>NC_088366.1:61853044-61898044 GCF_034508935.2 Berghia stephanieae | reverse complement strand
AGTTGTGTTTTATGTGTGCCCCTAGTTGTTTGCATTGGCTCAGTAGAGCATCGGCTCAATCCGATTATTTAAAAAATATCTATATATCTTGTTTTATTGATAGAAATAAACAAACTTAAGTGCCCTTATTAATTTTTTTAAATCACCGGTATACGATTATCAGAATTACTAGTACTAAGTTCATGATGACAATGATCACTAAAGTCTATTTTTACAAATTTAAAGTAATTTTAATTTGCATCACATTAAGTTGCCTCTCTCAGTTTATGAGTGCCAAAATGATGGGAAAGTATTTCATTTTTACATCGATTCCATCATTTCTTGCATTATTTAGTCTCACAAATATCTATTACTATTGTTATCATTCTTATTATGATCATATCATTATCATTATTATTATTTTTTTTTATTAGCATCTTTAGTGTATCAATGACTATGATTTGATGCCCAGTTAAGGAATTTTAGTTTTCTCTAAAGATCTTTCCACTATAATCTTTCAACTGCTTCTCTAGGCAGTTGGCCCTAAATAAATATCATTTCAGTCTTTCTGAGTTAATCATTTCAGGGATTTGGTACAGAGAACTTTAATTAGATTAAGAAATGAAAGAAAAAAAAGGAAACATGCTTTTTATTATATTTATATTTATAAAACGCAAACATAAAATTTGTGGACTGGGCCATCAGGTAAAATATGATGCTTTAGAGTTAGAGACCAATTATTATTTATGCCATTTCAAGGGAATCAATTATGTTTTTTTGTTTTTGTTTTTAAGGGTTTTACGGCGCTTGCAACACATTTAGGTTATATCAGCGCCAGTAGGGAATCAATTACTAAGTCAGTTGAGCTATGCGGGAAATTAAAATAGTAATATTTGTGACTCACCGCCTGAGAAAATATGTTGGGAGTGCGTTTGTAGATGCAAAGAATTGAATTTATTTACAAAAATTTTGTTAAAAATTATTGGCGCAGCATCCACTAAACGTGCTCAAAGCGCTTTACAATGGGTTTTGGGCCAACAGCAACAATTAACATTTAGGACAGGTCATGACGCCTGTTAGGCAATTACATTTTTTGTTTCGGACAGAGACACCCTGTTAACGGCCAGGTACTCATTTTACACCTGAGTACGGTGAGAGAATGTGAGTAACAAGCCTTTTCCAAGGACTCAACTATGCGCTGAGTGAGGCTCGAACCCAGGACCTTCAAATCCAAAAGCGAGTGTCATACCACAAGACCACATAAATATGAGACTTGGATTAGATTAATTTTTAATTGCGGAGAGTGAATGTAGTTTATTGATTTATTGTAGAGTGATTATCTAAATTTTAAATATTTTTGATTATTTTAACTTTAAATTCACTTTCTAGCATCATTTTACCTCGAATACCCTTTGTCAAGTGTGATCCATTAGCTCGATTTGGCATAATATTTTTTAATTCAACTTAAAAAGGGGGTTAGCCATCCTATACACCATTTTAAAAATAATATGACTCATCATCTAAATATGTGATATAATTTTCATTCCAAGCAGGTTTTACAAACAACTGTTGTTTTCATTTGTTTTTAAATTTTACTTGCAGCATATCTGGTGAATGTTCCCATGTTTTTGCAGTAATCCTTACACTGAAGAATTGGCTGCAAGCTGGATTACAAGATATACCTACAGATCCAAGCTGCACACAAGCCTTCCACAACAATGGAGTAAACCTTGTGGCCCAAGAACTGATCCCGAGCCCATTACCTCCATGGTTATTCCCAAACCATGTAGGAATGTAAAGCTGCGACCAGTCATGGCAGCTATTGAGAACAGCAGGTAATATAATGCATTCAAATCATTGGGACAAAACAATCTGCATTGTTACAAGGGTAGATTGTTCGATTTTAGGGGATTTACAGCACTTGCGACACAATTAAATCATTTGAGTGCCAGATGATACGGGGAGAAGTTGTAGATCTGAAGTTGAAAGTATCAAAGGAAAAGCAAGACAAAGGGATATGGTTCGAAGGGGGAACAGAAGATCCCATGAACAATATACTGATGTGCCTACTTTGGCATTGTTAAAAGGCTTATAGTCTGGATTCAATAGACTTTGATTTTTTAAGGCCTTGGGCCTGTTTGTCTTTATCTCTATACCATCAAGAAAAACTAGTGTGTCCGGAAAATCTTTTAAAAATTGTTGTAGCATGTTATTCTTAATGGTGTCCCGATCGGGCCATACTGGCAAACTGTCAAGTCTGAAATACAAGTAATTGATCCATGCCCTAAATAGACATCCTGCACCATTTCTTGATATTTTAAATAAATTGGCGAGATGCAAGAAAGTGTAATTTTGACGCAATTTCATCATAACAAGTAAAAATTGATCTATAATGGGCAAGCAACATGTTGCTTTCATTTGTGTTGATATGGTAAATTACAAAGATGAATATTTTTACAAAATCTTCATACACGAAACCAGTGTAACTCTTTACAGCTTCTTTTGGTCCGTGATGGTGCAGGTGTTCAATGGTCAGTGAGTGACTGCATTTATCTGCGTCCGTTTTGGGTTTTTTTTTTGACAACAGCAGCCTCTTAAGTTCCTCTCCTTTTAATAATTCTTGGGCGTGAAGTCTCTTAGACTCCTTCAGTTGTTGCTTAAGCAAAAAGACTTCTTCTTTCAGTGATAAGTTCTCTGCAACCACTGCTAACAGTGTCATGTTAGAATCTGAAATAAAATGAAATTATTTTTGCAATTAGTTGTCCAGCAGAGACTAAATCAACAAACTGTAATTAATCTGGGTAAGAATATTGAATCTATTGAGACCACCCACTTTTACTTTTACCCACTTACAATGTCTGGAATTGCATTAACAGTACTATCCAGTTAGAAGTTTGTTTTTTCTCTGTCATAGGTATTCTATGTATGAACAGTGTTTTATTTATGTCCAGCTACATAGAGACTGGTAGCCTGCATATCTAATACCCAACATTTTGGATATGCAGATTAAGACTGACACCTGTACATCTATGCCTTTTTTAAAAAGGTAGTTGCAAGTCAAGAGGAAGGGAATTGAAGAAAACATTTATGTTTCTATTCTAATGGGCCCGAGAAAAGTATTTTTTCAGGCGGTTAAAATAAATTTATCACATGTTCATAAAATTATTGATTTTTAAAAAATATTCTTATTCTTTTCATGCTTTCTTTTTTTTTATTTCCTAGGCTCCTCTCATTGGTGAGAAGACTGTGTCATCTGAAACTTCTATCAGTTGTTGGGATTTGGCACTTCCATGTCTGATAAATTTTGATCCTCCAGAGAGCGTGGTGAAATATAGTCATGAGTGGCAGGATGTATCTAATCAGCACTTCGGATGCCCAAAATCTTGAACATTCAACTGTTCAACAGGCTCACTGTGCTCTTTCCACATAGTAAAAATTATACAATTTGTCATTTCTTTTATGTGTTATTAAAGTCATACCTAAACTTGGAATAACCCTTTGTTCATTTTCCTTGTTATCCCTTAGTTCATTTTCTTTGTTTTCAGTCTCCCTGTTGACCACTTCAGTATCCATAGGTTCTGGTGCGGATCCATTTTCGGGATTGGTTGCTTCAAAATTAGTGTTCTTTCATGACCGTCTCTGAAAAAGAACAAAATGTAAACGTTTCTGACATTGATGTGTTTATGCACTTTATGGTCTTGTGGTAAGACTTTATCCACCAGGTGGGGGTACATTGAGTATGTAGACCAGACATGACGACAATAAGGCGCTATGACTATCTTGTAAGATTACCATCCAGGTAGTTTTATTTTATAAGTGCAGTTATGTGGTCTGGAGTAGGTCATACACCTTTGGACCAAAAGGTCTGGGTTCGCATCCCGAGTGGTGTAAAGTTGAGCCCTTGGAAAGGCTCTTTACTCACATTTTCTCACCTTATGTGGGTGTAAAATGAGTAACTGGTCAACAGCGTTGTCACTGTCCAAAAAAAAAAGTGCAATATCGCCAAAGTGTCGTGTCTCATCCTACATGTTGAGTGTTGCTGTCGACCCCTTGTAAAGCGTTTTTGGCATGTTTAGTGGAGATTGCTGTTTATAAAAGATCCAGGTTTTTATTTATGATAAGAAAAAGTAAGTAAAGAGCTTTTTTCCAAGGACCCAACTTATTGCACAGACAGTCACAGAGGGACTCAAACAAGTCAGAATGTCATACCCCGAGATCTCAAAGCTAAACATAAGACAATAAGCAAATAAATGCTAAATTTACTCCTTGGGTAGGGTTCCTGGCCTTCCATAGTGGGCAGGTACATACTGTGTCTTCTACTTCTATCCCCGTATATATGTTTTCCAACTTGCATTCTGTCTTTGTCTTGGAATGAGATTACATACATACTTGGTTTTATCTTGGCTGGGAGGGAAACAGTCAAATGCATAGTTATTGTTTTGGGAGATGATTTTTTTTCCTTGTAAATCATCTCTCTGTTAAAATAATCTGTTCTGTGTTTCTTTTTTTTTTGTTTTTTACATATAATTATGTGGTTCCGATAGCTCAGTTGGTAAAGCACTCGCTTTACATGCAAAGGGAACTGGTTCGATTCTGGACCCATGTCTCTTGTTCACACAGTGGTGGCTGGTCTGTTAGGCCTTGAGTCTTGAGGAAAGTACTTTGTGATAAACTAGCAGCATCCCACCAGAAGGATGACATGCACTGTAAAAACTGGAGTAATAAAATCTGGCTACATTGGTCCTATGGCTCTGAAAAAAAAAGACTACTTTTCCTTTTCTCAATTTTGGGGGTCGTGGAAATTTTATTTTTCAACCTGATCATCAAAATCAGACACATGGATCAACACTCACTATCACCCTTGATAATTTCAAACAGTAAAGCAGGGTTCAACTCATTTACCTTAACCTGCTACTGCTATCTGATTTGTTGAATTCAGGAAACAAATGTCATTATTAATAAGAAAACACACTGAGAATTTAAAAACCCATAGCCACATGAGATAACGGTCAAAAACTCACCTGATACCATTCCCTGATCAGAATCCCTCACCCTCAGAGGTTAAAGCCGACGTTTGCTTGGTGTTAATTTTGTTCTTGACTTTGGATATTGAGTTCCAATCGATAACTTGACTGAGCAAGTTCAGGATCGGGGAATCTTTTAGTCGGCTCACCATCTTTGAAATGCTGCAATTTAAGTTGGAAAGATAAAATGAAATTATTTGATTTGACAGCATCAGTAAAACATGTATCTTCTCTTGTTTTCTTGTCATTATTAGAAGAATAACAACAGTAACATCTACTGTCAATGTCTCCCACACTATTATCACCGTACAGTGAATATAGCCTTCCACACCATTATAGTGAATATAGTCTCCAACACTATTATCACCGTACGGTGAATATAGCCTTCTAACCATTATATTGAATATAGTCTCCCACACTTTTATCACCGTACAGTGAATATAACCTTCCACACTATTCTCACCGTACGGTGAAAATCGTCCACCAAGATATTACCGTACGGTGAAAATAGTCTCCCACACACCGTCAGGCTATTATCACCGTACGGTAAATAAGAGATAAACATCGTATCTACTTGTCTTAAACTGTACTAATAAATGAACGGCTCAAATAAAGTATTCTATAAGTCTCTAAGATCGTTCTACTTACTTCTACAATGTTGATTTTGATTAAGACTTAGACCAACTGGCCGGGAGTCAAGACTCTAACTCTAAAAGTCAACGTGAAAAGTGAAAGAGAGAAATGATGTTTACCGAAAGAATCATAAAACAAACTCTGGCAAAAAAAAATTAAAAAATCAATTTTAATATGATAATGATTGATATAAACTGTGTTGAATATCAACTTACCTTAGAACAATTGTAACGGTTCTTGTTGATCTTCGCTAAATTCAGCTGATTGTGAGGGCGAGCGCAACAAGCCCCGATCCATCGCTAACATCGAGGTTTGTCGATCCACGGCTTGATAAAAGGAAAAAAATCGTACGCCTCCCGATCTCTCCGGATATCAACTGTCGCTGTCACAAAGGCCCCATTGACAATTTTTACCCATATTTTCTTTAATTTAAAGAATTCTGCATCAGGCTTAGTCTAAGACTACACAGCCATTACTATTGTTTATAAACAACCACCTAGCCATGTCCGAATGCCATATCCGGGTCAGGGCTCTGAGGGTGTGTCACGAATCTCGTGTTTTGATTGTTTAAAAATCTACTGGTTAATTAGTATTATGAGGGGATGGACCAGATGCTTAAAAGTCAAAAATTATATGACACGTTGGCGTTTAGCTCAGTAAGATATGGTATTCCTTCTTTCTCCTCTATAAAGGATAATAAACTCAACTTATGCACTTATGCTATCTGATGAGAGATCAATGGCGTACCATGATCACCGATGTCTGGCACAGACTTGGAACTGTAAGAAGAAGAAGAATGCATGATATTTCTGGCTACAAATTACATTTTCAACATCTTTATCATCCCGACTTAATACCGTTTTGAGACGACGGGTCACATATTTTAACCACACAGCCCAGGTGAAGGTATTTGACTACGTCATAACCCTCACGTGACATGTTGTTGTTATCATCTGTCTGATCTCTTTATTCACAGCAGCAGCAGCGGCAGCAGAAGGGAACCTAATCCATCGGTTTCTGGTCCGCGATGCTGAAGTCAGTCATTCCTCTACAGAGATCCCAAAAATTGTGTTTAAAACAGCGCCAGGCAAAGCTAGAAAGAAAAATACATGAAGAAGAAAAAACATCCCCCAAAATTCATTCTTCTTAAGATGGACCTTAACAACGCCATTACCACATTATCTCATTCGTCTGTAGTGTTTCATTCATCCCGTTTTTGTTGATAAAGGGGAAACCCGAAACTGGTCCATTTTATCTGTTTTCGTATATTGTTAAATTGAAGCTTACATTCAATTTCACATTGTTATTAATTTAGTTGTTTTTTGGGGGGTTTTTTTGCGAGCTCCTTGTGGACTCTGCGCGCTGTATAAATTAATTATTACATTACATTATACATAGTTCATTCATTAACCCTCTCCTTACCAACTTCAGCAAAATCGTCACATTTGTTACAATGCAGCCAACAATTTTCTTATTCTGATTTCATTTTGTTATAGTTATAGATATAACTATAGATATATCCCTGGCCAACAACAACACTTAACATATAGGACGGGACATGACGCCTGTAAAGCTATATTACAAGTTTTTCGGACAAGAGACAACGCTGTTAATAGTCAGGTACTCATTTTACACATGAGTACGGTGAGAGAATGTGAGTAAAGAGCCTTCTCCAAGGACTCAACTATGCGTCGAGCTAGGATCGAACCCAAGACCTTTCGATCCGAAAGCGAGTGTCATACCACCAGACCACATAGCCGCACAAAGAAGTCTCGATTTAGAATTATCTTGTCCGTGTATTTGACTGTAATTTTAATCTATCGATTCTTGAGTAAAAGATGTCACAAGACCACATAGCCGCACATTAAATAGTCGAATGATGAACATACGTTTTCAGTCTCATTTATCAATAGATGGTAACATCTTCTCTGAGGTCATAAGCACTAATTGTTTTCTTGCAACGAATTAGTTCACCGCCGAACTCGGGGGAAAAAAAACAAACTCGTATTTAAAAATTTGGCCGGAAAACTCGTCCTTCAATTATCGATCGATCTAACTAACCTTCATCTTTGACAAAAACTGGGATTTCGTCGAAATCTCATGTTTGAGAGTTTTGGTCAAGATGAGAGTCATTTAAATCATCGATATTTGAAGGACGAGTTTTCTGGCCAAATTTTTAAATAGGAGTTGTTGGGTTTGGTTTTTATTCTCTCCAGAGTATGGTAGTTATCAGGTTAACTCTCTCCTTACCAACCATAGGAAAATCGTCACATTCGTTACGATCCAACCAGCACTTTTATCGTTCAGATTTCTTTTGTAAATCACACTATTTAAAGTAAAATGCTTTATTATATCTAGCTAGTGTTGTAGAGTTCATTTTTCTGATAAATATTGTGCATAGAATGTAGATATTTTCTCCTTTTCTATTTGAGTAAGAAAAAACTATTTTTGTGTTTGGGTGGGTGTGAAATTTTGGGGGAAAATTCTGAAAATGTGACTCACCATCTCTAAACGGTATTATGTTGGGATGACTTGGGTGCAAAAAAAATTGAATTTATTGACAAAAACATGAAACTTGGGGTTTGTTTCGATTTGTTATGTTACAGAATGAAGACAATTTCTAACAATGCAAAAGCTCAAAAATTGGTATTTACTATCAATTTAATTCTAAAGTCACTTTTCGGGGTCCAATTCATTCCGACATAATACCGTTTCGAGACGAAGGGTCACAAATGGCTGGTATGGAAAGGGTTAAGAAAATGAGTTATTTGTTCATTACGACAAGTTTTCCTGAACATTTTCATCATTGGAGACAAGGAACACGGCGACATTACCGTAAACATTTTAATATAACCCCGAGGAAATCTATGATTAAGGGTGGATGTCAACTCTCTTTATGAAAGTCATCAACTCTCTCTCTCTCTCTCTCTCTCTCTCTCTCTCTCTCTCTCTCTCTCTCTCTCTCTCTCTTTGCCTCTGTCTCTTGCCTCTATTGCTCTCTCATAGTCTCTCTCTCACTTTCTCACTCTCTCTCTCTCTCACACACACACACACACACACACACACACAAACACTTTCTCACTTTCTATGTCTCTCTCTCTTTCTCTCTCTCACACACACACACACACACACACACACACAAACTCATACACACATTCGTACACGAGAGAGACATTCTCTCTCTCTCTCTCTCTCTCTCTCTGCTCTGCTCTTTCTCTCTCTCTCTCTCTCTCTCTCTCTCTCTCTTTCTCTCTCTCTCTTTCTCTCTCTCTCTCTGCTCTGCTCTTTCTCTCTCTCTCTCTCTCTCTCTCTCTCTCTCTCTCTCTCTCTCTCTCTCTCTCTCTGCCTCCCTCCCTCCTTGACCATCCATTCCCCTATAATACACAAACAGTTCAGCAGAAATATTTATGTACTATCTAGTACTACGTATATAATTTCATGTCCATACCTACCCGAGCCATAAATAAAACAGAACTACAATAGAACCACACAAGCGTGATATGGAGGAAGAAAGACGGAGGGCAGGTCTTCCTGACCTAGTCATTGAAATAATATAGAATTCCAAAAGGGCCAGATTAACTCTTTGACAGCCGTGGGTTTTACTGAAAACAAATATATGTCGAGACTATATTTATTGAGAGAGAAAGAGAAGCTATCACCTAGATATCTCTTTTCACAGAAAATAGTTTTTAAAAAGATTGAGCTTTTATATAGCGCAATATCCACTAAACATGCTCAAAGTGCTTTACAAGGGGTCCCAGGACAACAGCAAAACTAAACATGTAGGACAAGACATGAAGACTGTTAGGCGATATTACAATTTTTTCGGACAGTGACAACGCTGTTAATGGCCAGGTACCCATTTTACACCGAGTACTGTGAGAGAAAGTGAGCAAAGCGCCTTTTCCAAGGACTCAACTATGCGCCGAGCAAGGCTCGAACCCATGACCTTCCGATCCGAAAGCGAGTGTCATACCATAAGACCACAAAGCCGCAATGACTGAAGTTGTTTGGTAGAAAGCAGAAAGTCATCAGATTCATTTCCTGTAAAAAAAGCAACGAATAAAAATATATGTTACAGTGAATGACATAATCAGTCGGATGGTGTAAAGGTTTGAACTGAGATATTGCTAAGTTTAGTTAGAAGGTCAATTTTTATCCAAAACGCGTTCTTGTCATAAATGATTAAATCAACCCTTTTTGTACATCTTCGGGAAATATCAAAGTTTAATTTCACTTCTAAATATTTTTTTTTACAGCTAGTCAAGTTGAAAAAGTGTGAAATTTGAGATAAGTTGCTGGATACCTTTCCGAAAAGTGAGTGGAGCAGGCACTTATGTTGGTAACAACAAGATATGAAGTGAATAGAAAAGTGCCAGAAGACAATAGAGAATAAAAATTTTTCGCCGTCTCGGGTCTTAACTCTCTTCCTCTTTCTGTACCAACTCCCCTGCATCTGGCTCTACCTGTGACTATCTCACTAACTCTTTCGTTTCACTCCATGTCCATTCTCTCCTCTCTGCTCACCCCTCTTGAACCGCCATTCTTCATACACACACATCAGCGAATAATTTTGTACCACAGTTAAAGCTTAATACCATTTCATGTCTCATACTACAGCATATAAATAAAACAGACTAACATAGAACTCACGGTGTATGGAGGAAAAGAAAGGAGGGAGGCAGGACTTCTGCCTGTCATAAATAATATAGAAATTGCCAAAGAGCCAAGATTAAAATCTTACGCCGTGGGTTTAACTGAAACATATTGTCGAAAACTTCATATTCTACGGTGAGTAATAGAGAACTACACCTAATATTCTTTTCACAAAATATAGATTTTAAAAGACGCCGACGTTTTATATACCAAATCCGACTAATATTGACCAACAGTGCTTTACATAGCCAGACAACACAAAACTAAACATGTAGAACGAGACATTGAGACTGTGTAGGCGATATAATTTTTTCGACAGAAAAGTGTATGGCCAGGTACTATTTTAACACCGAGTACTGTGAAGAAAGTGCCAAGGCATTTAAGGACTAAATATGCGCCGAGGGGCTTGAACCTGGACCTTTTGTACGAAAGCCGTATTGTCTACCTGACCACTTAAAGCTGCATGACTGATTCTTGTTGTTACAAGCAGAAAGTCCTCTATTCATTTCTGTAATAAAAGCAACGACCATAACAAGCATATCGTACATGATGACATATCAGTCATGGTGTATAGGTTTGTCTGAGATATTGGCTAAGTTAAGCTTAATGAAGGTCAAATTTATTATACAAGAACGCGGTCTCTTGTCATAAACTGATTAAACAACCTTTTTGTACATCTTCCGGGAACACTCTCATCAAGTTTTAATTTCGCTTCTAAATCCCCCCTTTTTTTTATTAGCTATCATGAAAATTTTAATTTGAGATAATTGTGGATACCTTTCCCATACATTGACCAAAATTTTCACCTTCCGAATGATTATGTCATGCACTGACACATATTATAAATACGAGATACAATTTTTAAAAGTGAAAAACAAAACTAAATAAGCGAAAACAATATATATATATATATATATATATATATATATATATATATATATATATATATATATATATATATAATATATATATATATATATATATATATATATATATATATATATATATATATATATATATATTATGAGTGTTGTGGTACTCGTAGGTACGAAAGTGCTCGATAATGATGGTTAGAGCTAATATAAAATATAAATTGTCACTCACATTATATGGCCAAGACGTTCTGTTCTGTGGCTTTCGTCCACGTCTTCAGTCGGCATCATATATATATATATATATATATAATATATATATATATATATATAAATATATATATATATATATATATATATATATAAAATACAAATATAATATGCTACCCTTGATATAACTTGAATTGCTCGGGCCATCCCAACAACAACTACCAGTGACCTCTATCGGCCATTCATTCTCTTTTCACCTTCCAAAAACAACCAACCACCCCTTTATTAACGTCACTCATCCAGGCCGTGTCATCCAGGCAAGCTGCGTACATTTTTGGGCCCGGTTTCTCTATTATTATATTGTGAATCTTTTTTAATGCAGGAATATCACATAACATGTGCGGCTATGTGGTCTAGTGTTATGACACAGAAATAAGGTTGAATAAATGGAGGAATAATAGTTAATAGCAGTTGTTGAGAGTAGTCAGTGATACATTGGGTGGCAACAGTGGCAGAACTGTAAGTATTAGGCTAGACAATAATGAACTAGTTTATAAGGAGCTCCTCAAATGCGACGAATTTTGCTCAATATGATAATGTGGTTTTGTGGTATGACACTCGCTTTCGGATCGGAAGGTCCTGGGTTCGAGCCTCGCGCTCGGCGCATAGTTGAGTCCTTGGAAAAGACTCTTTACTCATATTCTCTCACCGTACTCAGGTGTAAAATGAATACCTGGCCGTCGTCAGCGTTGCCTTTGTCCGAAAAATTGTAATATATCGCCTAACAGGCGTCATGTCCCGTCCTACATGTTAAATGTTACTGTTGACCAGGGACCCCTTGTAAAGCGCATTTAGTGGATATTGCGCTACATAAAAATCAATTTTCTTCTTTTCTTTTTTTTTTAAATAACAAATCCTTTATAATGGACCCCGTTCCTCCCCACGCACTGCACTCCTCTGTCGCATTCTCACAAAATACTTTCTATTTTTTTAGCAGCTTTGTGGTGCTGTAGCATTCATTACATTCGAATTCCGACCAGTGGGTCCCATGTTCGAGTCCCGACGCGAGAGAAGCATGGAGGAGTAGGAGGACAGAGGTGTGAAGGAATGAGGGAAATTTAAATCGGATTTTACATCCTGGAGTGAGGACAGTACTGTCTGCTGCAGCCGACAGGACCACAGACTTGTAATAAAAACTACGATTAAAAAATAAAAGATTATTGTTATCATTATTTTAATACTAATAATAATAATAATAATAATAATAATAATAATAATAATAATAATAATTATTATTATTATTATTATTATTATTATTATTATTATTATTATTATTATTATTATTATTATTATTATTATTATTATTATTATTATTATTATTATATTATCATTATTATTATTATTATTATTGTTATTATTATTATTATTATTATTATTATTATTATTATTATTATTATTATTATATTATTATTATTTTTTATTATTATTGTACGTATTAGTTGTATTACGATTGTTGTATTTTTGTGTGGTTATTAATGGTATCAGTTTATTTTTTTCGTTCCATTCACCATTTTTTTTCCACTTTCATGTATGTTGTCATCAAATTGTGTGATTTATTGGCGAAAGCCTAAGATTGAATAAACTTTGAAACTTTGAAAACTTTGTTCAACTCGGCAGGTGTGTATTTAGTCAGAGTAGGCACCCCTGCCCAAATATTCAAAGAAATAATATAGATAGTATGCGCTTGGCTAAGGAGTTCATAACATTGCCATCCGGAAGTATAACGGACCAACACACAAAACTGTGTGTATCCATGAACGTTTATAGTCAGGTTAATACAGTTCAGTGAGCATTACTCATAAACGCGGATGGCAAAAAACAATAACAAAGACCTGAGTGACGTCATCTTCGAACTATCTATAGTGGTCACTCTACATGAGAATGTCATGGCTGGATGACTGACTGGTCAAGGACAAGGATGATTATGTCTCGGATGGCCTAGGCAAATAAATACAAAAATAGATAAATGACACTGTAGTATAGGAGATAAATTCAATCAAAAGAAAACACGTCACTGGGAAGCAGACGTAGTGACGTCACATCTTCCTCTCTTCCGGTTATTATGTTTATTATTGTTATTATTATCATTATTATTATTATTATTGTTATTATTATTATTATTATCATCATCATCATCATCATCATCATCATCATCATCATCATCATCATCTAGCATATCCACAACAAAAACAGATGACGTAATTTTAGATCTCTCTTTGACACCATCAAGTGATAATAATAATCTCATCTGCAACACAAAAAATGATGATGTCATTTGAAATCTCTCTTGATACTATCTAGTAATAATAATCTTTCTAAACTATTCTTGCTAAAAAATAGGGTTGGGGATCAACACTGTTCCGTAAAGCTAATGTTATTAGACTTTTATCATCGAGCACAGAATAGACAGGTAGATAACCACGCCTCTCGGACAATCGTCATAATGTAAAACAATGACAGTGATTGGTAGACACAGCAAACTACACAGATTTTACAATCGATGGTGTGTGTTTAAGTAAAATATCCGCTGTTCAACCGCTTGATCAATATAACTAACACAGAAAGCTATGTGTAAATTCAAACGTTTATTATCTGATCGAGAAAATCGTGTGATAACTAGTCACCCATTTGGTGGTATAAAGACAATAACAATGATCAGTGATTGGTCGATTTCATTCACGTTACTGTTTATAAACAAGCAACTATGTTTGTCCGAGCACGTGTGAGGGTGTGTCACAAATTCCATGTTTTGATTGGTCAAAAATCTACTGGTTAATTACCGGCAAATCTAAAAATACATTACCAGCAGTATAGGGAATGAGATTAGCGGAAGAGTAGCGTCCCTTGATTGGACGTCACCCATAGTCCGTGATGTCACCGGCGGAAAAGTTATTAGAGAGAGAACGTCATGTTGGTTGTGCGCATGCGTCTCTCGTCCTCGCTTCCGGTGAAAGCGGCTTGAGGCATTTCAAAAGCAAATTGACGTTCTCTCTGTAAGGTGACGTCCAATCAAGGGACGCTACTCTTCGGCTAATCTCATTCCCTATAGTAAGTAAGCATCATAGATGACCGCTTGTTCCTAATAGCCTTTCTCTCTTCGTAAACATTGCAGGTTCTCCATTAGACCCAACATTTTTTTGAGAGACAAACTTCACTCTCCTCAATGAGGAAAAACTCATGTTTTGTAAATTGATCATAATATAATATAACATTTAGTTGAAGCATACCATTCATCACATATTCCATGAAACGATACGTCACAATACATGCCGACAAATAAATTATAATATGATTATGTTTATCTCATAAGGCTGGATAGTTTCTGATTGAAAGGTTCTATAATAATAATTAATTCTCAGATTAGACATTGATGAGACACAGAACCCTGTGGGTGCCCCTTTTCGACAAACATATTCTATTTTTCACTTTGCATATTTAAGAAGTTGAAAATTTAATTTTCTTTTTTTTTTTTTTTTTTTTTTTGGACAAGTTGAAAGAAATGTTTTCATGGCCTTGATGGAAAAAAATATTTCTTTATCTTTTCTTTTTTCTTTTCTTTTTTCTTTTCTTTTTTTCTTTTCTTTTTTCTTTTCTTTTTTCTTTTCTTTTTTCTTTATTTTTTCTTTAGAGTCCGGCATTTGAGTAAGACTGGGTACTGGGGTGTTTTCTGATTGAAAAGTAATAATGGTAGCACGTCTGACCGATAATCGGGAGGTCTCTGGTTCGATACTCATTCGAAGCAGGGTTTAATGTTTAATTATTGATTTTTTTTTTGGAGAGGGTGGGGTTGTTTTGGTGGGTTTTTTTTTATTTTTTTTTTATTTTTTTTATTTTTTTTTTGGGGGGGGGGGGGGGTTCTTTTGGGGTTGTTTTTTTTTCTTGCATTTTTCTTTCTTGCGTTGTCTGACACTGACTCATACAACCATGTCCAGATACTTATAAATACTATTATATTTCTTCCAGTAAGACAGATCGAGATTGGTCAAATTTCTATAATATTCTCCAGAGATCTATTTCGATGACACACACACACATAAAGCCTCGTCGTAGTTCACATCGCCCTGACCCCCCCCCCCCCCTCCCCACTCCCTCCCCTCCCATCCCCTCCCAATTCACATACACACTATTTAATTTATTAGCTGTATGTATGTAGATCACATTGAGATAGTAAATAATAGTAGATACCTAGCCGTAATACTATAAAAAGTAGACCAAACGGGTCGGTCGGCGGGTCGTTCCATAGAGAATACAGTCTGTGGGTCGTTCGGACGCAATCGTGGACAACAACTGATATTTCCTGGCAAAACAATAGTTATTTTTGATTTGGCCGTAAATTGTTTTCCTTAAAATTTCGATTCAAGTCAACCCACCCCACTCCCTCCATGAAATAAAATAAAATCGCCAAAAGGTTTCATGTTTCTTTCCACAAGTTTGGAGAGATTTGCAAATTTTAACGATCTGGGTCAATTTGAGCTAGCGATGGCTAAAGTAACATTTTTTCAACCAAAAAAAAAAAAAAAAAAAAAAAAAGTTTAGTCAGAGGATGGCGGAAAAGCCATAATTTTGTGGACAAAAGAGAAAATTGTAGGTATGGGCTATAGTATAGTCATAATGTAGCCTACACTGACAAAATGATACTGTATTGATCTATGAAAATGACTTATCCTACTTGTCATAAATTCATTATCATTGAGATGGAAATATGAATAAAATTTCAAAAAAAGTCTCGGTTTAATTAAGAATTATCTTGTCCCGAGTATATTTGACTGTAATTTTAATCGATCGATTCTTGAGTAAAAATGTCTGCCCGAATTTTTATAAAAAGGTGTTTTGTCAGTTTTTGTTATGACAAACACTCACAATGACGTACAAATACTTCATGGCCGATTTTCAACAAGTTTTTGGCATGTTTTTGTAACCAAACTGGCGTATCTTTAAATTCAACGAAATCAGAGAGAAAAAAAAAATACATACTGAAAAATTAGCCAAAGATATATTATATATTCTTGTTGAATTGAAAAAGTTCGATTCAGTTTGAAAATTTCTCTCTTTCTTTCAGAATTGTTTAGATTCTGTACTTTCAAAATGAAAGAAAATATGAGAATTAGATAGAAATTGAAATTGTTAGACAAGTTAGATTTAGAAAGATATCATTGAGATGCGTCATTCTGGTGTCCGATAAGATCTTCATGGTCAAGTGGCATGCATGACTGCACTGGAAAAGGGGCTGTTGCGTCGTCCAGCCATTGTCCAGCCATTGTGACCAAGGAAATGCTTTTCTTTCGGACAGTGGCGATTATAAGGCAGCCTTTTGTCTGCCCGTCAAAGGAATCTGATTTTGATAAAGGGGATCAGAACAGGAATGAAATAACTGGAATATAAAATTATAGAGGGTGAGTGTGGGGTTGGTGGGTATTTGTGTGTGTGTGTGGAGGAGAGGGGGGAGGGGGAGAGAAGTCAATGGGGTGGGGGGGGGGGGGGGGGGGTAGGGGTGTTTGATAGGAAATGAAAACAAATTCAGATAAGATATAGGTGGCAGTTTTGAAAGTAAAGGCAGTATTTTTTATTTGTTTTTGAATGTAAGATACCGCGTTCTTTAGGATTGGGGGTCAGTATGAATAGAATTGAATAGAGAAGGAAATAATAGAAATAGAATTGGAAATATTATAGTATAGAAGGTGGTGATTAAATGAATTGACTTGACTGGGATAATGGCCAGGGTGGTCTGAGTCAGTGGGAAGGGTTGTTGTTGTTGTTGGACATTGGGGATAGAGAATCGCCGCTGCTTCTGTGGCTGCTGCTGTTGTTGATCACACGGAGTTATGTTATTATAAATGGTTTTATGATTGCTGGCCCTTTGTTGTTGTAGTTGAAATTGGTGGAAGGGTATTTTGTTGCATATCTTAAAGAAGGAGAAAGAAGGATACGTGCAGGAGGAGTGGCGTTAGGAGGAGAATTGGCAGAGGAGGAGGAGGAGGGGTGGGAGGAGGAGAAGGAGGAGGATGAGGAGAAGGAGAAGGAGGAGGGTTGGGAGGAGGAGAAGGAGGAGGATGAGGAGAAGGAGGTGTGGGAGGAGGAGAATGAGGAAGAGAGGAAAGGGAGAAGAAGAGGAGGATGGGAGGGAGGAAGAGGAGGAGGAAGAGAAGAAGAAGAAGAAGAAGAAGAAGAAGAAGAAGAAGAAGAAGAAGAAGAAGAAGAAGAAGAAGAAGAGAAGAAGAAGAAGAAGAAGAAGAAGATGAAGAAGAAGAAGAAGAAGAAGAAGAAGAAGAAGAAGAAGAAGAAGAAGAAGAAGAAGAAGAAGAAGAAGAAGAGAATTGGAATGAGGACGACGATGATGCTAAGCAGGAGAAAGAGGATGCAATGATAAATTATGATAACAATTAATGCTGGAGGACATGAGACGAGGAAAGAGGGAATGAGAGAAGGGGAGGGGAGGAGTAGAGTCAAGGAAGAGGTTGGTGGGAGCCATTAAAGAGATGGAACATTCTGGAACATGTACAAGATGAGGGGTGATATGATGCTATCCTATGACGATTGTGTTTGTGGGTGGAATGGACACAGATCTTATGAGAGATCTGTGTCGGGTAGATGGGGGGAAAATGGTAAATTGATAGTTATGGTATGTGGGATGAATGGTGTGCGATGTGATGGTGCTGGCTGTGATGAATAGGCTACAATGAATGGATGAATGGTGTGCGATGTGATGGTGCTGGCTGTGATGAATAGGCTACAATGAATGGATGAATGGTGTGCGATGGTGCTGGCTGTGATGAATAGGCTACAATGAATGGATGAATGGTGTGCGATGGTGCTGGTGCTGGCTGTGATGAATAGGCTACAATGAATGGATGAATGGTGTGCGATGGTGATGGTGCTGGCTGTGATGAATAGGCTACAATGAATGGATGAATGGTGTGCGATGGTGCTGGCTGTGATGAATAGGCTACAATGAATGGATGAATGGTGTGCGATGGTGCTGGCTGTGATGAATAGGCTACAATGAATGTCTGTGATCTCAGCGATATTATGATGTGTGTCTTTTTAAGAGTTTGTTCGGTTGCTAGCATGATGGCCATGGTTGCTAGTGACGCCATAATAATGTAATGGTGACATGGTCGTGACGTCATCATAACGCCTTTCGGGTAATGGCAAAAGAATAATAATAATTATTATTATTATGCAATGATGATGATGATGATGATGATGATGATGATGATGATGATGATGATGATGATGATGATGATGATGATGATGATAATGATGATGATGAATTACGTTGAATTAATTCGATTTGTCAAAGCACACCAATAATGGTTCTCTCATTGGAGGACGCTTCCTTTCTCCTAATTTTGTACATAGTTGAGTCTATTCACCTCGGAATGACAATTATCAATGTATAAAGTAATGGAAATAATAACAACAACAACAACAACAACATGTTCTCAACTGGCAGCGACAGAGCTATTGGGGTGGAGAGAAAGAGAGAGAGAGAGAGAGAGAGAGAGAGAGAAAGTGAGAGAGAGAGAGAAAGAGAGAGAGAGAGAGAGAAAGTGAGAGAGAGAAAGAGAGCGAAAGAGAGAGAAAGAAAGAGAAAGAGAGAGACGAGGGAAAGAGAGAGAGATAAATAGTGAGAGAGAGAAAGAGAGAGAGAAAGAGAGAGAAAGAGAGAGAGAGAGAAAGAGAGAGAGAGAGAAAGAAAGAAAGAGAGAGAGAGAAAAAGAGTGAGAGAGAGAGAGAGAGAAAGAGAAAGAGAGAGAGAAAAAAGTGAGAGAGAGAGAAATAGAGAGAGAGAGTGAGAGAGAGAAAGAGAGAGGGAGGAGAGAGAGAGAGAGACAGAGAGAGACGAGAGACAGAGAGAGACGAGAGACAGAGAGAGACGAGAGAGAGAGAGAAAGAGATAGAGAGAGAGACGAGAGACAGAGAGAGACGAGAGACAGAGAGAGACGAGAGACAGAGAGAGACGATAGATCGAGGGGATCGGTCCCAGTGACACTGCCTGACACAAGACTTACCATTTTCTTACGTGTCAAGCAAGTTATGACTCAATTCTTTCGGTAAGTACAAAAACAAAACAAAACAAAACAAACAAAAAAATTGACATCCGAACATTTACATGAATTACAACAAAACAATATTATAAAATGTGACTCACCGTCTCTAAACGGTATTATGTCGGGATGACATGGGTGCAAAAAATTGAATTTATTGACAAAAACAGGAAACTTGGGGTTTGTTTCGATTTGTTATGTTACAGAATGAAGACAATTTCTCACAATGCAAAAGCTCAAAAATTGGTATTTACTATCAATTTAATTCTAAAGTCACGTTTCGGGGTCCAATTCATTCCGACATAATACCGTTTCGAGACGAAGGGTCAAAAATTAATGTGACCCACCGTCTCAAAGCGGTATTATATCAGAATGAAGTTGGTGATGGACATTGAAATTATAGACACAAATAGGAAGCTTTGTGTCTCTCTTCGTTACTGTGGAGAAAATACTATTCCTTTATTTCTTTGTATTTATGAAACTTTGTGTTTATACATTTTCATGCATGCCACGTCTGTAAACAAATTTCCATTTTTTTGGATGAATAAAGTATATTATTATTATTATTTATTATTATTATTATTATTATTATTATTATTATTATTATTATTATTATTATTATTATTATTATTATTATTATTATTATTATTATTATTATATTATTATTATCATCATTATTATTATTATTATTATTATTATTATTATTATTAATATTATTATTAGAGTTATTTTTATCATGCCAAATAACACAACGAGCTTTCGAGTATGTATGTCTTATTGCACGATTAAAAATACCGAGTTTAATCCACCCCTCTATGTAAAATTCTTATATATTTGGTGACCAATTGCATGGTGGATACTATCTAGTATTTCGATTTCCCATAATTTGTATTTATCTTCATCTGCTTGAATGATAAATTGACCCAAAAAAAGAAAAATATTGGATTTGTATTCGTGCGCACCAAACGATTATTTTTATTGCCCAATCAGCTGTCTTTTACACCTTATTTCACACCAATAAAAGGTGCGAAAATGTTCTGCAATTCTGCAATAAATTTATTATGATTCAACTATGACCTATAGACTATTTACAAAGAAATAGTAGGGTTTTCCAATTGGAGGGATGGGATAATACACGTTTCTTACACTCTTATTTTAAATTTTTTTTCGGGAATTCCGGACGTGTTTCCAACCGCTGTACGTAACCTAACCAACGGTTCCAATTCGCTCAGTTCCCAATTGTGACTCACCGTCTCTAAACGGTATTATGTCGGGATGACTTGGGTGCAAAAAAAATTGAATTTATTGACAAAAACATGAAACTTGGGGTTTGTTTCGATTTGTTATGTTAGAGAATGAAGACAATTTCTCACAATGTAAAAGCTCAAACATTGGTATTTACTATCAATTTAATTCTAAAGTCACTTTTCGGGGTCCAATTCATTCCGACATAATACCGTTTCGAGACGAATGGTCACAATTTTCTAACTGATTTCATATTGTAGGATAAACATGGGATTTATTTAGAACTTATTATAGCGTATTTCCTTAATTTTACTAGGGGTAAATCAGATCAGAAATCCAAAATTAAAACAATGTCCATTTCACTCATAATGTATGAATTGTTTTTCTCTTAATTATTGGAGATTAACATCTGCTGTCGTGTTCCAACTTAACATTCTATGTTTGATTTCTCAATATTAGAGTCAAAAGTGACATTTTAAACACTTTTTTAACCCTTCCCTCACCAACCATAGGAAAATCGTCACATTCGTTACGATGCAACAGACAATTTTCTCATTCTGATTTCTCTTGTACATCACAAAATCTAACGAAATGCTTTGGTTACAGCTACAAATACTAAACACTGTGTTGTAGACATCTTTTTGTTGAACAACATTCTGTACAGAATGTACTTGTTACTTTTATTTGTTTGATTAGGAAAAGTCTATTTTGAGTTGGGTGGGTGTGAATTTTCGGAGGAAATTCTAAAAATAGCTGTTAAGGAGGGAGTTAATATTAATATTCTGATACTTTAAATGGTTTACTCTTTTATGATCTCTCACATCATATAATTTAATCAAACAGCATGCCAGTTCTTGTGAAATAATAATTTTCAATATTCCTCGATAAACTTGATTGGAGAAAACTCAGTAAGTCAGCACAAGGTCACAGAGTGCGACTTTTGCAAAAAATATTATCCGTGTTAACTGCGAAGAATTTGCCGCAAGAATTAATTCACGGTTATAAAATATTCCTTTGTAGTGGAGTGGACCAAATAGCCATGAGGGGGCGGTATACCCCCCCCCCCCCCCCCCCAACGTCCTTCCTCCACCCCTACCCCACCCCCATGATATGAGGGTTGTTTCTTCAAGGTATTTTATTATTGTCTATTATATTACAGAAGCCTGGTTGAACAAGGTAATGACGTTGGTGGTGAATTTTTAATTCAGAAAAGTGAGTGGAGCAGGCACTTATGTTGGTAACAACAAGATATGAAGTGAGTAGAAAAGTGCCAGAAGACAATAGAGAATAAAATTTTTTTTTCGCGGCGGCGGTGGGGTTTGAACCTGCGACCTTATTGGTACGACAACTCCGCCTGGCAGGTGAGAGCGTGGCTCTACCGTGTGAGCTATCCACGAACACAAAATATTCGTTTCAAACTCAAAGTCATTTCTAGATCCCTCTCTCACCCACTTCTTGAGACCGCCGATTCGTTCACCACCATCGCGAAGTAACTTTGACCAGCAGTTAAGCTTAATAGCCAATATTCTCATCACAAACATATAACATAGAAACGATTGAGACATTGAGTATGCTCCGGTGTAGGGGTGAATTTTTAATTCAGAAAAGTGAGTGGAGCAGGCACTTATGTTGGTAACAACAAGATATGAAGTGAGTAGAAAAGTGCCAGAAGACAATAGAGAATAATTTTTTATTTTTTTTAAGCTTAACTGCTGGTCAAAATTACTTCGCGATGGTGGTGAACGAATCGGCGGTCTCAAGAAGTGGGTGAGAGAGGGATCTATAAATGACTTTGAGTTTGAAACGAATATTTTGTGTTCGTGGATAGCTCACACGGTAGAGCCACGCTCTCACCTGCCAGGCGGAGTTGTCGTACCAATAAGGTCGCAGGTTCAAACCCCACCACCGCCGCGGAAAAAAAAATTTTATTCTCTATTGTCTTCTGGCACTTTTCTACTCACTTCATATCTTGTTGTTACCAACATAAGTGCCTGCTCCACTCACTTTTCTGAATTAAAAATTCACCCCATACACCGGAGCATACTCAATGTCTCAATCGTTTCTATGTTATATGTTTGTGATGAGAATATTGGCTATTAAGCTTAACTGCTGGTCAAAATTACTTCGCGGTGGTGGTGAACGAATCGGCGGTCTCAAGAAGTGGGTGAGAGAGGGATCTAGAAATGACTTTGAGTTTGAAACGAATATTTTGTGTTCGTGGAAAGCTCACACGGTAGAGCCACGCTCTCACCTGCCAGGCGGAGTTGTCGTACCAATAAGGTCGCAGGTTCAAACCCCACCACCGCCGCGGAAAAAAATTTTTTATTCTCTATTGTCTTCTGGCACTTTTCTACTCACTTCATATCTTGTTGTTACCAACATAAGTGCCTGCTCCACTCACTTTTCTGAATTAAAAATTCACCCCATACACCGGAGCATACTCAATGTCTCAATCGTTTCTATGTTATATGTTTGTGATGAGAATATTGGCTATTAAGCTTAACTGCTGGTCAAAATTACTTCGCGATGGTGGTGAACGAATCGGCGGTCTCAAGAAGTGGGTGAGAGAGGGATCTAGAAATGACTTTGAGTTTGAAACGAATATTTGTGTTCGTGGATAGCTCACACGGTAGAGCCACGCTCTCACCTGCCAGGCGGAGTTGTCGTACCAATAAGGTCGCAGGTTCAAACCCCACCACCGCCGCGAAATAAATTTTTATTCTCTATTGTCTTCTGGCACTTTTCTACTCACTTCATATCTTGTTGTTACCAACATAAGTGCCTGCTCCACTCCCTTTTCTGAATTAAAAATTCACCCCATACACCGGAGCATACTCAATGTCTCAATCGTTTCTATGTTATATGTTTGTGATGAGAATATTGGCTATTAAGCTTAACTGCTGGTCAAAATTACTTCGCGATGGTGGTGAACGAATCGGCGGTCTCAAGAAGTGGGTGAGAGAGTGATCTAGAAATGACTTTGAGTTTGAAACGAATATTTTGTGTTCGTGGATAGCTCACACGGTAGAGCCACGCTCTCACCTGCCAGGCGGAGTTGTCGTACCAATAAGGTCGCAGGTTCAAACCCCACCACCGCCGCGGAGAAAAAAAATTTTTATTCTCTATTGTCTTCTGGCACTTTTCTACTCACTTCATATCTTGACGTTGGTGGTGAGAGCATTCAAGCGACTTGGAGGCGGCACTGTTGAAAATAGCCATAGATAGAAGTCACAGTGATAGTGTTCACACGCAGTGGAATCGTCTTCCTCACGCTTTAACTGCACTGTCCCAGATACTTTACGGAACATCATCAAAAACTTGAGATTTGGATGGGGGTCATCCCATTATCATCTTTTTGAGCTTTATATAGCTCAATATCCACTAAATGTGCTCAAAGCGCTTTACAAGGGGTCCCTGGTCAACAGCAATATTTAACATGTAGAGCGGGACATGACGCCTGTTAGGCGATATTACAATTTTTCGGACAAAGACAACGCTGTTAACGGTCACGTACTCATTTTACACCTGAGTAAGGTGATAGAATGTGAGTAAAGAGCCTTTTCCAAGGACTCAACTATGCGCTGAGCGCGAGGCTCGAACCCAGGACCTTCCGATCCGAATGCGAGTGTCATACCACTAGACCACATAGCCGCACATCACCGTCATGCCTCGACATTGTTTTATTAATCTCACATGCACAAACGAAGACGTCCTGGAAGAAATAGAAACTCGGGCAGGCCCACAATAACCTCTTCTAGTGACTGTAAAGCGCAGAAAACTGTCTTGGTTTGGACACCATACTCGACGCGATAGCCTGAGCAGGACAGTCCTACAGGGCACAGTCGAAGGCCAGCGCAGAAGAGGGCGCCAAAGGAAGAGGTGGCTTGACAATATTATAAAAGAATAGACAGAGATGTCGGTTCCGGAGCTGCTACATAGGGCTAGCAACAGGCAGGCATGGAGGAAGACTGTAACTGTAACTTCTGCTTCACGCAAGTCCCCCCGACGACCATCCGGTCATGTGATTGAGTGAGTGAGTGACCGGCCTTTTAACTCACTCAATCCTAGAGACTTTTGCTACTCTTCAAAACTGGAAAAAAAATGTATTAAAAATGAGTATGTACATAGAAAGTTTTATTTAACTACCATTAACATGTAAAAACCAAAAACATTAGCTTTGATACAACTAGATACGCCTATAATTTGTCTCAGAAAAATGTCATAAATATGCATGGGGTAAAAGGAACCCGGGTAAAATACGGATATAGTCGGTGTTAGGGTTGAGTGAGTTAATCGAGGAATGGAAATCGAAATAAATACGATTCCACTCCCCCTTCACAATTCAAGTAATAACTCCTGGACAATAATAGTCGTTGCTATCATTGTATGGGACAATAGACTGCTATGGCAAGATGTTTTGGTAACAAGTCCACCCGGAATATTATATTGTAGATAAGTAAAGATGATAATAAGTAAGAGGAGAGAGAGTATTTGTGACTCACCATCTCTAAACAGTATTATGTTGAGATGACTTGGGTGCAAAAAATTGAATTTATTGACAAAAACATGAAACTTGGGGTTTGTTTCGATTTGTTATGTTACAGAATGAAGACAATTTCTCACAATGCAAAAGCTCAAAAAATGGTATTTACTATCAATTTAATTCTAAAGTCACTTTTCGGGGTCCAATTCATTCCGACATCATACCGTTTCAAGAGGAAGGATCACATTTGTTGGATAGATTGGTAATAGGGCTGGGGGTGGGGGTGGGGATGGGGGGGGGGGGTAGAAAGTCGATAGGGCGAGGCGGTAGGAAGATGGACAGCACTGATAAGGTATATATGTATGTATTACTATTACTGTCTCTGGGTCACCAAGACTTTAGGTAGTTGTAATTATTTTCTAGTGTTTGATTCGAAGTCAGTCAGTCTCTCTCTCTCTCTCTCTCTCTCTCTCTCTCTCTCTCTCTCTCTCTCTCTCTCTCTCTCTCTCTCTCTCTCTCTCTCTCTCTCTCTCTCTCTCTGTCTCTTGGGGCAGCGTGGGGCAGCTTTGCTGAAACGGTCTTTGCTTCGTACCCAAAAGATACCGAGTTCGATTACCGCCCGATGAGCTGTGCTGTGGCCTTGAGCAAGTCACCTCACCCTTGATCAGTTTGCTGCGCTGCACTGCGCCTGACGCCTGGGTTATTCCAGTCTTTCCTTGGAATAGACCCTAAAGACAAATTTACCCTAGGGAATGAATAAAGGGAATTTTGCTTTATTTGTTCTAGTGACAAAGATGATGTTAGTGCTTGATGGATTATGCTCACGATGACCACGATATGAGAAAACAAGACGCTGCTGACAAGTTTCATGCCAAAGAGCATCTTTATCAAATTTCATTCATTCCAAGAAATGTTTCACAGATTGCATTAAGTCACTCAACCCTAACACCGACTATATCCGTAGTTTACCCAGGTTACTTTTACCCAATGGCTATTCTGAAACAAAAATTATAGGCGTAGTATCAAAGTTAATGTTTTTAGTTTTTACATGTTAATGATAGTTGGATAAAACGATCTATGTACATGCTCATTTTTAATACATTTTTTTTCAATTTTGAAAAGTAGCAAAAATCTCTAGGATTGAGTGAGTTAAGTCCTCAACCCTCTCCCCCTTGCATTTACCTGCAATCAAATACAGCATTAACTGAATTTAATGGGTACATGACAATCATTATGTGAAACTTGTTGTTGAAAGTTTTGCTCAACTTAATTCACCAGTAATACTCTTCAACAGTCGTAACGTCACTTCCTTCCTAATGACGCATGGTAACTTAGTAACACTGGCTTTAAACTATCGGAACAATGGCGGACGCCATTTATCCAGAGGGGAAAACACATAAATTTGATCATGTTTTGACTTTTACACATTCTGATCACAAGGCATATGAAAAGTTCTAGCCAGCATGAAGAATAAAAAGTAATGATTTTCTTTGTTTAGAACCAAGGTGGCCGCCGTTGCCAGGCGGCGTGACATCAGACTACTGAATCCAATTGAGATGATAAACCTTTCTAATTGAAATTAAAAAATAACGTTCTTAGCGTGAACAACAGACAGTTGTTGTAAATTGTTGAGATAGAGAATCAAGAATGAAGGATCAGTTTTATCAGCTCTGGAATTATGTTATCCTCGGTTCATTGGCCAATTTGGACCATGCCATTTCTACGCAATGATAACTCTCCGAAACCCTTTAAGACTTTAACTCTCTCCTTACCAGCCATTTTCAGGATTTTCCCCAAAACTTCACACCCAACTAACACAAAAATATATTTTTTATCGACTCAAACACAATAGCAGTAAAGTACTTGAGATAAATAATTTCTTTAACAAAACATGCTCACTGTTTATTTTCTTTCAATTGTATGATGTACACCAAATTTGAAGAAGAAAAATGATAATTGTATCGTAACGAATGTGACGCTTTTCCTATAGTTGGTATGGAGAGGGTGAGGTGGATAAATTAGAATCGGAACTTGAGGGAGCTGCTTTCTTGTCTTGTTTCCCACATTATGTGCAGGATAGACAGTTGTTGATCTGCAAATTTCTTTCTCACAAAATGTTTGCCCCTATAGTAGTGTTACTTCAGCGTAAAATACTAACGAAAGAGTGAAAATGGAGAGGCTTCGTATGTTTTGTTCCCATACGAAACCTCTCCATTTTCACTCTTTCGTTAGTATTTTACGATTGCCGGCTTCAGAAAGCCCCTACCGTGTCTATAGCGTACGGTCTTCTGATGCTCACATATGTGACTCACCGTCTCTAAACGGTATTATGTCGGGATGACTTGGGTGCAAAAAATTGAATTTATTGACAAAATCATGACACTTGGGGTTTGTTTCGATTTGTTATGTTACAGAATGAAGACAATTTCTCACAATGCAAAAGCTCAAAAATTGGTATTTACTATCAATTTAATTCTAAAGTCACTTTTTGGGGTCCAACTCATTCCGATATAATACCGTTTCGAGACGAAGGGTCACATATATCTACTTATCAATGTGTCAAAGAAACTCTATCTGTTGTTATCAGTGAGACATGAACTTACCGAAATTTCATATCCCAGACTGGGTCGATTGGTCAAATTATATCTTTTTATTAAAAAAATTTTATCTCTCATGTATGGACTCATCCCCTTGGAATTCCCGCAATTCCCGGCCCTCCCAATCCGCCTGACACCGAGACGACGACGTAAGAGACAGCCCCTAATATTATTTATTTAGTATTCTACTCCACTGACATGTGACAATGGGCCGGACAATGCCGGACAATGCCGTACTTGGAGATACAGCAAAGCTCTTTCACTCACCGATTCAATAATAATATCATACTTCATTGTCTTCTTTTCGTTTCGTTTCTGCGCCGTCCCACTGTGTGACTGTCCCGCACTAATCCTTGTTTTTAACCTGCCCGTCAGACCGGAACGACCCAGAGAAGTTCTTTTTCTAGTATAGTGATGACCAAAGAAGAACTAACTGTACAGTTACACCCAATGCGCATGCGTGCTTGGAAATTCCTCATTGTCGTCCTTCGCTGATTTTGATATTGTCTTCAGATCGTCTTGCCTGCTCTGGTGACCCCGATAATTTTTTTTTCTCCCTGTTTTTGTTTTTGTTTTTCTTGTTTTTCTTTTCTTCGGAACCAGATATCGCTTCAGTGACTTTTGTTGGTTTTTATTATCATATGTCTTTTATGCCTTTTGACCAATAGTCAGTAGTGGTGGTAGTAGTAGCGGTCATAGTAGTCTTGTCCTTGGTCCCGTCATGAATGCAATTTGGGTTGACTAGAATTGTGTAGCTAGTTATTTAGGAGTGGGAGAATTAGTATAAGTGTATAACAAGGGAGGAGTTATATGGTTCGATCACCCAGATCTTCCATTTGTATGAGCATATGCTTAATTTTTCCCCCTTGAGAACAACCTCACTATTGGATGTTATGTTTAGTTACCAATTTACCATTCTAGAAGAGAACAATTAATTATAAAATTATCTTTAAGAAAAGGCTTCCTCGAGTAAAAATTGATTTTTTAGTTTGTTTGTTTTTTGTTTTTTCTTGTATTATTTTGATTATAAAAGTTCATGGTTACACAGACTTTTGTGTGTCGGTCCGTTATACTTCCGGATGGCAATGCTGTCAGCTTCTTAGCCAAGCGCCTACTATCTACAGATATTTAAAAAATAAACCAATTATTATTTTTTTTATTTAAAAAAAAAATTGGGGGGTGGGGGGGGGGGGTTCAATTTTCATCATCTAGTCGAGACCAAAATAATACAGTGTCGATTCGTTGAGCCACGTTTTCTCCGCATACATCACAAAGGAATCCCAGCTATTCCGGCGTATTTATCCATTTAAAAAAAAAATAGTCCGTGACTAATACCAAGACCATCCAGCCATGTTTCTTCTGACCTGAAGTAAAACTAACTTAATTTTTATTCTTCTTTCGACAATAATATTTATTCTTCTAAATGCCACTCACGTACAATGCTATGATGATGAATCAACATCCATTTTTACAAAAGGCCTTTATACCTATTTGCTTTAACGGGAATTCCCATCCACGAAATTATATGATGTATATTGACATATCATATGAACCTCCCGTCGCCGTGTCATTAGTCGTATGTAGCAAGGCGTGCCACCCAAGAGTTTAATATGTTCGAGTCAACACGCCAATGGGATCTTCGTCTAAAGTTAAATACACAGTCATTAGCGCCCCGAAGTGCCAACCCTTTTCATTAAAATCGTAACATCGTACGCCGTTTCGTTTGTTGTCGTTAAATAAAGATGTCACATTATGAATGTCTGTAATTGTTACCTATCCTCCTCCTCCCCCCCCCCCCCCTCCTGCACACTTCCCATCCCACAGATTCCAATGGATGAAACGATGGATTTCTTAAGAAAGACTTTTAATGATTTTGTTTCCGTTTATTTTCTGTGTATATTATAGTAGTAGCGTATGGCTTCAGGATTAAATGGTTTGACAAAGTGCCAAATGCTGACCTTTGGACAAGAGCAAACCAAGAACAAATGAATGTCCAGGTCAGACGCAGAAAGTGGCGATGGGTTGGCCATACCCTGCAAAAAGAGCCCTGTAATATAACCAAGCAGGCTCTCGAATGGAACCCACAAGGCAAGAGGAAACTGGGTTGTCCAAAACAGACTTGGAGGAAAAGCCTTCACCAAGATTTGTGCGTCTCCAATCTTACCTGGAGTGAGGCAAAGGTCTGTGCCAAGGACAGAAGAAGATGGAAGACTGCTGTTGGGGCCCTATGCTCCGCCAGCAGCCAAGAGGCATACGTCAGTCAGGAAGTCAGCGTATGGCTACAGCTCCAAACTGGAAGTCTCGAACCAGTATTTAAATTTGTCACCGCAGTTGAGGACAGCCTCGAAACCTCCTGCCAATCTCGTCACAGAGCAGTGTAAGATTATGTGGTTCATCAATCGAATAGCTGTAGGTTGAGGACGTAATAGTTAACTAACCAATATATAGCGCCAACTCTGATTTTAAGGACAACGTTTTCTATATACATACTGCATTTTGTCTTTCAAAATATCTTCCATAATATTGTATCAAAACCAGTGTAATAAAAAAAAAAAAAAAGAACAGAGAAAATCCTCATTTAAAAATGGATACAATTTTTGGGGGGTCAGTTTTGATGTGTTTGTGTTTGTCTTATGGAAAAATGATTCCTTCATTAGCAGTTCCCTTTCTTGTGTGTGTTCAAAGCAAGCACAGTCAGAGATAGGTAGATATGGATTTTACACCAGTTAACTGCTGCCATCTGGAAAAATACGTATTTCCAAATTTAGCCAGAAAACTCGTCCTTCAAATTAAATATTGATCCATTTAAATGACCCTCATCTTGGCATGAACCGACCGTCAAACTGGGGACGTCTCAAGATCCCAAGTTCGAAGAGTTATAGCCAAGATGAGTGTCATTTAAATCGATCGATATTTGAAGGACGAGTTTTCTGGCCAAATTTCTAAAAACGTGTTTTTCCTGAGTAGGGCTGTCAACTGGTTAAAGTTATAATTTTTGACTCGTTCGTGGTTTTGGGCCGTTCGTTCGTTTCTTTCCTTTTCTATTCAAGTCGGCCTAGCGCTTGTACATATCGGTTATTTAATTTTAGCTCATTAATTTCTAATTATAACACCTCATTCCCTCTTTGTCTCCATTAAAATACAGGTCAGACAAATACAGTGATATCTTCTGACCGATTGATGACGCGGTGGGCAAGCAAATAATTTATGGTGGTGTTATATTTCATTCAATTTTACCATTTTGCATTCTTAGATTTTCGTATAATGTATGAGCTGCTATAATTTTTTAAATTATATATATATATATATATATATATATATATATATATATATATATATAATATAATATATATATATATATATATACTGCATGTGATGCATATTGTGCGCCTATATCTATACTGTATGGGACAGGGGCTATGTAAATAAATTGCGTTATTATTATTACTGAGATAGTAACCATTGTAAACAAAAATGCTATATTCCGACTTCAAGGTAAAAGTAATTTGCAGACGAGGACTCGAAATAAACTTTTAAACAGACTGGAGTAAAATAAGGCTGTGTGTTATCTCCATTTCTCTTCCTATTGACACTCAATTGGGTGATGAAAGATTCGATTAATGGGACCAAAACGGGAATCAGGTGGACTTTTTCAGAGATGTTGGAAGATATGAATTTTGCAGATGACATTGTTCTCCTGTCACAAAAATGTCAGGACTTGGAAACAAAACCACAGAAGATCGCCCGCAATGCCCTGAAAAATAGGCTTAAAGATGAACTTAGACAAAATAAAAACAATTAGAATCAATGCAGAACAAAAAGAACCCATCAAACTATTGGGAGATGAGATAGAAAACGTGGATGAATTTTGCTAATTGGGAGCTAAAATGTCTGAAGATGGGGACTCAGTAAAATAAATCAATGAAATGTTTTTAAAAAAAGCCTGTAAAACTAAAACTTTTGGTACCTTAAACAAACTTTGGAATGCAAAGAAAATTTCAACTAAAACGAAGATGCACATATTATTCAAGAGTAATGTGTTATCAGTTCTTTTATATCGAGCAGAACCTAGGAATCATCAATAACCATTTGTTGAAAATTAAATAGTTTCCAAAAGAAATGTCTACGAGAAATCTTCCGAATGTTTGGGCCCAACAATATATCAACTAAAGATCTACAAAAAGCTGACATGGCCCCCATTTCTGAAACAAGCAAATCAAAATGATGAAGATGGATTGGCCATGCTTGTGGGATGAAGGAGGGAGCAATCCCGAAAACAGCGCCCAGATAGACACCGCAGGGTAATTGCAATAGGAGAAGACCACTCACTGGGGGCTTGGAGAAGACCAGTGGAAAGAGAGATGACATCCTTCGTTTAAAAAAAAAATAAAAAAATAAACTTGAGCTTTTATATAGCGCAATATCTACTAAACGTGCTCAAAGCGCTTTACAATGGGCCCCTGACCAACAACAAAACGTATCAAGTAGAACGAGACATGACGCCAGTTAGGCGATATTTTAAAAAAAATTGCGGACAGAGACAACGCTGTTAGAGGTCAGGTACTTATGTTACACCTGAGTACGTTGAGAGTATGTGAGTAAAGAGCCTTTTCAAAGGACTCAACTATGCGCCGAGCGCGAGGCTCGATCCCAGGACCTTCCGATCCGAAAGCGATTGTCAGACCACATAGCCGCACGACCCATCACTGACGCTACAAGACACCTAAAGTCGGTCAGATCAGTCAAGCACATTTTTGGACAGCAACAATAATTGTAATATCCTAAGACTTTTAATTTGGTATTTTCAAAAATCAAACATAGAGGTGTCAAAAATTACCCAGTAGTCGCCCGTCTTGAAGATTTGAAATTATGTATACACGATGGAAAGAAGGAATGTTCGGGAATGTTTGCCTTCCTGATACGGAATTTTAGTCAGCTTAATGATAACACAATATTGTATGGATCAACAGTCCTTGGTCTATGGTGATGATAAAACTATGGCGCTTGGCAGAACCTAACTCACTCAATCCTAGAGAGATTTCTACTTTTCAAAACTGGAAAAAATGTATTAAAAATGAGCATGTGCATAGATAGTTTTATTCAACTACCATTAACATGTAAACAATAAAAACATTAACTTTGATACTACGCCTATATTACGTCTCAGAAAAATTGTAATAAATAGGCATGGGGTAAAAGTAACCTCGTTATACTACGAATATAGTCGGTGTTAGGGTTGAGTGAGTTAAGACATAGTGTTTTGTCTCGATAATTGGATTCAATAGTCTGATGTCACGTCAGCAACATACAGCTTGATTCTAACCAAGGAAAAAATCGGTACCTTTTTATTCTTCATGCTGGCTAGAACTTTTTCACATGTCATAATGTGATCAGAATGTATAAAAGTCAAAACATGATCAGATTTATAATGTTTTTTTCTCCTCTGGATACACTTTTATGCCCGTCGGAGAAGTATTTCATAAGGGCATCCGCCGCCATTTTTCCGGTAGTTTAGAACCAGTTACTAAGGTACTATTTCACATGTCATAATGTGATCAGAACGTATAATAAAAGTCAAAACATGATCAGATTTATAATGTTTTTCTCCTCTGGATAAACTTTTATGCTCGGAGAAGTATTTCATAAGGGCGTCGGCAACTGTTCTGTTCCGACAGTTTAGAACCGGTTACTAAGTTACTATGCCCCCCCCCCCCCCCCCCCCCCCCCCCCCCCCCCCCCGGGCCGCATTTTAAAAAAAACGCACTATATATAAAATCATAATTTAAACCCGATGGAAAGTCAATATCGAAACCAAAGTAAGGAATGATTCAGTACACATTATTTCTATACGATATAATTGAACTGACACGGTGGGCCCAAACAGGACTTTTTTACTGGATAACATGTTCAACCCAATGTATCGTTTTTGGGTCTTTGAGCCTTTAAATAAACACCCAAATGGTTGCCATACTTTGACAAAATACCTTTTTATTTTCCATTTTCCTAAGAAAACTTTGACTTTGAATATCGACCCATTAAGACGACCCCTCACCATGTTAAAATAAAGAAAGAAATTGAGCTTTATATAGCGCAATATCCACTAAATGTGCTCAAAGCGTTTTACAAGGGGTCCCTGGCCAACAGCAACATTTAACATGTAGGACGGGACATGCCGCCTGTTAGGCGATATTACAATATTTCGGACAAAGACAACGCTGTTAACGGCCAGGTACTCATTTTACACCTGAGTACGGTGAGAGAATGGGAGTAAAGAGCCTTTTCCAAGGACTCAACTATGCGCCGAGCGCGAGGCTAGAACCCAGGACCTTCCGATCCGAAAGCGAGTGTCATACCACTAGACCACATAGCCGCACAGGGTAAAAATCTGAAAAAAAAGTTGGTAAGGAGAGAGTTAAGACGATCCCTCATCATATTACAATCTCCAAAGTCCTTTTTTTATTATTAGATTGTCCGACCCATTCATCGTTTGGGTTTTTAAACAAAATTTATGAATAGGCCAGATACATAATTTTGCTTAAATTTGACAAAATACACTATTTATCATTCATTCCACCCAGGGAATTTTCACTTCAAATACCCGGTCTATTAAGATGACCTCAACCCCCCCCCCCCTAACCCCCCACCACTACCCTCCTCGCCCCCACTTAGTACAACGCCCAAATTCGAATTCGATACATCTTAGAAGTATCGATTCTGGTACTTTTTGGCAAGTTTTGGTACGTATGTATTTAATCGGTCGATGTTTGACGTAAAATATTCTGGATAAAAAGTGAAAGCAAGTATTTATATATTTCTGAGTACAATAAAAAAAAAAACTCATTCACCATCACTCGAGCCTTGCTACAGTGTTGTCTTTACATTAACGATATGAATACGATAATTTGACTTTTTAATCTACCAAATTATTATTCCTATTGATGTTCCGCTCTTAATGTTATGGTCATTTTTAACATTCCAAGATGACTAATTATGGAGCAGACACTGGTGTAAGAGAAAGATATGAGTTACGTCATCTTCGTTCTAAATTCTATCTTCACAGGGTGTCCATAAAGTCTAGACACATAGGATAGTTGAATATTTTTGGTATATAATTACAATTAAGTTTTATTTTCACTATTTATTTTATTCAAAAAATACCTTCAATATGAGCGCCATCATTTGTAATGCAAATGTCAATGCGTTCACAAATATTGATCTGTGGATTTTAAAAATGTATTAATAATTTTGAATACTATTTTGAAAAATATTTAACTTTACTGTGTCCAGATTTTACGGACACCCTGTAGAATGAGATTATGAGCGGAGTCCTCGTCAAAATGGAGAAACAGATGCTGTAAGTAAAGCCTACTGACTGCTACTGTTGCATTTGGCTCGAGATGAATGGACGGACGACATACACGCCTCTGGGGATTTGACTTCAGCTTTCCCCCTAGAGTAAAACATTTAACACTTACACGTGTGAGACCATTGTCGATTTGGCCAGTTGATGTGAAAACTATTCATTGCCCAGAGAAAGGTCTGACGGACAGACAGGAGATGGCTTTGAATTTGAAGGAAGATAAACTGTCTTTGTTAAGACAAAGCGTGTTGGTTTTTGTCTTGAAAATGTTGACACAATTTTACAAATGTGAACTGTTCCAAGCAAAAATGTCACGATTATGAAAGTGAGGATGCTGACTACTACTACTACTACTACTACTACTACTACTACTACTACTACTACTACTACTACTACTACTACTACTACTACTACTACTACTACTACTACTACTATACTACTACTACTACTACTACTACTACTACTACTACTACTACTACTACTACTATAGTAGTAGTAGTACTACTACTACTACTACTATACTACTACTACTACTACTACTACTACTACTACTATACTACTACTACTACTACTACTACTACTACTACTACTACTACTACTACTACTACTACTATACTACTACTACTACTACTACTACTACTACTACTACTACTACTACTACTACTACTACTACTACTACTACTAGTACTACTACTACTACTATTACTACTATACTACTACTACTACTACTACTACTACTACTATACTACTACTACTACTACTGTTGCTACTACTACTACTACTACTACTACTACTACTACTACTACTAGTACTACTACTACTACTATTACTACTACTACTACTACTACTACTGTTGCTACTACTACTACTACTACTACTACTACTACTACTACTACTACTACTAGTACTACTACTACTACTATTACTACTACTACTACTACTACTACTACTACTACTACGACTACTACTACTACTACTACTACTGTTGCTACTACTACTACTACTACTACTACTAGTACTACTACTACTACTATTACTACTACTACTACTACTACTACTACTACTAGTACTACTACTACTACTACTACTACTACTACTACTACTACTACTACTACTACTACTACTACTACTACTAGTACTACCACTACTACTACTACTACTACTACTACTACTACTACTACTACTACTACTACTACTACCACCACCACTACTACTACTACTACAACTACTGCTACTACTACTACTACTACTACTACTACTACTACTACTACTACCACCACCACTACTACTACTACCACTACCACTACAACTACTACTACTACTACTACTACTACTACTACTACCACTACTACTACCACCACCACCACCACCACCACCACTACTACTACTACTACTACTACTACTACTACTACTACTACTACTTCTAATACTACTACTACTACTACTACTACTTGTACTACTTCAGATACTACAATACAACTATAACCCAACGTGCTTGTTTGTCAAACCTAATATTTAAACACGACAGATTTTCACTAGAAGTTTGAAGTCCTCCGGACTCGTCACCTTTTTGACTTTCCATCCATCAACGCTTCAATATTTTCACAAAGACATTCAAAACTGAGCAACAAGGTAACTTTTTTTCTGTGTATTCAAATTTCAAAAGGTAAACAGAAGCGTGTGTGAAACATTTTAATGAATGACATTTTCCTTTGATGGGTGCTGAGTGGTCTTAGTGTAAAATTATGTCAAGTGAATTCTAGTTATTTTATCTTTGTAGGGTTAGAAAGGAGGAAAAAGGAGATTTAAAATGAGTTTAAAGGTCTCTTGTGGAGCAGGAAATGAATGGGGATAGAAAAAATTATTTGTTTAATTCTAAACTAAGAGGGAGAATAAGATAAATATATATCTAGGTGAGGCGTGAAAGGAAGTCAAATGTTGTTTGATTTATCTTTTTTATGCTTTAAAAAGTTCATTTTAGTTTATTTTAATTTACTGATTTGCGAATGCGAGGCGAGACAGACAGAGAGAGAGAGAGAGAGAGAGAGAGAGAGAGAGAGAGAGAGAGAGAGAGAGAGAGAGAGATACTGCTTTTTGTATGCATTCTTAGGTAAGGGTTGGGGGACATTTAGTGTTTCTTTTTTTTTTTTAATCTTTGAAAGTTTTTTCTTGGGAGGGGAGAGTGGGGTGGTGAGAGGGGGGGGGGGGGGTTGATATGTTTGTCAATGAGTTTTTATTTGCTTGTTGGGTTGAGGGTTTTTTTTTTTGTTTTTGTTTTTTTTTTTTTTGGCTTGTTTCTGTTTTGTTTTGTTTTATTTTGTTTTTGTTTTGTTTTTTGCTTGTTTGGTTGTTTTTTTTTGTTTTTTGGTGTTTTTTTTTTTTTTTTTTTTGGGGGGGGGGGGGGGGGGGGTTGTTTCTGATAGCTTTCAATACCCAAAATAGCCCTTAATGGCCGATCGACTACACTACATACGTATTTCAAAAGATAACAACAAAGTAAACGAAATGAGAACACAACAAATATCCCCTAGTTAACGATAGAGGAAAAAAAAAAAGAATTTAAATAAATTTTTAAATCACTTAACTCTCTCCTTACCAGCCATTTTCAGGATTTCCCCCAAAACTTCACACCCAACTAACACAAAAATAGATTCTTTTATCACTCAGACACAATAGCAGTAAAGCTCTTGCGATACATAATTTCTTTAGCAAAGACATGCTCTACAACACACTGTTCATTTTCTTTAAATTTTATGATGTACAAGAGAAATTTGAATAAGAAAAAAAGTTTGTTGTATCGTAACGAATGTGACGATTTTCCTATAGCTGGTATGGAGAGGGTTAAACAAATTCATGTTGGATGAATGAAAACTTTTGACCTCATGCATAAAGCAACCTGGCTTTTTAAACTGTATGTTTAAATTTCAATTATACTTGAGACGAGACGCTCAAATACTCGGAGTAGCTTTGCTGGAAAGTGTATGTCGCCAATTTGGGCCAAAACTCGGTAGATTGTAATTTGTGACCCATCGTTTCTAAACGGTGTTATCAATGTTTGACCAAGACATCAAAAAAACAAATAAATCATTCTAAGTTAAAAATGACTTAAAATGAAACATTTTCGGTTTTGTTGTTGAAAAATAGAAACGTTATCCATTGTCGATAGCTCGGCTGAAGTCAGACTGACGTGTGATAATGCAATAATCCTGCTATTTATACGCTTCAATATAGTAGTAGCGTCACTTACCTCGTAATGACGCATTGTAACTTAGTAACTGGTTCTTAACTATCGGAACAATGGCGGACGCCATTATGAAATACTTATCCGACGAGCATAAAAGCGCATCCAGAGGGAAAAAAAAACATTATAAATCTTATCATGTTTTGACTTTTTATACATTCTGATCACATGAAATGTGAAAAATATCTAGCCAGCATGAAGAATAAAAAGTATAGATTGTCTTTGTTTAGATCCAAGCTGCTCGTTGCTGGGCGGAAGTGACATCAGACTATTGAATCCAATTGGAGCATGGCGTCAATATCGATACAGGTATTGTCACCAGAAAATATCCGATATTTGTAAATATTGAACAGTTCCTAATCCTCTTGACTTTTTGCCTTTTTTTTTTTTTTTTTTTTTTTTTTTTTTGTTTCCCTTTTTCTGGCCCTCGGATCGAGCATCTATTTACACAATTTCTAGAACACGTTTTAAAAAAATAAATAAAATAAAATGAAATTCCCTTTATTCATCCCATCGGGGAAATTTGTCTCTAGGATCTATTCCAAGGGAAGATTGGAATAACCCAAACGTCAGCCGCAGTGCAGCACCGCAAATTGAGCTAAGGCGAGGTGACTTGCTCAAGGCCACACAACGCAGCGGCGGGTGATCGAACTCAATACCTCTCGGGCAGGAAGCAAAGACCGTAAGGCTGAGCCACGCTACCCCTTATTTAGACTTGTTGGGTTTTTTTTTCCGGAGCAGCTTATTGAATGTCCTCTTCCTACGTCAAACTCCCCTCGTTGGCAAAACTGAAAATTCGGGATGGGCGATATTTAAACCATGATTGACTTCTAGGTCAAACAGGCAGGTCACCCACATCGTGTTTGACCCCTGACCCAATAAATCAATTTCCGGTGCCACGGGGTCGTCGTCTCATATTTATTCTCCGGAGCATAATATAATGTTAATAGTCGTCATAGTAACTGTGATAAACAACGGTCTTGTTATAGGATTAAGAATCCGTGACATACATTAATAATAGCATGTCGATAGATAATATTATGTCTTACATGGATTGAAATTGTATTAATTGGCCTCAACAGTCGTGACGTCACTTCTCTCGTAAAGACGCATAGCAATTTAGCAACTGGTTCTAAACTATCGGAATTATGGTGGACGCCCTTATGAAATATTTCTCCGACGAGCATGAAAGCGTATCCAGAGGGGAAAAAAACATTATAAATCTGATCATGTTTTGACTTTTATACATTCTGATCACATGACATGTGAAAAAGTTCTAGCCAGCATGAAGAATAAAAAGTGCCGATTTCTTTGTTTAGAACCAAGCTGCTTGTTGCTGGGCGGACGTGACATCAGACTATTGAATCTTATTGAGACAGCTTTTATAAGGGATAGAATTTTCTAGAATTAGTTCATTTTTCGGTTGCCTGGATTTTCGATGGTGTGCGCTTGGCCAAAAGAAGCTCAAACTCACAACATTGCCATCCGAAATACAACGAACCAACACACAAAACTATGTGTAACCTTGAACGTTTATAGTCTGGTTAATACAGTCAAGTGAGAATACGCTTCAACAGTCGTAACGTCACTTCCCTCGTAATGACGTATGGTAACTTAGTAACTGGCTCTAAACTATCGGAACAATGGCGGACGCCCTTATAAAACATTTCTCCGACGAACATAAAAGCGTTTCCGGAGGGGAAAAAAAACATTATTAATTTGATCATGTTTTGACTTTCACTCATTCTGATCACAAGACATAATATGAAAAGTTCTAGCCAGCATGAAGAATAAAAAGTACCGATTTTCTTTGTTTAGAACCACGATGGCCGCCGTTGCTTGGGGTGACGTGACATCAGACTATTCAATCCAATTATATTATTGTTGCAAAGACGATTTAAAATTGAGTGGTCACGGGGGTTCAAAGGTCGTGAACCTGCCATTTGAATATTAACTAGGATATAATTTTTGTAAAGTCATGCGTGGGGAGGACGCGTGCCGTCTGCGAGGGGAATGCGATCTTGTGACATGGAGCGTCTTTGGGAATTAATCTTTTTCCTTGACATTTATTTATGTCGTGATCCATAGCCTGGAACCGGTGCTACGTTCATTTAAAACTTGAGTATTTATATAGATAGTATGCGCTTGGCTAAGAAGTTCACAACGTTGCCATCCGGAAGTATAACGGACCAACACACAAAACTGTGTGTAACTATGATCGGTTATAGTCTGGTTAATACAGTTTAGTGAGAATTACTCATAAACGCGGAAGGCAAAATACAATAACAACATCTAACTATCTATAGTGCAATATAATCCACTTAACGAAATGTGCTCAAAGCGCTTTACAAAGGGCCCCTAAGCCAACAGCAACATGAAACCCGTTAGGATATATATATATATATATATATATATATATATATATATATATATATATATAATATATATATATATATATATATATATATAACGGTCAATATCGATACAGGTATCGTTCACCAGAAAATATCCGATATTTGCAAATATTGAACGTTGCCGAATCATTACAGAATCTCTCGACTTTTTGCTTTCTTTTGTTTCGCTTTTCCTGGCCCTCGGATCGAGCATCTATTTGTGACTTATTGTCTCAAAACGGTATTATGTCGGAACGAACCATATGCTTAAAACCCGAATTAAATGTTAAACTGGTCAAAAATATAAATTGTTGGCATTAGCACCCCAAGCCATGGTATCCATTCTCCTCAATAAAACATACAAACTCAACACAAGTCTGATTTTTCTGACTATAAATTCAATTTTCAACATCTTAACCATCCCACCTAATACCGTTTTGAGGCGAAGGCTCACATTTACACAATCTCTAGAACACGTTTATTTAGATTAGTTGGGGTTTTTCCGGACAGTTTAGCAGATCGTTTCATGTCCTGTCCCTACGTCAAACCCCCAGCTTTGTCAATTAAAACCCGTCTGGGCGTTCCACAGATCATCAGTGAGAGATCCAAAATGGCCTCCCAAGAGCTATCCATTTTGTCTGATAAACGATATTATGTATTATTTCCATATATTATTATATTATTATTAATAGCCGTGAACTATGGCATAAATAGTCGGTGAGAGAGAGAGAGAGCTCTAGTAATGAATGACCTGAGTTTGATACGAATTTTTTTGGGTTCGTGGATTGCTCATACGATAGAGTCACGCTCTCATCGGCCAGGCGGAGTTGTCGTACCAGTAATAAGGTCGCAGGTTCAAACCCCCATCACCGCCGCGAAAATTTTTTATTCTCTATTGTCTTCTGGCACTTTCCTACTCACTTCATCTCTTGTTGTTACCAACATAAGTGCCTGCTCCATTCACTTATCTGAATTAAAAATGGACTAATATTAAGTTTCTATATTATTATCTGGTTGAACTGAATCTTGTGTGAATGTTAATTACACACACACACAAACACACACACACACACACAAACACATACACACACACACACATACACGCAGAGAGAGAGAGAGAGTGAGAGAGAGAGAGAGAGAGAGAGAGAGAGAGAGAGAGAGAAAGAGAGACAGAGACATATATTAATATATATGACTTTATGTTTAGTTATTACATTGTTGTCATATGATAATATTATAATAATAATAATAATAATAAATGGCATTTATATAGCGCTTTACCCCGTTGTCACAGGCTCTAAGCGCTTTACAGTGATATAAAACAAAACATATTACAGTGAGACAAGTGTGAAGGAAACGTGATACGAATTCAATTTAACAACAACAAAATATGAAAATAATATTGCAACATTATGACGTAAAAAGATAAAACTTTAAGCGAGATTTGAACGTTGTCAACGAATCCGAGCATCTCACGTGTGACGGGAGAGAGTTCCAAAAATGGGGGGCCGAAAATTGAAAAGACTGTTCACCTATTTTACGCAATGGCTTAGGTTTGACAAGGATTGATTGGTCATTGCTTGACCTCAAGTTTCTATTGGGGACATATATGTTTAGAAGGTCTTTAATATAGGAGGGACTGTTCGTGCTCAGGGATTTGTAGACAACAGTACAAATCTTATAGGCAACTCTTTTTTCAACAGGAAGCCAATGTAACTCACGGAGAAGAAGAGTTGCTGACGGGTATTTTTTGTTATTGCGTACAATGAGCCTGGCTGCGTTATTTTGAGCAACCTGAAGTTGGCTAATTTTGTCTTTAGTTAAATTCGCCCAAAGGGAGTTACAATAGTCCAATTTAGATAAAACCAAGGAATTAATTAAAAGTTCTGTTATATGCTTCGGTATTAAATTACGAATTTTGCTTATTTTTTTCATTTCTATGTACATAGATTGTATGGTGTTATTCACGTGGCTTGTCATGGAAAGATCTTTATCAATGATGACGCCAAGGTTTTTTGCTTTATTTGAAAATTCTATTGTGCTATTTCCGAGAGTAATTAGTGATTAAGGATACTCGGTCTTCCACACATTAAAATCTCAGTTTTACTATCATTTAATTTTAACTTATTGTGGTACATCCAAGATTTAATCTCATTAAAACAGCTCGTAATTCGTTGTATTAAGAACTGTAAATTACTAAGGGGTGCTGAATCATATATTTGCGTATCATCTGCATAAAAATGATAACTCAGATTGAATCTGGATATCACACTAGAAAGGGGCTGCATATATACAGTAAAAAGGACAGGGCCAAGAACAGAGCCTTGTGGCACTCCAAAATTTAGTAAAACTTGTTCTGACTGAACACCATTCACCACGACAGTCTGCCATCGATCCTGTAAATATGATGTAAACCATTTAAGGGCAATTCCTTTTATGCCGAACGTATTTTCTAGTCTTCTTAACAAAATGTCATGGTCAATGGTGTCAAAGGCAGCTGAAAGATCTAAAAGGCATAATACATTGATATTGTTAGCATCAGCATTACATAACAAGTCATTAAAGATTTTAAGAAGCGCCGTTTCAGTACTGTGTTGATGTTTGTAGGCTGACTGAAAGGGTTGTTCCAAACTGTTGTTCTTAAGATGAGATGTTAATTGTGTAAGAACTACCTTCTCCAAAAGTTTTGACAAAAAAGGTAAATTTGATACAGGACGATAATTGTTTAATATATTGTGGTCTAGTGATGTTTTCTTCAGAAGTGGTTTGACGAGGGCACTTTTAAAGCACGATGGAACTTCGCCAGTCAGTATGGATGTATTTATGATTGATGTAATGGATGGTAATAATGTATCGATGGAGCTGGCCAAAAGCTGTGCTGGTAGGGGATCAAGGTCGCAGGATTTAATGGGGGCTTTTTTTATCAACTCGTTTATGAAACTAGGTGAAACTGGTTGGAACTTGTCTAAAGGGGTACCACAGAATGTATTTGTATCTATAAATGATTCATGCCGATCTAGTTCTGAACGAATGTTATGGATTTTGTCTTTAAAAAAGTTGACAAATGTGTCTGGCAAGTCTCTTTGATTGGTTGTAGATGGTAATGAAGTGCATCTTTCACGTCCAAGTAGATCATTGCAGATGTTAAATAATTGTTTACAAGATTTAGAAGTTTCAAATTTTGAAAGAAAATACGTGGTCTTTGCCTTTTTTATTGTTGTCTTCCAGGCACGAAATGCGCTCTTGAATATTTCACGATGAATCATGAGGCCTGATGTTTTCAGCAGTCTTTCTGCTCTCCGACACTTCGTTTTAGCTTCTTTAACGTCCGACGTATACCACGGAGCATACTTGCGGTTGGTGACGGTCCTTGTTTGGAATGGCGCATGTTTGTCAAGCGTTTCAATGAGACAACTATTCCACTGGTCTGGAGAAATAATTGAATTTTTAGTAAGTTTTGTTTCTAAATCGCCTCTGAAATTGTCCAAATTAATGTCTTTAATGTTTCTGGTTGATGTGGTGGTGGTTTCTTGGCATGGTTTTGAAACGTCAAGATTGAAAGAAATGAGGGAGTGGTCCGAAAAGGGGAGATAATCGACGGTGGCGTTGGTTTTTTGGAACTCTGAATTTTCTACAATTACCCAATCTAAAATATGACCAGCAGAGTGGGTTGGCGTTGTTACGATCTGGCACATGTTGTTCTCTGATAATGACTCGTGTAATTTGGCGGTGTCTGTGACGTTGTCGAAGTGAAAATTAAAGTCGCCGAGTATAATTGAATGGCCAGGACGCGTGTGTTGCAAAGTTAGCATCTCGTTGATTTCCTTCCTAACATCAAGTAATTTTATTTGTTTTTCTTGTTTGCTGGCGGTCGGTAGATGCAGTTGAAGTTGTATCTTGTATTCTGGAGGGATAATCTAAGATCAATGGCCTCCATTGTTTTGCAGCGCATTTCGATGATTTCCACATGTTTACATAATTTTGTTGATGTAGTATGTATAATGTTTCATTTGTATAATAATGTCACTAGATTATTGTTTCGCGCATTGAGCATCACCCAGTATATATATATATAAAATATATATATATATATATATATATATATATATATATATATATATATAATACACATATATCACATATATATATTATATATTATATATAAATGTTATATATATATATATATATATATATATATA
>NC_088366.1:61845544-61848044 GCF_034508935.2 Berghia stephanieae | reverse complement strand
TTGTTATTGTTTTTGCCATCCGCGTTTGTGAGTTGTTCTCACTAAACTGTATTAACCAGACTATAAAAGTTCATGGTTACACAGAGTTTGTGTGTTGGTCCGTTATATTTCCGGATGGCAATGTTGTGAACTCCTTGGCCAAGCGCATTCTATCTATAAGAAGTCAATGATTCCAACCAATGGGCACGATCTATATCACATTTCCATGTGCTCAAGGGCATTAGTCACATTGCAAAGTGTGCTCAAAATGACCTACATAGTGAAAAGTGTTCACAGTTTGAGAAATATCCAACGTTACAATTGGTCATTTTGCTCAGCATGACTCATGGGTATGTTTACAACTTTCATAAACAAAGCAACATGTTTATTTTAATTGAGAAATGACCAATCATTGTACAGCAACAAATCATGTGATCAATGACTAGGTTGGACGAAAACCTGAATATAATCGCTCCCATTGATCATGCAATTCGGTGTTGTGTGTCTTCTCCTTCATTTTAATCTCATGCACCAACCAAAAACCCAAAATGATTATGAAGATGATGGTTCAGATAATGATGATGTGGAGATAATTAATTATAATCAAGAAATGAATGATTCCTTTTCATCATCGCCATCGTCATCGTCATCGCCATCATCATCGCCATCGTCATCGTCATCGCCATCGTCATTGTCATCGCCATCGTCCTCGCCATCGCCATCATCATCGCCATCGTCATCGCCATCGTCATCATCATCGCCATCGTCATCGCCATCGTCATCGCCATCGCCATCGCCATCGCCATCGCCATCGTCATCATCATCGCCATCGTCATCGTCATCGCCATCGTCATCGCCATCGCCATCGTCATCGCCATCGCCATCATCATCGCCATCGTCATCGTCATCGCCATCGTCATCGCCATCGCCATCATCATCGCCATCGTCATCGTCATCGCCATCGTCATCGTCATCGCCATCGTCATCGTCATCGCCATCGCCATCGTCATCGTCATCGCCATCGTCATCGCTTTCGCAATAACAAGATGAACCAGTTAACTGCCTTACTAATGGAAAAAAACAAACATGTATTTAAAAAATTTGGCCAGAAAACTTGTCCTTCAAAAATCGATCGATTTAAATGACCCCCATCTTAGCAAATTATCTCCAACCAGAGACCCAACCAGATTTTCTTTAAATCCCAGGTTTGAGAGCTTTTGCCAAGATGAGGGTCATTAAAATCGATCGATATTTGGAGGAAGAGTTTTCTGGCCAAATTGTTAAATACGAGTTTCCCGCCAGAGTTGTCCATAAATATGGCAATTTGTCATTTAGTTACACTTTTTATAACGTTATATCAGATATTTCACTCCTACTTATTCTCTCTCTCTCTCTCTCTCTCTCTCTCTCTCTCTCTCTCTCTCTCTCTCTCTCTCTCTCTCTCTCTCTCTTCCTCTCTTTCTTTCACGCGTGCGATATACATAACATAAACATATTCATTTAATCATTTAATTTTCAATTCGTTACATTTGTGACAATTCGACACCAAATATTATCATCATTTACTACCATTAACATGTAAAAATTAAAAACATTAGCTTTGATACTACGCCTATAATTTGTCTCAGAAAAATGTAATAAATAGTCATGGGGTAAATGTAACCCTGGGTGTAAACTACGGATATAGTCGGTGTTAGGGTTGAATGAGTTAAAAGGAGATGACAATGATGAGGAGAATGTTTTGTTGTTTTTCTTGTTTTATTCGGGAAGTTTCCAAATAAAAATAATAAGATTATTAAAAACCATGATTTTTGCCCCTAGGCGAGCAGGTGAAAAATGGGTTCGGGCAGGATGTTCTCAAGTTTGATTCGAGATTTTGGAATTTGTGCCCCATCGTATCAAGCTAGGAATATTTAAATTTATTGTCGGCGGTTTGTATGGACTTGATGAAGAAAGTCAAGTTTAAAGTTAAAATAATCAAAATTAGCAAATGATAGTTTGTTGTTGTATTTTCTTTTCTTCTTCTTTTATTTTTTTATTTTTTTTTTTTTTTTTGTTCATGTTTTTTTGTTTTATTGATTATTTTTTGGGGGGTGGGGGCGGGGGGAGGGGGAGGGAGGGGGTTGGGTTTGTTGGTTATTTTTTTATTTATCTTTTTTTTTATTTTGTTTCGTTTCAGGGTATTTTTTGTGTGTGTGTGTTTTTTAATTATTATTTTTGGTTAAAGTTTAAGTTACGAAATTCATTTTCCAATTCTTTTTTGATTTAATTCAAATTATAAAATGCTGAAAGCTAATAATTCAAACTTTTAGCATCTCAGGTTGACCCTATATTACCCTTTAGAGAGGATTGGTCACATTTGAAATCTAGTGTAAGTTCAGAGAGCAAGTTACTCCACGGGAAGAGGGGTGGGGAGGGGGGGAGGGGTCAGCCGGAAGGAGATTTGTAGGATTTGGGATTTGGGGTGGGTCTTCGAAGAAACGGAAGTAATGACTGAGAAAGGAAAGGTTTTTGTTGTTGT
>NC_088366.1:61830544-61840544 GCF_034508935.2 Berghia stephanieae | reverse complement strand
TTTTTGTTTTAATTTGGCCAGAAATGGTTTACTCGATTAATTATTGAAAAAAAAACCCAGAAAATATTAAACCTGAGATTTTAAAAATAAAAAATTTAAGGTTTTAAGATTTTTAAATAATAAATTGAAGGCGAACTTGATATGAATTTGTCGATTCTTGAAGAAGTCTAAAACATTTAGATCTATGGCCAATTTTTAATATATAAGAAAAGACTTTTTTGTTTTAATTTGGCCAGAAATGGTTTACTCGATTAATTATTGAAATAACCAAAAAATATTAAACCTGAGATTTAAAAACTAAAAATTTTAGGTTTTAAGAATTTTTAAAATATCAAATTTAAGGCGAACTTGAGTTGAACTTGTTGATTCTTGAAGAAGTCTAAAACATTTAGATCTATGGCCAAATTCAAAAAAAAAAAAAAGTTAATGTGTTTTGTCATTTTATGCCAGTGTTGTCGTTTGGGGATTAGGCCAAAGGTTAATGGAAGAATGGCTGGGGGTGGGGGTGGCGTTGGTGGCGGGTGGTATTTTCTGGAAGGTGGTGGTCACGTCGTTAGCGGCCTGTGTTCAATCCAGGATGATTAAATCGCACAGCGTCCCTGATTTCATATAAAAGAAAATGGCGGCGCTCGACCTCTCACTAGCCACTTTTGATGACGTTTTCCTAGCAGTTGTCGTCTCTAGTCTTGTATTCTCTATGGTCCCGATAGCTCACTAGCCACTTTTGATGACGTTTTCCTACCTGTTGTCGTCTCTAGTCTTGTATTCTCTATGGCGGTCATGTCGTTAGCAGCCTGTGTTCAATCCAGGATGCCTTAGAGTCAAAATCCAATCGAATACATATGTAAGTTCTATTCAGTAATTAATACGCGTCAACAGTCGTAACGTCACTTCCCTCGTAATGACGCATGGTAACTTAGTAACTGGCTCTAAACCATCGGAACAATGGTGGACGCCCTTATGAAATATTTCTCAGACGAGCGTAAAAGCGTATCTAGAGGAGAAAAAAAAAACCCATTATAAATCTGATCATGTTTTGACTTTTACATATTTTGATCACAACAATGAAAAGTTCTAGCCAGCATGAAGAATAAAAAGTATCGATTTTCTTTGTTTAGAACCACGATGGCCGCCGTTGCTGGGCGACGTGACATTAGACTTTTGAATCCAATAATTACCACGTATTCTTGGACAAAATGTGAGATTGTTGTTGTCTTCAGTAGGTTATAATCTCTTATTCCTTCACACACGCCATCAATTATTCTATCTATCCAGCTATCCATTCATCCATCCATCCATCCATCCACTTATCCAATTATCCATCCATTCATTCATCCATCCATTCATTCATCAATCTATTAAGTCTTCTATCTAGTCATACATCTATCCACCCATTCTGTAATCAATTATCTTTTCATCTACCCACCCATCCATCCACCTATATATCCATCCATCCTTCCACCCATCCATCCATCCACCCATCCATCCACCCATCCATCCACCTATCTATCCCTCCACCCATCCATCCATCCATCCATCCATCCACCCATCCACCCATCCATCCATCCACCCATCCATCCACCCATCCATCCACCTATCTATCCATCCACCCATCCATCCACCCATCCATCCATCCACCCATCAATCCACCCATCCATCCACCTATCTATCCATCCACCCATCCATCCATCCACCCACCCATCCATCCATCCATCGATCCATCCATCCACCTATCCACCCATCCACCTATCCATCCACCCACCCATCCACCCATCCATCCATCTATCTATCGATCCACCTATTTATAAATCAATCAACCCCATACATCAAATAACAACAATGGCAAACCCCAGTTAAAAACCTCTCCCAGCATCCAACATTTGTCCTATAGTGAGAGAGTTCCATAAAGACAATGATTATTGCTACTCCAATCAAAATTAATTTCATCTAATGTGCTATTCAGCCTTCGACATTGGCTTTTCAATTCGGGAGTACATTAAAGCAATCCAGTGCTAACTACTCCGAATAAAAACGTAGCATTTGCCGTTGCCGAGCAACGCCCAAGCACTGGCCCTTTTAAAGAGAGGCAACTCTTGTAATAAATGGACCCACAGGGCACGTGACAACGAGGCTACAACAATAACAATAATAATTACTCTTTAGGGGCCAGGCATTATGATATACAATAACTCCGGAGCTTTTTACAAGGTAAAGGAATTAATTAACAATGACTAAACATAGCGTTTATTTAATGTGGACGATGACAATGACGAGCGGTGAAAACCAAAGCAGCGTCGTCCATTCGCTCTGAAAGAAATATTGAAAATTATAATTCTAACTTCAAAAGTGCAAATCCGGATACTGCATAATATTTTATAAATGACGATAAGCGTGTTTACGACAAAGGAATAGAAGTGTTGGTGGGGGGGGGGGGAAACAAAATCCTTAAGCTTTTTATACAGAGCAAGCTCCACTAATCGTGCGCCTATGTGGTCTAGTGGTATGACATTCGCTCTCGGATCGGAAGGTCCTGGGTTCGAGCCTCGCGCTCAGCGCATAGTTGAGTCCTTGGAAAAGACTCTTTACTCACGTTCTCTCATCGTACTCGGGTGTAAAATGAGTACCTGGCCGTTAACAGCGTTGTCTTTGTCCGAAAAATTGTAATATCGCCTAACAGGCGGCATGTCCCGTTCTACATGTTAAATGTTGCTGTTGACCAGAGACCCCTTGTAAAGCGCTTTGAGCACATTTAGTGGATATTGCGCTATACAAAGCTCAATTTATTATAATTTATATCGCTTTACAAAGTATCCCTGGCCAACAGCAACACGTTAGGACGAGACAATGACGCCTGTTAGGCAATGTTAAACAATTTTTTTTTTCCGACAGAGACAAAAAGCTGTTTAATTAACGACCATTTTTACACCTAAGTGCGGTGAGAAAATGTGAGTAAAGAGCCTTTCCCAAGGATTCAACTATACGCCACTCAGCTGAACACTTCCATTAAAAAAAAAAAATTAAAAAAAGAAGAATCACAAAGGGCAAGTTACTCGTGTGATGAAAAACAAAGTGAAGAAAAGAATCGAAATCCAGTGTCTACAAGAGATGAAGTGAGTAGAAAAGTGCCAGAAGACAATAGAGAATTTTAAAAAATTTTCGCGGCGGTGATGGGGGTTTGAACCCGCGACCTTACTGGTACGACAACTCCGCCTGGCCGGTGAGAGCGTGACTCTACCGTATGAGCTATCCACGATCAGTGTCTGTACTTTAATAGAGAAAAGGCGAATAGCATTCAAATGTAGCTAGATCCTGTACGTCAGAACCTAATAGATATGAAAGGCGGAAGTCCTGAAGTCACAACTTCCTCTCTTCCGGTTCAAAACTCACGCAAGTCTGGAAATATTCCTCCGCAGGACTAACAATAAATAATATGTTATATAATATTATAGAATCATAAGGTAGCATCACTATATAAATAGTAACAGTCACAACTTCTTCTCTTCCGGTTCAAAACTCACACAAATATTCCTCCGAAGGGCTAGTAATAAATAATATGTTACATAATATTATTGAATCATAAGGTAGCATCACTATTTAATTAGTAAAAGTCACAACTTCCTCTCTTCCGGTTCAAAACTAACGCAAGTCTCGAAATATTCCTCCGGAGGACTAAGAATAAGTAGATAATATGTTATATAATATTATTGAATCATAATGTAACATCACTATATAATTAGTAACAGTCACAACTTCTTCTCTTCCGGTTCAAAACTCACGCTAGTCTGGAAATATTCCTCCGGAGGACTAACAATAAATAATATGTTATATAATATTATAGAATCATAAGGTAGCATCACTATATAATTAGTAACAGTCACAACTTCTTCTCTTCCGTTTCAAAACTCACGCAAGTCTGGAAATATTCCTCCGGAGGACTAACAATAAATAATATGTTATATAATATTATTGAATCATAATGTAGCATCACTATATATTTAGTAACAGGATGTACAGACAGATTCTCCGGATTACGGATCGTGAAGGAGCCTGGAGGATTTTATCTTTATTGACGACAAGCATAATTGTGACCCTTCGTCTCGAAACGGTATTATGTCGGAATGAATTGGACCCCGAAAAGTGACTTTAGAATTAAATTGATAGTAAATACCAATTTTTGAGCTTTTGCATTGTGAGAAATTGTCTTCATTTTGTAACATAACAAATCGAAACAAACCCAGAGTTTCATGTTTTTGTCAATAAATTCAATTTTTTTCACCCAAGTCATCCCGATATAATACCGTTTAGAGACGGTGAATCACAATTTATCTAAGCTAGAAAATTAGATGCCATCACTCTGAAACCGGTAAATCAGTTGCAAGAGGTATGAATTTTGTCCTCTGAAGAATTGGTTTCACACTTCCAAGTAGATTAGAACCAGTATTTTGACATCACACGACTGTTCCCTTTGGGTGTAGCTTTGAGGTAATAATAGCTTTACAAGCGTCATACTACGACACACTATCGTAAATGTGACCCCTCGTCTCAAAACGGTATTATGTCGGGATGGACCAGATGCTAAAAAGTCAACTTATAGCTCAACTGGTCAAAAATATGAAACGTTGGTATTTAGCACAGTAAAATATGATATTCCTTCTCCTCTATTGAGCAAATAAACTCAACACAAGTTTGATATTTTGCCTACAAATTCCATTTTCAGCATCTTAACCATCCCGACTTAATACAGTTTTGAGACGACGGGTCACAAATAAGTTTCGAGCAATTTCTCTTGTCAAGTATCAATATGGGACAGCGTGGCTCAGCGGTACGGTCTTTGCTTCGTACCCGAAAGGTACCGAGTTCGATCATCCGACCCGCCGCTGCGCTGTGTGGTCTTGAGCAAGTCACCTGACCTCGCTCTAGCTCAATTTGCGGCGCTGCATTGCGGCTAACACCTGGATTATTCCAGTCTTCCCTTGGAATATACCCTAGAGACAACTTTCCCCTTTGGGACGAATAAAGGGAAATCTCATTTAATTTTTTTATTTAATTCCCAAGTAGTAAGACAAGATGTACGGCAATGGAGTCCAGTCTAGGACTTCATAAAGATGTCACTGGGTCCAGTGGTATGACACTCGCCTTTCCAGGGTTTGAGTTTGAGTCCCGCTCTGTGCGGCGCTTTGTTGAGTCATTGGAAAAGGGCTCTTTACTCGAATGTTCACATCGTACTCAGATGTAAAATGAGTACCTGGCCTTTATCAGCGTTGTCTCTGTCGGAAGAAAAAAAATTGTGATATCGCCTAACTGGCGTTATGTCCCCTCCTATTTAGTCGTTGCTGTTGGCTTGAAACTTCTTTTAAAGCGCTTCAAGCAAATTTAGTAGATTTGCGCTATGCGAATGTTCAAGTCATTCCATTTAATGAGCGCAGGGTAAGGGCGCTATAAAAACAGTGGGAAGTATTTATGTGTATTTGTGACCCCTCGTCTCAAAAACGGTATTAAGGCGGGATGATTAAGATGCTGAAAATGGAATTTGTAGCCAGAAATATCATGCATAAGATGAGCTTATTATGCTTTATAGAGGAGAAGGAATATCATATTTTACTGTGCTAAATACCAACGTTTCATATAATTTTTGACCAGTTTCACTATAATTTGACTCTTTAGCATCTGGTCCATCCCGACATAATACCGTTTTGAGACGAGGGGTCACAATTAATCTCTCATGTCTACTATGAATGAAATTTCCATCATCTAAAATATAAAATGAAGGGGAAATGGAGAGAGAGAGAGAGAGAGAGAGAGAGAGAGAGAGAGAGAGAGAGAGAGAGAGAGGGGTGGGGGTTCCCGTTATTCATCCCTATGGGGGAAATAATTCTTTAAGATCTATTCCAAGGGAAGACTAGGAATAACTCAGGCGTCAGCCGCAATGCAGCGCCGCAAAGTGAGCTAAGGTGAGGTGACTTGCTCAAGGCCACACAACGAAGAGGGTATACAAACAGAGAGAGAGAGAGAGAGAGAGAGAGAGAGAGAGAGAGACAGAGACAGAGACAGAGACAGACAAACACACAAAGAGAGATAGAGAGAGAGAAAGAGAGAGAGAGAGAGAAAGAGAGAGAGACAGACACAGAGAGAGAGATAGAGAGAGATAGAGAGAGATAGATAGAAGAGAGAGAGAGAGTGTGTGAGAGAGAGAATTGGGTAATTGCAAATTTCGTTTAATGAACACCGATGCACGGGAAATTATTATTATTATACTTTCCATTTAAGCGGACTATTAATAAGAGCATTAATTTTAATGCTTTTCGATGGCAAATATTTCTTTACCTTTGATATGGGATGGAGATAAAGGACAGCACTTTTGATTTTATAAAATTCTACATCAACAACGTTCAAGCAATAATGATTATGTCTGGGAGTGTTGCTCCGGTTAATCACAAAAGCTCTAATATATAATGCATTAGAGATTTTCATCATAATCATTCGCTGTTCGCTCCGTCAAAGCAATTTAAACCCAACCATAAACTCATAATAAATGTTTGAATGAATAACTGAAAGGATCGATCGAATCTTTTTAGCCACGAGCGGAGCGCGCGACGACGACGCAATAATTTGGCTTGAGTCGTCAGTTTATATTGAAAGGTAAGAATTTATTAATAGATAGAAATTGAAGAAATTATAATATCACGAAACGGAAATGCATGCGTCTCGCCTTCCTTAACTTATTGATGCTATGCGTTTAGGTAAAGTAGGTACTCACAACATACGCCATCAGGATATTATAATAACGTACAAACATACAAAAATATGTGTAACCATTAAGGCACAGTTGAGTCCTTGGAAAAGGCTCTTTACCCACATTCTCTCGCCGTACTCAGGTGTAAAATGAGTACCTGGCCGTTAACAGCGTTGTCTCTGTCCGAAATAATTGCTACATTGCCAAACAGGCGTCATGTCCGGTCCTACATTAAGTGTTGCTGTTTACCATGGACCACTTGTAAAGCCGTTTGAGCACGTTTAGTGGATATTGCGCTATATGAAAGCTAATATTTATAGAATGGTGGAATGAAATACAAACAAGGCTGTCGGAGTATCATCCTCTATTTTATAATTACCTTCAATTGAATAGATAGTATGCGCTTGGCTAAGAAGCTCACAACATTGCCATCCGAAAGTTTAACGGGCTCACACACAAAACTATGTGTAATATTAAACTTTTATAGTCTGGTTAATACAGTTTAGTGAGAATAGCTCATAAACGCGGATGGCAAAAAACAATAACAAAGACCTGAGTGACGTCAACTTCATTCTATCTATATAAACGTAAACATTTAGGGAACAATATAGATAGTATGCGCTTGGCTAAGAAGCTCATAACATTGCCATCCGGAAGTATAACGGACCAACACACAAAACTGTGTGTATCCATGAACGTTTATAGTCAAGTTAATACAGTTCAGTGAGCATTACTCATAAACGCGGATGGCAAAAAACAATAACAAAGACCTGAGTGGCGTCATCTTCAAACAATCTATACCTGCTACTAATAGATAGAACGAATATGACATCACCGAGGTCTTTGTTATTGCTTTTTGCCATCCCTGTTTATGAATAATTCTCACTGAACTGAATTAACCAGACTATAAAAGTTAAAGGTCACACATAGCTTTTGTCTGTCGGTCCGTTATACTTCCGGATGGCAATGTTGTGAGCTTCTTAGCCGCGCGTCTAGTGGTATGACACTCGCTTTCGGATCGGAAGGTCCTGGGTTCGAGTCTCGCTCGGCGCATAGTTGAGTACTTGGAGAAGGCTCTTTACTCACATTCTCTCACCGTACTCATGTGTAAAATGAGTACCTGACCGTTAACAGCGTTGTCTATGTCCGAATAAAAATGTAATATCGCCTGACAGGCGTCATGTCCCGTCCTACATGTTAAGTGTTACTGCTGGCCAGGGCTACTAATAGTTAACTGTTGCTGTTGGCCAGGGACTGCCTTGTAAAGCGATTTGAGCACGTATAGTGGATATTGCGCTATATAAATGCGATTTTAAGAAGGAATAAGGAGGAAGAAGTTGAGGAGGAGAATGATATTTTCTTTCTTTCTTTTCATTTTTTTTTTTCCTTCACTATCTATGCCCTTTGGGACGAAATGACTATAGATAGTTCGAAGATGACGTCACGCAAGCCTTTGTTGTTATATTTTGCCATCCGCGTTTGTCAGTTATTCTCACTGAACTGTATTAACCAGACTATAAAAGTTCATGGTTACACATAGTTTTGTGTGTTAGTCCGTTATACTTCCGGATGGCAATGTTGTGAGCTTCTTAGCCAAGTGCTTACTATCTATAAGATTATTTCAAGTGTGAACCTTTGACACGACATAACAGCGCAAACATTTTTTAAAATCGAAAGTCGGAAATGACGATGATAATGATGATGATGATGATGATGATGATGATGATGATGATGATGATGATGATGATGATGATGATGATGATGATGATGCTCTCGATTTATGTTTTAAATAGATAGTGTGAGATATCATAGGGTCGCACCTTTCAATATCAAGTAATTAATTATGTTTTACAAGATGATCTTTGGTTGAACGATTCAGTTCTAAGTCGCCTGGGGAGCAATATTGTGTGTTTGTGTGCGTACTTACACGTGTTCTAAAACAAACAACACACACACATTACACATACAAACACACACACCCATTCACATTCACACATACAAATACACACACACATTCACACACAAATACACACACACACATTCACACATACAAATACACACACAAACACACACATTCACACATAAAATCCACACACACACATTCACACACAAATACACACACACATTCACAGATACAAATACACATACACACACATTTATTACAAACACACACGTCTGGATACACCACTCACTATGCACTCACGCATCAAAGACTGGTGGTGTTGGAAGTTGGAAGCATCGGCCATGTTGTAGTGTAGTGTAGCATTCAATCCGTGTACATTAGTGTGGTGTGTTTATTCATTTGTAAAGGATGTCACCCGTAACCAAATCAGAAAATTGATGGATAATTTTGATTTTGATGCTGCTGCTGTTAATGGCGATAATATGACAGTGATGATGAGGATGGAGATGACGATGATGATGATGATGATGATGATGATGATGATGATGGTGATGATGATGATGATGGTGATGATGATGATGATGATGATGATGATGATGATGATGATGATGATGATGATGATGATGATGATGCTCTCGATTTATGTTTTAATGTTTGCCGATGATACTACTGATAAAGTAATTAATATCTTAGAACCTCTGATGCTGTCGGAGATTCGGGTAATTGGGAAACCCAGAAAATTGCATTAAAATCAAATGCTTAAAAATGTGAGCCTTTATACAGGGCAATATGATAATAATAATAATAATAATAATAATAATAATAATAATAATAATAATAATAATAATAATAATAATAATAATAATAATAATAACAATAATAATAATAATAATAATAATAATAATAATAATAATAATAACAATAATAAGAATAATAATAATAATAATAATGATAATAATAATGATAATAATAATAATAATAATAATAATAATAATAATAATAATAATAATAATAATAATAATAATAATAATAATAATAATAATAATAATAATAATAATAATAATAATGATAATAATATTGATAATATTAATGATGATAATAATAATAATAATAATAATAATAATAATAATAATAATAATAATAATAATAATAATAATAATAATAATAATAATAATAATAATAATAATAATAATAATAATAATAATAATAATAATAATAATAATAATAATAATAATAAAACTCTGTATTGACCTTTTATAGACTGGATAATACGGTTAAGTTAGAATTACTCATAAACGTGGATGGCAAAAAAAACAATAACAAAGACCCGTGTGACGTCATCAGATAATACGCTTCAACAGTCG
>NC_088366.1:61815544-61820544 GCF_034508935.2 Berghia stephanieae | reverse complement strand
CACTCACATTCTCTCACCGTACTCAGAGTTAAAATGAGCACCTGGCCGTTAACAGCGCTGTCTCTGTCAAAAATAAGATATAATATCGCTTAACAGGTGTCATGTCTCGTTCTATAATATGTTACTTATTACAGTTGGTCACGGACCCCTTGTAAAGCGTTTGATTCACGTCCCAGAAGTTGAATGTTGCTGTTTGTTTGCGACACCTTCTAAAGCTCTTTGAACACATTTAGTAGATATTGCTCTATGTAAAGACTCAAATCTCATTTTATTACATAACCGGAAGCTCGGGGGTAAAAAAAAAATTCAACCAACCAAAATCATGGCCAAAATAAAAACAAAACAAAACAAAAAAAAACTCGCTTCAAACAATATCATTGAAATCAATTACATCCTCAAGGGGCGATAAATAACATTTCAAGTTTTCGATGAAGATTTATTAATGAATTACACAGAACACACCCCCCTCTCCCCCCTCCTACCCCACCCTTCCTCTTACGTGTGCCCGTTTCTATACCTCTTATCGCCAAAATTTGAAAACAATTAATGATTATTTTATATTATCATGAATTACAAAAATACAACATCATCAAATACTTTAATAGATAATTACATGGCAGGTAATCCTGTCTCCTCCCTACCCCCCCCCCACCCCCCCCCCCACCCCCACCCCTCATCCCTCCTTCATCTCTATTATTTTTTCTCCTGTCCTTATAATCATCACCACAGATCTGTCGTTCTCTCACAAAACGCTTTTATTTCATTTTTGGCTATAAATATTCTACTACTACAAATAATAAACTTCAACTCTCCAAAAACTCATCAAGCCTAAAATAAAACCTCATTGAAGTCAATCTCAAAATTAATCTTTCACGTCTCAGATTGAAGAATTTCTGACAATATGAGAACATCTTAATTCATAGATATTTGGCATTTTACAACCAAAAAAAATTTCCAGCCAAAATATTTTTAAAAAGTTGTTCAGTCAATGTACGGCAAAAACTGCTGTCCCGTCCTTTTATTTAATTCTCCATCCATTTTGATTTGGGTCGAGTAAATAACCGCTCTCACTCATGACTGTGGCAAATAAACAAAAGAGATGTCAGAGTTCTTTCCCTTTACCGGAAGGGCACATATCAATGCTGACATCATAAATACGAGCTCTTCAGTCAGATGTAAAAAAGTTGAACGGGATTTTTGCGTGTCTCCTCTCAGTGATAATCGGTTGAGCTATCGGAAAATTCCGTTTTAGCGATTTCCGGTGCGGCTTCAGCACAGATAATATCATCAAATTAGACTGAAAATCATCTGGTTTGTTTCGTTTCTTTTATCACATGTGTCATTATTTTTGTTATATTTTCTAAAAGAATTTTATTACCTTTGATTATCTTCTATCGATTTTTTTTCTTCTTCTTTATTTATTCCTCTGATGAAATCCATTATCTATTATTGATTTAATCTCGTCACTTAAATTTGACGAGCTGGTTGGTTGGTAGACATTGCCAGACAAGGGGGCTTGTTTTTTTGTTTTTAAAATAACGAGTTACGAAGAAAAAAATAAATATTGTTCCTGGGAAAACTAGGATAGTCTCTAATCACAAGAGATATTCCATTATAATCATCATCATCATCGTCGTCGTCGTCGTCATCATCATCATCATCATCATCATCATCATCATCATCGTCGTCGTCGTCGTCATCATCATCATCATCATCATCATCATCGTCATCATCATCATCGTCGTCGTCGTCATCATCATCATCATCATCATCATCATCATCATCAACAACATCATCGGGGTCGAAGTGGCCGAGTGGTTAAGGCATTGCACTGTGATCCGGATGACTCGGGTTTGAGCCCCGCTTCAGGCACTTTCGTTTTTTTTCCTTGAGCAAGATTATTAACCCCCAATTTGCTCACATGGACAACATGGGTGATTCCTGTTGACATCAGACATCTTGTTTGATGAGTTATCTATATTCCTTCGTTGAATGCCTAGGCGACAATATCTTATGATGTCGTGGCGCAAAAGGCATAATTTTTTTTTTAATCATCATCATCATCATCATCATCATCATCATCATCATCATCATCTTCATCATCATCACACAATCATGACCCAAACCACCACCACCACCACCACCACAACTTCAACTACAACTACAACCACCACCACACCACCTCTACCACAACTACCACCACCACCACCACAACTACCACCACCACCACCACCACCACCACCACAACTACAACCACCACCACCACCACCACCACCACCACAACTACAACCACCACCACCACCACCACCACTACTACAACCACCACACCACCTCTACCACAACTACCACCACCACCACCACAACTACCACCACCACCACCACCACCACCACCACCACAACTACAACCACCACCACCACCACCACCACCACTACAACCACCACACCACCACTACCACAACTACCACCACCACCACCACCACTACTACAACCACCACACCACCTCTACCACAACTACCACCACCACCACCACTACAACCACCACACCACCACCACCACCACAACCACCACCACAACCACCACCACACCACCTCTACCACAACCACCACCACACCACCACCACAACCACCACCACACCACCTCTACCACAACCACCACCACCACACCACCACCACCACTACAACCACCACCACCACACCACCTCTACCACAACCACCACCACCACTACAACCACCACCACCACACCACCACCACCACCACACCACCACCACCACTACAACCACCACCACACCACCTCTACCACAACCACCACCACACCACCACCACCACTACAACCACCACACCACCACCACCACCACAACCACCACCACACCACCACCACCACCACAACCACCACCACACCACCACCACCACCACAACCACCACCACACCACCACCACCACTACAACCACCACACCACCACCACCACCACAACCACCACCACACCACCTCTACCACAACCACCACCACCACACCACCACCACCACTACAACCACCACCACCACACCACCACCACCACTACAACCACCACACCACCACCACCACCACAACCACCACCACACCACCTCTACCACAACCACCACCACCACACCACCACCACCACTACAACCACCACCACCACAACCACCACCACACCACCACCACCACCACAACCACCACCACACCACCACCACCACTACAACCACCACACCACCACCACCACCACAACCACCACCACACCACCTCTACCACAACCACCACCACCACACCACCACCACCACTACAACCACCACCACCACAACCACCACCACACCACCACCACCACTACAACCACCACACCACCACCACCACCACAACCACCACCACACCACCTCTACCACAACCACCACCACCACACCACCACCACCACTACAACCACCACCACCACACCACCTCTACCACAACCGCACCACCAACCACATCACCATCTCCAATTCACGAAATCAGCCGCATCTGTTCCATCTATTTATTCTCTTCTCACTCACCTCAAGACGATACAAGACTGACTATGCATCATCTTCTAAGCTCAACCGCCACCGCCACCACCATCACCACCACCCTCATCACCATCATCATCATCATCTTCAAATTCAAATGAACGACTCAAAAAGAACGGACGCGTGAGTCTATTGTGTCCTCCGTGTCTTTTCCAGGAACAACAACAGAACACCAAATGTGACCATTCACCTCAAAAGGATATTAAGTCGGGATGGTTATGATGTTGAAAATTGAATTTATAACCAGAAATATCAGACTTGTGTTGAGTTTGTATGTTTTATTGAGGAGAATGGATACCATATTTTAGAGTTCTAATGCCAACAATTTATATTTTTGACCAGTTTAACATTTAATTTGGCTTTTTAAGCATTTGGTTCGTTCCGATATAATACCGTTTTTTAGATGATGGGTCACAAATACAGTGTCTTCTCACTTCTCAATGCCTTCGCGCGTGCGTCTTTTCCCGGCGTTCCATTTCCATCTCGACGACGACCCGTCCGCCCTGTCTTCATAATCACTTGACCTCCAGGTCAACAGGATCGGGTGGCCGGGTCACAATTAGTCTTTCGCGTGTAAATATTTTATGGACGTGACCTTCCTATGTAGAATCCCTCTGGGGGGTCAGATGCAGCATATTTGATTTGACCTCTCAACTGAAATGAACATTGCAGGATGACACGATGACGTGGACAATGTTGAAACACTGTCTGAAAACAAGACGGGGGGTGCGGCGGAAGTCGGGAAAATGTGAGCCTCCTGTCTCGAAACGGTATCATGTCGGAATGAATTTGACCCCGAAAAGTGACTTTAGAATTAAATTTATATTAAATACCAATTTTTGAGATTTTGCATTGTGAGAAATTGTCTTCATTCTGTAACATAACAAATCGAAACAAATCCCAAGTTTCGTGTTTTTGTCAATAAATTCTACTACTACTACTACTACTACTACTACTACTACTACTACTACTACTACTACTACTACTACTACTACTACTACTACTACTACTGCAACTCCTCCTCCTCCTCCTCCTCCTCATCCTCCTCCTCCTCCTCCTCCTACTACTACTACTACTACTACTACTACTACTACTACTACTACTACTACTACTAATACTACTACTACTACTACTCTACTACTACTACTACTACTACTAATACTACTACTACTACTACTACTACTACTACTACTACTACTACTACCACTACCAATACTACTACTACTACTACACTACTACTACTACTACTACTACTACTACCACTACCAAACTATATACTACTACTACTACTATACTACTACTATCTACTATACTACTACTACTACTACTAACTACTACTACTACTACTACTACTACAACTACTACTACTACTACTACTACACTACTACTTCAACTACTACTACTACTATACTACTACTACTACTACTACTACTACTACTACTACTACTA
>NC_088366.1:61799735-61815444 GCF_034508935.2 Berghia stephanieae | reverse complement strand
TCATCATCATCATCATCATCATTCATCATCATCATCATCATCATCATCATCATCATCATCATCATCTCATCATCATCATCATCAATCATCATCTCATCATCATCATCATCATCATCAATATCAATTCATCATCATCATCATCATTCATCATCATCATCATCATATCAATCATCATCATCAATCATTCATCATCATCCATCATCATCATCATCATCATCATCATCATCATCATCATCATCATCATCATCATCATCATCATCATCATCATCATCATCATCATCATCAACATCATCATCATCATCATCATCATCATCGTCATCATCATCATCATCATCATCATCATCATCAACAGTTACTGCAACATCAACCAAGACTTCAATAACAATTAATTATACAGTATCAAGAAACAAATAACAAGAACAATAATGATAAAATACCAAAAACGACAACAATAAACCCCAATTAAGCAATCATTCTTTCACATTAATGTTATTTTCATACGGTTATTATTACGACATTTGTGTTATAAAGAACAAACAATTCACCACCACCACAATATAATGTAATTTGAACGTATTACATTTTATCACTACCACAAACAACAATGAATGACCACCACCACCACCACCACCACCACCATCACATCGTCTCTTACTTATTCTACCGGCACCTCCTCTCATCACCAATACATAATTTCCTATATATTAGTACACACATACAATACACACACACACACACACACACACACACACACACACACACACACACACACACACACACACACACACACATAACAAGGGCGGGCACAAAGGGTGTTCATCATCCACGACAAGCGTAACGTCGACAGTTATTCCGCCTATATCGTCCGCCGAGCCAATGGAACAGCAGCCTGTAGATTGAGTTATGATAATATTCACCATCCTACCCCTCACCCTCCACCCCCCCTCCCCCTTCCTCCACTTCTCCCCCCATTTCCGACTATAACTCCTTACTCCATATCCACCCCCAAACCCCCCCTTTCCCAGGTTATGATTGCTATTCTTGCACGCAAAACTCATCCCTTTCCCGTCGCAAATTCCTCCGCCACTTCCTCGCGCCCGTTCCGCGTTGCCCGCCCGCCCGCTCGCTCGCACCGCACCAGCACCGCACCGCAAAGCGCCGTGAGAGTCGCCGAAACAACTCAAGGGGTGGTCCTAAAATTCTCCTTCGCGGTTTTCAACCAACTAACAACAAGGGAGATGAGAGGTGGTGAAAATGTTTTGTCCGCTTTTTTCGCTCGCTCTATCTCCCTCACACACACACACACATACATTCATACACACACATTTACACACACACTCTCTCTCTCTCTCGCCCTCTATTTTCCCCTTCTCTCCTTTTTTTCTTTCATTTCTTTAGTTAACATTTTAACAACAGAAAATATTATTATGAGAATAGGAGAGATGAAGAGTAAGAGAGAAAGGGAAGGGTGTTAGTCGTTTGTAGAGCGATACAGATCGACGCAAGAATTGTAGCAACTATTATTATTATTATTATTGAGAGAACAAGAAGAAGAAGAGAGAGGAAACAAGTAACAACCAACCTCTTCTACTAGTAGTAGTAACTGTCTGAAAAATCAGAAAAGACCCGTGTTTCGGATGCTGCTCGAGTTGTTTATGCTATTGTTACGAGTTACTAGTTACTCTCTTCCAAAAAGCTGCGTGATTTTTGCGGTGATTATTCAGAAAATTGAATCCTAGATAGTAATATTAGTTAGTTATACTCCATGATACTTTCAAGTCGACTTTTATCAAACTTTCTCTATGGATGAAAAGATGTGGATGGACTTGACTTGTTGTCAACTAATTCTGGAGACGAAATGAAAATGTGTTGTAATTTTTATACTCGTCTTTCCAGTATTAAAATCAAAGGATAATATTATTACTATGACGAAAGTAAGAAAGAGCGAGGATTTTAAGATAATTAAAACCAAATTAGGTACGGATTATTATTATTATTTCACGAAAAATGGATTACTTTGTATTCACTCGACTGGTTAAAAACTACTATGATTGTATAGACCAGTGTGTTGTGTTATAGTTATAGTTATAGATATAATTATAAATTCCTCACTCTAAAATTCATTTCTTCAATATTTTCATTGTATATTGAATGCCGAATTCGATCGGATGAATGAAAGAAAATATGGATGAGTGAGTGAATTGTATTTCTTTTCTGTCAACGTTTATTGTTCTAGTGACTTCTATATAATATTCTATGTGTATATAATATACATTATATTCTTCTACAATCGAAATGGAAATATTATATATATTCAAACACAATGCAGTCGTAAAGACAGATTAATTTTTAATCCCCGCCAACAAAAGAGTATAAACGAGGAATTGAGTGTAGACAATTAGGGAGTTGAAATGATACACAGAGATACGCCAGTCTGATAGTCTTATGATTATTATTATTGTTATTATTCTCACGTGCAATGGGATAATCTCTCTGTGCAACAATTTCTTTCAACGTCGGATTACACGCTTGGATGGATTTCTAGACGTGTGAGTTTTTTTGTTTGGTTTTTTTTTTTTTTTTTTTTTGTTTGTTTGTTCATAAAAAAAAGAAGAAAAAAAATCAAAATTCTGTGGTAATTGGATACAAAAGCCACAGAAAGAATCAACAACATTACATTACATTACATTACATGCACCGGGCGAATGAAATGCGACAAAAACAACAACATACAATAAATACACATACACAAGGCGAACGGATCTGATCTTCTGTCTCAATCAGTTGTGAAAAGGTGCGTGTGTGAGTGTGTGTGGGATTATTCTTCGTCTTGTCTCCAAAAAAAAAAAATTGTGTTTTTCATTCACAATTTATTTGTCGTTGATTTTTGTTTGTTTGTTTGTTGTTGGGTTTTTTAAAAAAAACATTCTAGTAATGATATTGCAGTTTATGTTATAGTTTTGTTTTGTTTTTTGTTGTTTTGTTGTTTGTTGTTTGTTTTTTTGCCCCCCCCCCCCCCCCTAAAGAATAGATTTCATTGTGTTAAAATTTTATAGGTTTAAATTCAAATTGTTTCCATTTCCTTTCAGCCACAAGATTTCAATCGCTTGAACTGCTAGTGTTTTTGTTTTGTTTTGTTTTTGTGTTTTTCACAAGTTATTTTTTCCCCTCTTGACAACAAGCAGATATAACGGGACAATTTTGTAATTTCCTTCGATAAGACATTTATTTATTTTTATTATTATTTTTTTTTTTTTTCTGGGTCTATTTTGGCTGAAATTTTTCTTCTTTTTTTTTTTTTTAGGTATAATTTGAAAAGTCGATGGATTCAGATTTAAGAAATGTCCCAATTTGTCAGAAAGTCTTAAACCCGAGACTTCTCTCTGAAGTGTCAACAAAGTCAAGTTTGAAACTTTTTTGATAAGTTGGCAGTTATCATCTTTAATTCTTTGCCTTAATCGCGTTGTCTCTGTCGGAAAAAAAAAAAAGTAATATTAATATCGCCTAACAGGCGTCATGATAATAATATATCGTTCTACGTGTTACGTGTTGCTGTTCGTTGGTCAGGGCGGACGGACCCCTTGTTGTAATGCCCTTTGAGGACTTTTAGTGGATATGCGCTATATAAAACCTCAAGTTTTTTGTAATCTTATATTAAAAATAGTCACTCAGAGCTATTAGGCTAATGGGACCTCCAACCATAATCTTACCTCACTCAACCCAAACACAAACACCGACTATATCCGTAGTTTACCCGGGGTTACTTTTTTTTTACCTCATGCCTATTTATTACATATTTCTGAGACAAATTATAGGCGTAGTATCAAAGCTAATGTTTTTAATTTTTACGTGTTAATGATAGTTGAATAAAACTATCTTTGTAGATTGTACATGCTCATTTTTAATACATTTTATTTTTCCAATTTTGAAAAGCAGCAAAAATTTCTAGGATTGAGTGAATTAAACATATGAAGACGTCTATTAATTAGTATTCCACTAGTGATATTCGAAGTACGAATTTTCTGGCTAAAATTGTTTTAAAAAATTGTTTTGTATGAAGACAGCAGCAGCAGTCGGCATAAATGTCATGATAAACCGAGTCGATCTACCACGACACAATCAATAATGGTGTAGAGATGTGTCTTTTTTTTCCCCTATACATTATATGTGACCCATCGTCTCAAAACGGTGTTATGTCGGGATGAACAAGATGCTGAAAGGTCAATTTTAAGTTTAACTAACTGGTCAAGAAAAATGAAATATTTCGGTTTTCATCACTTTTAAATAATTCTATATTTTTTCTTCAATAATCCATACATGGACTCAACCCATGTCTGATGTTTTTGGTCATAGATTCTAATCTCAGTACTTTATACCGTTTTCAGGCGACGAGTTACATATTTGACCCTCCGTCTCAAAACGGTATTATGTCGGGATGATTCATAACCCAAAAATGTAAATTTAGAGATAGAATGATGAGAAATCGGACCTTAGAAGTTTTTGCAAAGCAATAAATAGTATTTATATTCCAGCATGACGTAGAGAAAGTAAACCCAAGTTTGATAGTTGTGGATATGAATTCAATTTCCCTAACCGAGTGTACCCCGACATAATACCGCTTTCAGACAGTGGGTCACAATTATTATTATTATCCAGAACCAGCCGCGTATTCCGTGCATTCATTTTGTATTTAAATTTAAATTGTTGAGAATCGTTGAATGTTATCAGCCTTAGACAAGTTTCCTATCAGCGATAGACAGCAAGAAGCATCAGCAGGTATCAAACCTCTATCTTTATAGCCCAGCCCCTCTTGTTCTCAATTCAAATTATTGATCCCTTTTTACGACTTTGAGGATTAGACAGTTTTTGAGAAAAACAAATGGAATAACGAGACTCACATTGTGTCTAAAAATCGCTCCTTCGGACAAGTCAAGTCGTCTTGATAGTAGCAAAAATTTGACGACTTCTTATTCTTCGCCACGAAATCGCTATCTATCTTTATCAATTTAAAACGTAATTTTTAATTCCTTCTAAAATTCATTCATTTTAATTCAAAATAAAGAAGGCGTCGAACTATTTTTCTTTTTAACGGTTAAAGTGTTATCTGGGGATTTCAATTTAAAAAAAAAAAAAAAAAGGAAAATAAACGGGTGGTTTTTGAAATTTTATTGCTCTATTCAAAAGTCTGAATCATTTTTCAGATTATATCGAAGACGGAAACTAAAGATGACATATGTCAGAGACTTTGTTTTTTGTTTGCGCGTGTTTTGGATTGTTTGATTGTTTTTGTTTTTGTTATTTTGGGTTTGTTTGTTTTGTTTTTTGTAGCTTTTTATTCATTTTGGGGAGGGGAGGGGGGGGGGGGGGGGGGCGGTTTGGTCTGACTTGGACTGTCTAGCTATTATTTCAAAATTTAATCAGATAATATAATATAAAGGATACCAGTTTTTATTTTAAATCTTAGTTAAAAAACCAAGAATTCTAATAAAACTTGGATGTCTAGACTGACTTTGAAATTTTATTTTAGGACAGATGAAATTCTCAACAAACAAAAAAAAATATATAAAAAGGCTACATCCGTTCTTTGCAAAGTTTTGTCCAAAAACAGTTTGTTAAACTATAGAATAATTCTTAAATTAATGGCGAATTTTTTTATTTTTTTTTCGTCTTTGCCTTTGGTGTGTATATATGATATTTTATAATATAAAATGTGAACTCTAACGTTTTTGTTTTTTCGTTGTTTTTGTTTGTTTTTTGTTTGTTTTTTTTTTTTTTGTTTTTTTTTTTTATCGTCTATTTGAGAAAAATGATTAAGAAACAAGAATTTTTTTTTAAAATGTCACTCGCGATTTAAATAGAATTTCAAGTTTTGGTGTTGCCTTGACCGACCAACCAATCCAACCCCCGCCCCCCCCCCCCCCCCCCCCCACCACCACTCACCCCTATCAAACTCACACTCACACCACCACCACCCCAAAAGAGGTTACAGACAGATGTTTCTTTTTTATCTTATTTTTATTTATTTATTTTTTTTTAATTTACAAACTTTTAGACTTGATTATAAAAGGAACACGTTCAATGTTATTTATCTGAGAATGTTCCACCACCACCATCAACAGGTTATCGGATAAATACACACTTCTATAGATAGTATGCGCTTGGCTAAGGAGTTCACAATATTGCCATTTATAGTCTGGTTAATAAAGTTTAGTGAGAAGTTCTCATAAATGCGGATGGCAAAAAAAAACAATAACAGAGACCTGAGTATTTTTCTTTCTTCCTCCTTACACCGGCGGTGTCTGCTCCCGAAATTTCTCAGTTGATACGAACAAAACGAGAGGATGTACAAGACAACCTGGGTTTCCTTTTCCATCGCCGAGGAATTAGCAATTGGATTCAATAGTCTGATGTCACGTCGCCCAGCAACGGCGGCCATCGTGGTTCTAAACAAGAAAATCGGTACTTTTTATTCTTCATGCTGGCTAGAACTTTTCATATGTCTTGTGATCAGAATGTGTAAAAGTCAAAGCATGATCAGATTTATAATGTTGTTTTTTTTTCTCTCTGGATACGCTTTTATTTATGCTCGTCGGAGAAATATTTCACTAGGGCTTCCGCCATTGTTCCGCTAGTTTAGCCGGTTACTAAGTTACCATGCGTTATTACGAAGGAAGTGACGTCACGACTATTGAAGCGTATTAGAATGACTATCTATCTACCGGCAGGGATAACATTAACTATAATAAATTCTCTTTGGTTCGATCTCCAAGATAATTTGGTAAATAATTTTTGTATTCTTTATTTGTGTATTTATTCATTTATTCTCGGCGGTATCTATCTTCGTGCTGAGTCATACCTAATGATAATAAATCGATATCTTAATTACTGCATAAATTAAATTAAATGTTCTTTGATTCGATCCCCTTCATAATTTGGTAAATGATTTTTGCAATTCATTCTTTTTTTCTTTAGTGACATCACAGCGCTGAATCGTAATGATAATAATACTTAGTTTTCTTTATTATTGCATGCATTATGTTATTACAGTACATTAAATTTTTTTAAAAACTATAGCATTTATATAGGGCAGTATCTTCTAAACGTGCTCAAGGCGTTTTACAAAGGGTAGTGGTCCAATATTTATTTACGCTCTTATCTTTAGTATTATTATTATTATTATTATTATTATTATTATTATTATTATTATTATTATTATTATTATTATTTATATTACAATTATTATTATTATTATTATTATTATTATTATTATTATTATTATTATTATTATTATTATTATTATTATTATTAATTTAAATCTTATTAAATATTAGTTTGTTTTTTTTTTTTGTTTTTAGTTGTTCTTTTTTAAAGCTGTTAAAATAATATTATATTTGTTTTTATTTTATTTTGCCATAACTTTTTTACAGCTCATTTAGCCGTAGCCATCGTTAACTTAAAGCCTGACACTGACTAAAAAAATGACGTCAAAATGCCAGTCTTTGGACACAAAAGAAAACAAATCGTGAGTTGTATTCAATAGTTCAACAAATGGAATCACTTGTTTCCATGAGCTCTACTAACGACAACTCACTAGGCGGTGCAAAAACCAAATAATGACGTCAAAATGCCAGTCTTTTTGGGTTTCAGTATCAGGCTATAGATAGTATGCAGATGACGTCACTCAGGCCTTTGTTATTGTTTTTGCCATCCGCGTTTGTGAGTTGTTCTCACTAAACTGGATTAACCAGACTATAAAAGTTCATGGTTACACAGATTTGTGTGTTGGTCCGTTATACTTCCGGATGGCAATGTTGTGAAACCAACACACAAACTCTGTGTAACCATGAACTTTTATAGTCTGGTTAATACAGTTTAGTGAGAACAACTCACACACGCGGATGGCAAAAACAAAGGCCTGAGTGACGTCATCTGCATACTATCTATAACTTGACGATGGCTACGATTTAGCTCCTCGCGATTTAGTATTGACGTCATTTTCCCCTGTTAATAACTGACGTCATTTTGATGGGGTTTTTAAAAGGTGCAATATGAGATGTATTGTATTATAAACCTCTGCACACGCCGCGGGGGTCCCTACAGCTATCTTGTAGAGCACTCACTTTGCACGCAAACTGACCATGGTTGATCCCGGGTGAAGTCCAGAAAAAAAATTTTTCAGGCTCCGCCCCCTTCCTCCTTGTCCACACAGCAGTAATTGGGTACTTGGGTCTTTGAGATCTGGCGGAAAGTACATTGCGGCAGACTGCTTAACGCTACAGAAACCGGGATAAACTCACTTTAATCTAGTTCAAATTGCGGGCTCTGTACTGCGGCGGATGCCTGAGTTATTCCCGTCATCCTTTGGAATAAATAGACCCTAAAGGCAAATAATTATTTCCGCCTTAGGGATGAATAAACGGAATTTTGTATTTATATAGAAAACATTTAACAAACGCATATTGACAAGAACACTTTTACTTTAAAATCGATCGACTAAAATACACATTAACATTCAATGTGTTATATAATGTATAAATACTAACGAAAGAGTGATGTATAATATATAACAACTCACTCACTCCTAGGGATTTTTGCTATTTTCAAAATGAGAATTTTTTTTTTAATGAGCATGTGCAAAGATGTAGTTTTATTCAACTACCTTTAATATGCGAAAATTAAAAGCATTAGCTTTGATACTACGCCTAAAATAATTTGTCTCAGAAAAATAAATAGACATGGGATAAACACCAACACTACAACAACCATAGCAGCAGTCACTCAACACGCTCTAACCGCGCTCAATGTCGCTTGACTTTATTACAAAACGAGAAAAGACACTAGCCGATTTTTTCATTGAGTACTACAACCATACAGTCACTACTACTACTACTACTACTACTACTACTACTACTACTACTACTACTACTACTACTACTACTACTACTACTACTACCACTACTACTACAGTGTGGCTATGTGGTCTTGTGGTATGACACTCGCTTTCGGATCGGAAGGTCATGGGTTCGAGCCCCGCGCTCGGCGCATAGTTGAGTCCTTGGAAAAGGCTCTTTACTCACATTCTCTCACCATACTCGGGTGTAAAATGAGTACCTGGCCGTTAACAGCGTTGTCTTTGTCCGAAAAAAATTGTAATATCGCCTAACAGGCGTCATGTCCCGTCCTACATGTTAAATGTTGCTGTTGACCAGGGACCACTTGTAAAGCGCTTTGAGCACATTTAGTGGATATTGCCCTATATAAAGCTCAATTACTACTACTACTACTACTACTACTACTACTACTACTACTACTACTACTACTTAACCCTTGACCAATCCACCACCACCAACCACATTCACCAACACTAACCAACCAAAGCACCAACAACGGCAGCAGTCACTCAGACACTCACACTTATTTCTACAACTTTAATCCCCTTTTCACTCCTTGTTTACTCAACCGTGACGGATTATGGGGGGAAAATTGTTGTAGTGGGAGGCGACGTGTGATGGCAGTGAAAGTCAAGCCCGTGAAGAGGGGGTGAAGTAGAAGTAAAGAAAAAAAGAGAGAAGAGAAGATAACATAAAAAGGAGCCATTATCATTCATTGTGAGATTGTGTACCAATTCTCCCATTGTCATTGTAATAGTATAGATAGTATGCGCTTGGCTAAGAAGCTCATAACATTGCCATCCGGAAGTATAACGGACCAATACACAAAACTGTGTGTATCCATGTACGTTTATAGTCGGGTTAATACAGTTTAGTGAGCATTACTCATGAACGCGGATGGCAAAAAAAAAAAAAAAAAAAAAAAACAATAACAAGCAAGACCTGAGTGACGTCATCTTCGAACTATCTATAGTAGTAGTAGCAGTGGCGGCGGTCTAAAAAAGAGGTGATATTGATAAAGCGCATAAAGCCCCCCATCGAAGTGCTTGCGTGCTTTTGTAACTGTATAATACGCAGAAGTGGTATTAGTCTAGAGGTCACTTCTTACTTACTTTATAAGACTTTATTACATTTATGCGCATTTCGTGGACAATGAGTTATTATTATTATTATTATTATTATTATTATTATTATTATTATTATTATTATTATTATTATTATTATTATTATTATTATTATTATCATAATTATTATAATTATTATCATAATTATTATTATTATTATTATTATTATTATTATTATTATTATTATTATTATTATTATTGTATTATTATTATTTTATATTATTATTATTATATTATTATTATTATTATTATTATTATTATTATTATATTATTATTATTATTATTATTATTATTATTATTATTATCATTAATATTGTTATCATTATTAATATTTCGTCCTGTAATTGAATTGCCCATAATATCTTAAAATCTATATTTTACAATTCTATTCATTTCCCTTTCCATTCTCTGTATCCTCAGGCAATGCCTTCAATGCACAACAACAAACAGTAACAATTTCACTACACCCTCTTGTCTGGACGCTTCGTAGTTTTCAAGGACGCCTTGGTGTCCAAAATTGTTTTAGTCAGTTCATCTCTTCCCAGTAATGACATATTGTACAGTATGATGCATTCATGCAGTAGACAACTTATATATAAGAATCATGCAATTGTACAATAATTTATCCTTTCCCCTCATTCTCTCCTTTAGAATGTGTTTAAAAATGTGTTGTTCTCTTCAAGGAATGAAATAGGTATTCAAGTTCTTATGTTATCCCACGGATTTTTAAAAAAGGCAGATTTTGTGAGTAAATCGGAGAAAAGTGACTGTAGCACAATGATTATTTTATCACCTTGACTCGTTATATCCGTCATATTTCCTTGAATTGGATTTTATCATTTTAAAAAAACCAAGATATTACGTCATAACTACGTCATCAAGATGTCCAGACGTAAGCAATCGCGTCCACGTCACGTCGACAATGACCTTCTGGAGTTGGATAATTGTAACAGTGGTGCCGCTTCAAATTTAATTGCTACCTCCGCCACTGCCTCTCTGATTAGCGGTGGTGGTGGTTGTGACGGTGACGAGGATGCCTCGGCAACGGGCTTCCAACGTCATCAGAATGCTGTGATGACGTCATATGGGATGAACGGAGACTTGGCGGGTGATGATGCTAACGTGAGTGATAAAGATGAAGAGGATGCAGAGGGGATGAACTCGAGGGGTGAGTAACATTTAATTATTGTTCAATTATTTTTGATACTGTGAGTATATCTATCTATCTAATAATAACGGTTGGTTCATATTTATTGTTGAGTCCATGACTCCAACGATTTCATGATATTTATCATGATTAATTGCCTGTTAAAATTCTCTGTTGTTGTCGTTGTCAGCATCATCATCATCATCGTCATTCTAGTCTCTCTCTCTCTCTCTCTCTCTCCCTCTCTCTCTCTCTCTCTCTCTCTCTCCCTCCCTCCCTCCCTCTCTCTCTCCTCTCCTGCCCCTCCCCCTCTTTTTGATATCTATCCTACTCCCACTAAAAGCGCCGCAGAGCACGATTAACGTGGATGTTTAGGCGCTATATAAATTCATTATTTACTGTTTACTATTACTAAAATGACCACACAAGCCGTCCAGTGATCTGACCCTATTTACTATTTGCTGTAACGACGAGAAACAAAGAAGAACAAAATCAATTTTTCACTTTAATTTCTTTCTTTTTTTTCTTTTTTTTTTTTTTTTAACATTGAAGCCTGTATCGGCCAAAGTGAGTTCTTTATATGTAAGGCTTCAACTCACCAATGCCATTGACACACTCAGTCACTCACCATCACCACGAACACCATTTAAATAACTACTCACACTAGACAAGCGATTTTCTTTACTTTCTTTCTTCTTTAATTCCTTGAGTCAATTTGACCTTTTTATCGATTTTAGACCCAGCACTAAAAGTCAATAGTACTAACCCAGTCGTTGTCACTAGATCTTACCAACTCTCTCTCTCTCTGTCTCTCTCTCTCTTTCTCTCTCTCTATCTATCTGTCTATCTATCTCTTCCTCTCTCTCTCTCTCTCTCTCTCTGTCTATCTATCTCTTTCTCTCTCTCTCTTTCTGTCTCTCTCTTCCTCTCTCTCTCTCTCTCTCTCTCTTTCTTTCTCTCTCTCTTTCTTTCTCTCTCTCTTTCTCCCTCTCTCTCTCTTTCTTTCTCTCTCTCTTTCTCCCTCTCTCTCCCTCTCTCTCTCTCTCTCTCTCTCTCTCTCTCTCTCTCTCTCTCTCTCTCTCTCTCTCTCTCTCTCTCTTCGTTCTTAATTCTATATTTATTATTATTTTAATTTTTAAACGTTGTGTTTGTTTATATGCTGGACACGGGCGGCTATGTGTAAATATATAATATAATATAGAAAATGGTGTGTGTGTGTGGGGGGGGGGGGCGCTTGCGACTGGATGTATTGAGTATGTATTGTGTGTGTGTGTGTGTGTGTGTGTTTGTGTGTGTGTGTGTGTGTGTGAATGAGAGAGATATGAAACAGGGGGAAGGTGATAACACAGAGAAGGGTAAGAAGATGAATATAGATTGCTTGATGAAATAGAAAGATAGAAAGATAGCATCTTATAAATAAAAACAAAAACACTGAAAAAAAACAAACAAACAAAACAAAACAAAAACATCAAGAGAGGGAGATTATTAATATACTCCTTTATCGTGACAAAACTCATTTCTTCTTTATTTTTACCAGTCAGCTTGTGAAAAAGTAAGAAACCTAAAACCCTGTGACTAAAATCATTTCAACAACATCCACGTTGGTTTAAATGGTCTTAAATTTGCTTTATATTATGTTAACAACAGAAGCTATATGACTCTATATCGACCTACATCAAGTTAAACAACATTCAAAATTTAGGTACGGAAATTGACCAATATTATCCCGTTTTAATTTGCATTACATTTCCTGACACTGAAGAAACGTGGACACGCCAACCAAATCATTAAACGTGTTCGCTCCTGTATGTATTCAACACGTCTGCAGACGATTTTAACACACTTTCGTCACTTCTACGTGTTGCATTGTGTAATTGTTTTGACAAGAAGAACTCATTCAAATGCCCGTAAGCAATCAATAAGGCCAAGTAAGGAAATAATATAAATAGTCTTGCAAACTTGCAATAATCCTTTGTCCAATTCGAGCTGCCCCCTTTTCCTTTCATAGATTATCTGGACAGGTGTATTATGACAATTCGATGGATAATGTCAATCATTTTGCCGTGAGCTATATCAAAATTCAAGTACAATGAAATCGGCTTATTCATATTTAACGAGTCTCTCCGGGTACTGAGTGCTAAGTGTGTAACCATGACAACACACCCTCACATTTAGATAGAATATATATATATATATATATATATATATATATATATATATATATATATATATATATATATATATATATATATATCGCACATACATAAGTTTACCCGAGGCCTTTTTTTTTTTTTTCTCTTTCTTCTTCTTCAATTAATTACCTTTGTCGCAGTAGTCATTGTTCACAACATACAGACATCTTTAAATAGTTAACTTGTTCTTCATTGAAAATCGTGTCAGCGTCTGTCTGTCCATTACAATTTTTGGGCTGGCTTTTCGTTTTGCTCATTAATTTGAAGATTTGAATACAAGAGAACAGGACGGAGTCGCCATAAACGCTACAGTTTTCAATAAGGTTAAATAATATCTTGTCGATTTTCTATTGAACTAAATCAGGCTCGTCGTTTAGATAAGCCTTGAATGCTTACTTAGTCTATTGAGAAATACTCAATCTATTGATAAAAATGAGACGATTGTTAGTTCATCATTGACAGAATAGATTTTGAGTATACTTGTTAATCATTTGAAATTGTACAGAGATTTAGTCTGTATAAAAGAGTGAATGGAAATCTAGCTAGTCATTGAAAGTGCACACATTCAGACTTTCTCTCTCAATGAAAAAGTGCACAATGTCCTTTAACACAACATACAAATGTGGGCGTCCTTGAGATACTCAGTCTCAAGGTGAAAAGCTTTGAATAGAGATATTGACAATTTTAGTCAAGAGGTCAATTTTTATGGAAAATGAGTTCTCATCAAAAGTAATTAAATCAACCATTTTCTACATATTGATGAAATATTTTAATTTAATTCTACTCCTAAATATTTTATTTTAATTCTTTTTTTTTATGAAGGTAATTTTTATTATACTTAATATCAACTCTTGTCAACTTTGAAAGCGATTTTCTTAAAATTAGAGTTTCACACCCTAGCCCATGCATATGACCATAACTTCATGAAAAATCTCCCGATTTGCTTCAAATAAAGATTAAAATGCTCAGGAGACACGTAGCTTTCCAAATCCGCAAAACAAATAAGAATTTCACCACGCGACTGATTATATCAGGGACGCACACAAATATCCCAGGGACATCTTACGTATTCAGAATATCCCTTATGTCTTCAAATTATAGTGTTGACCACTCAAAACAAAAAAGACTTATTCATGTCACGTGATTTTGGAGTATTTTTTACCTACTTGGGCGATACTGACTATTTTTTGTTTGTTTGTTTGTTTTTTTTTTTTTTTTGTTTTTTTTTTGTTTTTAAAACAACGTGGCAGCTATACCACGAGAGGACAGATGGTTTGACCTCACATATATCTCCTTGGAAATGCTTTTTTTCTCTGTCTAACCATCGGTAATTTATTATTGTGCAAGGGAGGTTCGGTCTAGTTATAAGTCAGTATTTTTTTGGGATTGTTTTCAAAATTCTATCAAAATATAATGGATAAATTTGAAATTGAGCTGTATATATATATATAAAAATAATTGAGCTTTATATAGCGCAATATCCACTAAATGTGCTCAAAGCGCTTTACAAGGGGTCCCTGGTCAAGAGCAACATTTAACATGTAGGACGGGACATGATGGCGCCTGTTAGGCGATATTACAATTTTTCGGACAAAAACAACGTTGAAATGAGTTGGGCAAGAAGAAAAAGAGAAAAAAAAATCATCGTTATAATAATAATAATATGCACATAGTATCAACAGTTCAAGGAGGGAGGGAACCATTGTGCTGATTTCGACACCTAAATTAGTAGAAGCGGTCAATGCAGACGACCTTGCAAATGGAGTGCATGTACGTACTTGCTCAAATCAACAAATCAAGCAAGGAAGAAAGAAAGAACTCCCTGGCTATCATAACATTTCTCAAAGATCATTAAAAAAAAAAACAAAAAACATAATTTGGCTTATTATAACGGGGCGAAGTGGCCGAGTGGTTAAGGCATTGCACTGTGATCCGGATGACCCGGGTTCGAGCCCCGCTTCAGGCACTTTCTTTTTTTCTTGATCAAAATTATTAACCCCCCAATTTGCTCACTTGGACAACATGGGTGATTCCTGTTGACATCAGACATCTTGTTTGATGAGTTATCTATATTCCTTCGTGGTATGCCTAGGCGACGGTATCTTATGATATCGTGGCGCAAAAGGCATAATTAATTTCTTAATAACGTGACCAGTTCCAAAACGTAGATTTTATAAAAAGCAGAACTTATAATATAGACATTGTGATTAGATAGTTAGTTTGTAACCAAAAGCAGAAACCAGAATGACTTGTGTATGTACGTACCACTTTGTCTAGGACTAGGAGTGTCAGAGTCTTAGTAGTGTCGTCTGCGCAAGTCGACGCATGCGCATTGGCCTAGTAGTCAACCGGATG
>NC_088366.1:61784735-61797235 GCF_034508935.2 Berghia stephanieae | reverse complement strand
ATATAAGGAAGGAGACGCGCGTGTTTGGCTGTACACGTTCACGGCGCTCACTATAACCGTGTTTATAAAGACAATATAAAAATAATGACAATTTTTCCAGTTCGTTCCATATCCAATGCGTGGATGGTGACGTTAACTCACTCAATCCTAGCGATTTTTGCTACTTTTCAAAATTAAAAAAAAAAATGTATTAAAAATGAGCATGTACATAGTTTTATTCAACTATCATTAACATGTAAAAACTAAAAACATTAAGCTTTGATCTAATTTGTCCCCTCCTCCATAATTAATTTGTCTCGTAAACTAAAAGTAACCAGGGTAAACTACGGATATAGCCGTTGTTAGGGTTGAGTGAGTTAAACAGCAGACACGGGCAGCGAGTCAATTGAATGTTAGAATAAGAACACACGGTCGGAGTCAATGTGAAAACTAACTTCTAATTCACGGAGAACAAAAAAACACGATGTATGCATCATCATTTATTAAGACAATCGATTTTTAGACAACAAACGATTTATGTTTTCCTTCCTTCCCCTCGTCTTGCCTCCAGCTTGTTTATTCATAGTAATAATAAGTCTCTATTCTCTCTCTCTCTCTCTCTCTCTCTCTCTCTCTCTCTCTCTCTCTCTCTCTCTCTCTCCTTCTCTCTCTCTCTCTCTCTCTCTCCCTCTCTCAACCCTCTCATCTATCTATCCATCTATCTATCAATCCATTTATCTATCCAGTTATCTATCTATCTATCTATCTATCTATCTATCTATCTATCTATCTATCTATCTATCTATCTATCTATCTATCTATCTATCTATCTATCTATCTATCTATCTATCTATCTATCTATCTATCTACCTGTCCATCAATCTATCTGCTATTCTCAAAGTACTCTGTGAAAATGCTGTTAGCCAACTCCCCCCCCTCTCTCTCTCTCTCTCTCTCTCTCTCTCTCTCTCTCTCTCCCTCCCTCTCTCTCTCTCTCTCTCTCACACACACACACACACACATATATATACATATATTCCTCCATCTCATCTTCCTCCCCATCTTCCTTCATAACCTTAGTCCTCCAATAACCCATTAGTCGTTCACCATCTCAAACACCTATCACTCTAATATTATAAATCATCTTCATCTTTCTTCTCCATCCCCTTCACCCCCCCCCCCCCCCCCCATCTCACCACCTTCTCAGCCCCTTCTCACAAATCTTAATTATAATCTTTATTGATCTATGATAAACGTCTTTTGTTTTGAAAATCTATTGATTTCCAGCACACGTTATTATCATAATAAACATTTGCATAATGGGTTTTTCACGCACAACTTAAGAGTTAGAAAAAAAAATTATCTAATAATATTCTTATGAAAATAAAGCGATCAAGATAATGCTTTTAAAACGGATAAGCGATCTATAAGTTAAGCACAAGCTTCGAAGAATATAATATTCACTACACTGATAATAATAATGATGATGATAATAATGATAATAATATTAATAATAATAATAATAATAATAATAATAATAATAATAATAATGATGATGAGATATATGATAATGAGATGAATGATATAATATGATGATGATTGATGATGATGATGACGACGACATCGACGCAAACTAATAAATAATAATAAAAAAAAATATAAATATAAATAAAAAATAATGATAATAAAAATATATTGAGATGAATGATGATGATGATGATGATGATGATGATGATAATAATAATAATAAAATAGATCTAGACTTCATATTCGGGATTGGCCTCGGTGGTCCGTTTGACTGTGAAGCGAGTGCTCTACCCAATGAGCTATCGAAACTTCTCATTTCCATTAATTAAAAAAACAACTGTGGACTTAATCTCTTCTTTGTGTACATAAATACTACACATTAAACTATAAGTCCAGAATAATTATAGTCATAGATGTATCGCTAAACATACCACTATAGTTGGGAAACTAGAACGAGGCTGTGACCTACATACGATCTGACACCGACCAATCAGGTTCCTGTATCTACTTTTACAACCACGTCAAACATTTGTCATCTTGTAGGAGAGAGAGAGAGATAATAAATAGCGATAATAAATACTTTATTGCTTGAAATCTAATATTATAATTTATTAAATTTGTTTGAACGTAGTTGATCGATCCAAAAATATGAGTTGCTTTCTTTTCCGACAGAGTTCTCGTCTTATTTTGTGCGGCTAGGCTATGGTATCTAGAAGTATGACACTCGTCTTTGGATCGGAAGGTTCTGGGTTCGAGTCCCAAGCGGCGCACTGTTGAGATTTTTGGGGAAAAGGTTCTTTACTCACATTCTCTCATCGTACTCAGGTGTAAAATGAGTACCCGACACGACCTTTTACAGTGTTGTCTCTGTCCGAAAAAGAAATGCAATAATATCGCCAAACAGGCGTCATGTCGTTTCGTCCTACATGTTGCGTGAGTGTTGCTGTTGACTTGGGACCCCTTGTAAAACGATTTGAGCACGTTTAGTGGATATTGCGCTAAATAAAAGCTCAAACTCAAGTTTTTCTTTACTCTTATCTTATAAAAGGCGAGCTATGACAAAATCCTATAAATGTCTTACAATTATGACACCATATTGAAACAAGCGTAATTAATCACAGTTTTTGATCATGAGAAACATTCATCATAATATTCGTATCTTAATGAATTTTAATTGATAGGATTCAACAGTCGTGACGTCATTTCCCTCATAATGACGCAAAGTAACTTAGTAACTGGTTCTAAACTATCGGAACAATGGCGGACGCCCTTATGAAGGACTTCTCCGACGAGCATAAAAGTGTATCCAGAGGGGAGAAAAACATTATAAATCTGATCATGTTTTGACTTTTATACATTCTCATCACATGATATGTGAAAAAGTTCTAGCTTTAGTCAGCAGTTTTCTGGACAAATTTTTAATAAAAGTCTTAAATCGGTGTTCGACATAAGCGAGCCGTCACTTTCTTCTTTCTCTCCCTCCTCCCCCTTCTCCCTCGCCCCCCGCCTAACACCACCCCCCAGCCCCACCCCTATAATATTATCTGTTTATCTCCCGTCTTCTCACCAATTAGTCTAGATCAGTGTCAAATGATTGAAAGATAATGACTCAACTGTTTATCTTCCCCCTCTCTCCAAAAACAACGGCCGCTCATCCCAGCTCCCATCCCACCCACCCACCCACCCACTCACTGCCCTCCAAGGAAGTTTACATTATAACTTTACAACAGGGAATTCCTCCATTCTCGTCACAGAGTAGAGAAAGAGAGAGGAGAGATTCCGTCACAGCCTCGTTTTGGATAACAATAATAAAAACAACATTATAATTGTAGCGTAGTAATAATATGACGTTACATCCGTGACGTCACGTGCGCTTTTGTTTTTCCTCGGAAAATCTCACGATACTCTCGAGAGGGTTTTTAATTGACAAGGACTCTCACAGGGATTAGGCTTAAGTCCAAAAGAATGGAGGTCTTCATTCTCACTTTTCAGAGTCATCTGACGGGGTTAAGTTTTTGTTTTAACTTTGATAACAATGTCACTGACGCTACTAGTCCTGTCCCCAAAGGATATCTGTCAGAAAAGTTGTTCTAAGACCGTAAATTGATTCGGATATTTCAAGGGTGTAGATTGAAATGGTTGTTTAGATTTTCGTTCTGCTTTTGAATCTAGGGATTTACTTGTCACTGTGTTTGTCTAATTTGTAAAATTTAAATGGGATTTTTTTTTTTTTTTTGCCCACAAGAGACTCGTGGTCAGTGTTTTTTAAGACGATTAAGTTATTGTAAATAGATTATCTAGAATAAGCACTTGTTATCTGGTGTTGGGTTGTGTGGACAATGGAAGTCGTTCTAATTGGAATGTAATTTGGTAAAGACTCTTATCTATGTCATGAAATGACGTGAAGTTCATACTAGACACACACACACACACACACACACACACACACACAGAGAGAGAGAGAGAGAGAGAGAGAGAGAGAGAGAGAGAGAGAGAGAGAGAGAGAGGGGTGTATAGAAGAGGAATGGAAGTTTTGGTGAAGTGCGGTGAGTAATTTGTAAAAGTATTTAATTTTAATTTTTCAACAAGATAATCTTCTTCTCTCCTCCTCCTCCTCCTCCTCCACCTCCACCTCCCAGTCTTCAAAAACTACTTCTCCCTCTATCATCATCATCATCATCATCATCGTCGTTATCATCACCATAATCATCATCATCAACACCACAACCACCATCATCACCGCCACCACCACCACCACCACCACCACCAGCATCAATTATTACCACCACCACCTCCACCACCACTACTTACTTCATTATTATCATTATTCTTTATCTAGTTTACCATAATATCATTGTCATTATTTCATTATTATTATTATTATTATTATTATTATTATTATTATTATTTTATTATTATTATTTATTATATATCATTATTATTATTTTCATACTGACACTAATAAATATTTATTGCAAACGCATCATGCCCGCCCAGTTCCTACCGAAACGACAGTGACGCATTCACCAGGACGCATCCGACATATTCACATATTCGCCTCTCTAAGTAGATAGCGTTGTAACATTCTCACCCTAATCCCCCTATATCCCCAAATTAAGCAGTCAGACAGGTGAACAAACAAGGGATTAGTGGAATATGATGGCAATACGACTATCAATTAACTACACTTCAGCTGTAGTAGTATCTTAAACTTGAGCTTCTATATAGCGCAATTACACGCCAATTGATTCAGTAGCTATGCACGCCAGTCCACCGAAACGCGGCCATTGTTCTAAACAAAGAAATCATTACTATTATTCTACAACTTCTAAGAAACTTTAATTCTTACCAAATCTGCTAAAAGTCAAAACATGATCAAGTTAAGCTACCTGGATAACGCTTTAGTCGCGAAAATATTTCATACGGCATACACCATAGTTCCAATTATAGACCAGTGTTACTAAGTTTAACATGCTTTATTATGAAGAGACGTGTACGCACTGAATATAACATGCTCAAAAGTTATCGCTTTGCATGGGCTCCCTAACTAGCCATCAGCAGCTACACACACCGACTTGTAGGACGAGACATGATGCCTATTAAGGGGATATATTACGAGTGCTCTATCGACTGAGCTATCGGGACCCAGTGTATTAAAACGGATGTGCTGGAAGAAAAAAATTTTTTTTTTTTAAAGCGCGATTTTTACTGGATGTGTCCAAGGGGCAACAATAAGTCAACAGCAACACTGAACGCCGAGGCATGGCGTCTGTCTTGCTCTGTTATGAGGTTTTTTGTTTTTTTTTTTTGTTTTTTTTTTTAAATTTTTTTTGTATTTTGTTGTTGTTTTTGGGAGGTTTTTCCTTTTTTTTTTTTTTTTTTTTTTTTTTTTTTTTTTTTTTTTTTTTTTTTTTTGTTTTTTTTTTTTTTTTTTTTTTTTGTACTTTGTTTTTTTTTTTTTAATTTTTGTATTTTGACGTTGTTTTCTGGGAGGTTTTTCCTTTTTTTTTTTTTTTTTTTTTTTTTTTTTTTTTTTTTTTTTTTGGGAGGGAGCGGTGTTCGGAAGAGACGGTGCTTCTTTTACGGGCTAGGTACACCTTAGTACGTTGTTAGAAATAAATGTGGGTAAAGAGTCTGTTCCATAGGATTCAATTTTTCCGCCGCCCTCAACGAGTCCCATAATGATATAATTAAGGGTTGCTGTTTGCTTGGGACGTTTTAAGTTAGTAAGCGCTTTGAGTACGTTTAGTAACAAAAAATATATTGCTCTAAATAAATAGCTCATGTTTTGTTGTTTTTTTGTTTTTTTTTGTTTGTTTGTTTGTTTCCCTTTTTTTTCTTTTTTTTTTTTTCTTTAAAAAAAAAAATCTTTTTCCACAAAAAAGTTTCCCGTTAAACCGGTTTTTCATTTTCATTCCATTCTATTCCTTACGTTGTCCGATGGATCTTTATAGAGTCTGCTGTTGCGGCTGTAGATAATAATGACAATTAATATCATACATACATACAGCGATTATGTACTACTAACCACAACAAGTGTATTATAATCGGCGACATTGGTACTCGGCATTAACTGGAGAGTTTTACTGCCAAACTCTGGAAAAACACGAATTTAAAAATTTGGCCAGAAATAATAAATCGTCCCTCAAATTAGATATATCGATCGATTTAATAATTGACCTTTATTTAAATTTTGGCAAAAACTCTCAAACCCGTGACCTTGCAAGGTCTTCTTTAATTGAAGTCCCAGGTTTGATAGTTTTTAACAAGATGATGAGATGAGAGTCATTTAACTCGATCGATATTTAAATGGCTAGTTTTCTGGCCAAATTTTTAAATCCTACAGCAGTTAACTGGATAAAGGCTGTTTAACAAGTGGCTTAACTAGATGATTGTGATAAAGCCAGCGGCTTGCCTACGACATCAAGTACACTGGCTGAAGCACAAGCCATCAACATCAACACTTAATAATAATAACAATAATAATAATAATAATATGGTCACTATGCGGACAGTGAGATTGAGGGGGGGGGGTGGGGGGGGGGGGGGGGGGGGGGGGGAGGGGGGGGGGGGGGGGGGGGGGGGGGGGGGGGGGGGGGGGGGGGGGGGGGGGGGGGGGGGGGGGGGGGGGGGGGTATATAAAGGCATGTTCCTACATTCCTGGTGCATATGGATACTTACTTATCCGTGGACATCACAGACATGCAAGCTTAGTAAGTCACTTCACTGCTGTCGTACGAGTATCTTGACAAAACACATTCTGTTTCATTTTGGCCAAGTAATCGATTATTTATTTTGTAATCGATTATTTATTTTATTATTTTATTTTAGTGCATTTTAGTTTTTATTTGTCCAAATTTTGTTATAAAATTCACGTCCTTGCGTTGATCAGACCAAAATGGTATGCTCTTTGTATCATCTAGATATAGCACCCCCCCCCCCCACCCCCCCCACTCCTTCCCAACCTACCCACCAAAAGAAAAGATCAAGTAAGATCCAATCAGTCACCACCCCCCCCCCCCCTCCTACATATATTAACACATACACACACACACACACACACACACACAAATACATACACACGCTAACCACCACCCCCCCCCCCCCCGGCCGACACACACACACACACACACCTACCCCCCCTCCCCCTCCCAAGCAACAACATAATACATCCCCACCACAACCACCCCTTTCCTTCCACCCAACAAAGTAAGGCCTAAACACATACATACTATTATACATCCATACTACACCTTCTTCTAGCCGCCTACCTACTTACTTCATCTCACCAACCTTTCTTTCTCAGTTTTTCATCCCCCCTTATCCCAATCAACTACTCAAGGTGTAACATTTCAATATTAAAGTCACTCCAATTAGCAGGTAACGATCCTTCAAATCGCTTTCGCCTCGGTAAATAATCCTGAATCCACCACTCTATAAATAGCCCTATATAATATGTGGCCCTTCGCCTCTTAACAGTATTCAGTCGGGTTGGTTAACCCTCTCCTTACCAACCATAGGAAAATCGTCACATTCGTTACGATACAACCAACATTTTCTTATAGGGAATGAGATTAGCGGAAGAGTAGCGTCCCTTGATTGGACGTCACCCATAGTCTGTGACGTCACCGGCGGAAAAGTTTTTAGAGAGAGAACGTCATGTTGGTTGTGCGCATGCGTCTCTCGTCCTCGCTTCCGGTGAAAGCGGCTTGAGACACTTCAAAACCAAATGACGTTCTCTCTGTAAGGTGACGTCCAATCAAGGGACGCTACTCTTCCGCTAATCTCATTCCCTATTCAAATTTCTGAGGGCCCATTATTTATTTATTTATTTATTTATTTCTAAAGCTATTTAAAGTGAATTTTTCCGTTAGTTTTCCCCCTTGAAAACTACAATTTTTTTTTTATTTTCTAGTAGGCATCTCTGCAAATGGAAATGCTTGTAAAAGTTAATTTCTAAGTTTTCACCATGCCCAATGCGCATCAGAAAGCAAGCTTCTTTATACTCCCAGGAAAGTAGGCTGGCTTTAACAATAACATTTTATTTATCTATGCTTTTTAAGTTCATATTATGTTACTTTACTTGGCTCGCCTCTACTTAATTTGTCCTAGCTCTATTATATCGTGTGTCTATGATGGATTAATTAATACCTTAATACCTTACACCTGAGTCAAGTGGGGTAATAATATATCTGGAAAGTGCATTATCAAGTGTTTAAGGGGGGACCTGTAGTCAAAAATCCATTTTTTGATTGCAATGCTAATATTGCTATTCCCTTGTTATTTTTAGGTGGTAGGACGTCTAATTTGATGATTAACACCCCCCCCCCCCACCCAAAAAAAAGCCCCCCCCCTCCCCCCCCCCCCCCCCCCATTTTTTGGGGAGGACAAAGACAAAATAGACTAAAAATAGACCCCCCCCCCCCCCAAAAAAACACAAAATTTCTTACAGTAATGCAGGAAAAACCAACAAATAGATCTCTTCCACATTTACACACAATGATTCTTACAACAAGAGCTACACCATGATGGATAGTTTTAGCAATAGTCCTGAAAATATATGTTTAAGATTTATTTTTCGATTTCGACTGAGGATTTCAATGCAGTTTTTTTTTTGGATACAGTAACAATAATTCAGGCATACTATAATGAATGTGACATAAAGAGTATCTAGTTGTGGATGAAAAGTATAAACGTGGAAGAAAATAACGAATGAAACAAAAATATAAATTATTCTTAATCACGTATTTGATTATATACCCTACCCCCTCCTACCCCCCCCCCCCATTCGTCCCCCCCCCCCCCCCCCCCCCCCATTCGTGACCATTAACGTTTATGAAAAAACATCTACTTTTATCAAAAGATTGCGATTATTTGTTCATGGATCTGATCTGTTTATTTTTACCCCCCCCCCCCCACCCCCTCCTCCCTCCCCGATCAAGGACGTATTAAACCCTACACAAACACACACACACACACACACACACACACACACACACACATTGTATTATATCCCATATTAAAACTTGCCATTTTCTCCCTAACTCGCAACCTTTAAAAAAAAAACGACACCTGAGCACTCAATTAGTTTTATAATAATTCTCGAGCCCCCCCCCCCCCCCCCCCCCCCCACCTTTCCATTTTTATAGATATAGCGAATTCAATACGGCACAACCTGACCTTATTTTTCTTTTTAAATAGCAAAAGGGCAATAGTTTGTAATGAATGTGAATGGCGAATGGCTGCATATACAGTATGTACGTGTTATACTATCCCTTCTTTGATGTCCCTGATCAAATATTTCTAAACACGAATAATTATTGCAGATGTTTGAATGTTGATTGCCCCAAAATGTCACGTGGTCTATCGTCACGTGGTCCATCGTCTCAAATACTGCCGTTTTATTAAAGAACACAGTATGTGATTTTTGGTTAATATTGCATATTCTGTGGTTTTTTAATTTTTTTTAAACAACGGCAGATTAGGTAGAAATATATTATTGTCATGGTAAACGTGCACTTATTTGCAGGTCAGATAACCCAATTTCTTATGGGGCTCATTGTTGTAATGGAAAACTCAAAACAAACAAAACACAAAAAATGACGCAAAATATTCTTGTATTTTTGTAAAGAATAAAAAAAAAAGGAAATTAGAAAAAAAAGACACACACAAACAAAAACAAACCAACATACAAAAATAAATAAATAAATAAATAAATAAATAAATAAATAAATAAATAAATAAATAAATAAATAAATAAATAAATGAATAAATGAATAAATGAATAAATGAATAAATGAATAAATAAATAAATAAATAAATAAATAAATAAATAAATAAATGAATAAATGAATAAATGAATAAATAAATAAATAAATAAATAAATAAATAAATAAATAAATAAATAATAACAAAAAAAAAACAAAACAAACAAAAAACAACAACAACAACAAAAACAAAACAAAGAAAAACATTGAAAATGAATGAGACCGAGCATTGAAAGTAACGTTGCAAAGTGAATAATTTTATTTAAAAAAAAAAAGAAAAGAAAAGAAGGAAAAAATACCAAAGAAAAAGAAGAAAGAAATGAATTTAAATTGAATAAATGATGGATATTGAAATGATGGGTACACAGATTGAAGGTTAGCAATGATTGGAAAACGAATGCTTAATAAATTAGAATATGCTGCTCGTTTGATTTGAATACAGCATGAATACAACATGAATACAGCATGATTACAGCATGAATACAGCATGAATACAACATAATACAATGACGAATCTTCAAACGGTTTCAAACTTTCCATAATTGTGACGTCCTATTCAGGAAATTCAAATCCGTATATCCTAACGATGTTCGTTATAGCGTGCTACATACAGATTTTCTTACCTTGTTTAAAAAAAATAATAATTGATCTTTCTTTCGACTGTGCACTAGATACACCTCCAACACCTTTCTCACCACAATATCAATAGTCAGTTGTGTGGCTATGTGGTCTAGTGGTATGACACTCGCTTTCGGATCGGAAGGTCCTGGGTACTCGAGCCTCGCTCGGCGCAATATTTAATTCTCAACAACATACAGACATACATACTTTACACTTATAAAACAACTTTTTTTTTTTCATTTTAGACATTAAACAACAAACAAAAACAAAAACAGAAAAAAAACCCACGTAAATTCGGTGAATACAGATGAACCTCAAATTGACCCAAAAACAAAAAAAAGGAAAAAAAATCAACTTTATAATTCTCAGGCTTAACGTGTCAATACATTTTTTGACACGTTTTGAGTCGTCATGTACCATCGGTGTATACAATAATTTCTGACCAAAATGTAAAAATAAAAACAAACAATGTGTAGGGCAGAGTAACCCCCCTCCCGCTCCTCCTCCCCATCCCCACACCACACACACATTCACACATCCACAAACAAACATTCACACACACCCATACAAACACACACACACACATCCACACACACACCATACAAACACACACACACACACATCCACACACACATCCACACACACACATCCACACACACAGACATCCACACACACAGACATCCACACACACACACACAGAGACATCCACACACAGACATCCACACACACACATACACACATATACAATTTCCACCAGTCTTAGTTCATAATTTCAACCCTAACTAAAACCCACAACAACCCTCATGCCTCATGTATGTATATAACAACCCGAGGGCAAAAAGACAATATTGTACTTACTTACTTGTACAATTTCTATTGTCATTCATTTCCGACCAATGACTAAGAGGTCCGTTCCTAGTTACTAAAAGTGCCAAGGACAAGCATGCAACAAAAACTGTGAAAGGAGGCTTAACGAGAAAAGTTGTGTAAACATAACAAGTATTCATTATACACTAACAAGAAATTGAATCGAATGAAAGAAATAATGCAGTTTTATATAGATCTATATAATATAAAGCCGACAAACTACATGCTTTTCAATCATACGAATTAATTGCATATGATCCACTACAGTAACAAAGAAATTAATGTGAAATAAAAGCATACAAAAAGTTGTTTTGACAGCTGCACGGTGACGTATTGGGTGACGTCATAATAATGTAAGAGGAACAATATGAAATAATTGTATACAACTAACTGACGTATTAATAGCCTGGACGAGTTCTTTGACTATAATTTTCATTGACTTCATTTCGGATCCTCCTTGGTATAATCCTATAAATAGAATGAAGATGACGTCACTCAGGTCTTTGTTATTTTTATTTTTTGTTATTGTTATGATTTTGCTATCCACGCTTATGAGTAATTCTCACTAAATTGTATTAGGTAACCGGATTATAAACGACCAAGATTACACATTACACATAGTAGTTTTGTGTGTTGGTTCGTTATATTTCCAGATGGCAATGTTGTGAGTTTCTTAGCCAACAGTCTCATCATTATCATTAGTCGTGTATTATACATTATATTACACTTAATTACTTTTTTTTTATAAGGCAATAAGATAATTTTGGGAGAAAAAAAAACTGTGTCAGTTATAAATTATTTATTATTGACTTCCTTAGAGATGTTTAAATTGTGTTGTTGTTGGGTTTTTTTGTTTTTTGTTTTTTGTTGTTTATTTTGTTTTGTTTCCTTTTCGCTTTGTTGATTCTTGTTTTTTGTTTTGTTTTGGTTTTTAGAGAAGGGGGGTGGGGGTTACTGAACTGTTACTATTATGGTCTCTGAATTTGAGTGGTAAGGGAGTATTTTTTTTCTGTTAAAGAGTTATTCTAGCCTTAACTACATTATAATACGGTAACAACTAGCATCCAACATGTTATATAATATAAGATAGAATGAAGTTGATGTCACTCAGGTCTTTGTTATTGTTTTTTGCCATCCGCGTTTATGAGTAATGCTCACTGAACTGTATTAACCCGACTATAAACGTTCATGGATACACACAGTTTTGTGTGTTAGTCCGTTATCCTTCCGGATGGCAAT
>NC_088366.1:61777235-61779735 GCF_034508935.2 Berghia stephanieae | reverse complement strand
ACTTTGCCCTTCCACATTCCGGCACAGCTGCGATGCGATGCCTCTTCGTGCTTCTTATGAACTCTCTCTCTCTCTCTCTCTCTCCCTCTCTCTCTCTCTCTCTCTCTCTCTCTCTCTCTCTCTTTCTCTCTCTCTCTCTCTCTCTCTCTCTCTCTCTCTCTCTCTCTCTCTCTCTCTCTCTCTCTCTGGTCCCCCCCCCCCCATTTTTCAAACTATAGTTTTCTCAGATTTCATTTTACCATTATTTTACTCCCGTCATATTATCTACGTGTTATAACTGATTAATTTCTTTGTTGCTTTTTCTTGTTTTCATAATATCAATACCTCTTCTAAAAAAAAAAACACGCTTATTTTAGTGGGTATAATTGGTTTGTTTGTTTTGTTTTGTTTTTCATTCCTGTTTTTTTTTTTTTTTTTTTTTTTGTGTGTGTTTTTTTAAAAACTGTACTGCTATGTAGTCTTGTGGTATGACACTCGCCTTCGGATCGGAATGTCCTGGGTTCGAGTCTCATTCTGAGCAGCGCATTGTTGAATCCTTGGAAAAGGCTATTTACTTACGTTATTTTCTCACCGTGCTCGGGGTTTTAAGTGATTACCTGGCCGTTAACAGTGTTTTCTCTGTCGGAAATTTAAAAAAAAATGTAATTTCGCCTAACAGGCGCCATGCCTCGCTCGTCCTACATAGCTAAGTGTTGTTCTTTTTGAGCAGGTTTGGTGGATATTGCGTTATATATATATATATATATATATATATATATATATATATATATATAATATTTAGTAGTTGCTATCCTTTGGGTAGGACGCTAGTCAATCACAAAGTACTTTCCGCCAAATCTAACAAGACTCAGCTACCCATTCACTGCTGGATGGACAGGGGGGGCGGGGGGGGGGGTGGAGAGTTGGGTAAGTAAAACAATGTCGATTGCACCCGGGATCGATCTCGCATGTGAAAGCGAGTGCTCTACCAACTGAACTATCGGGTCCCCCCCCCCTCCTCCCCCCCCCCCCCCCCCCCCGGTTATCCAAATTGCTTTTGGATAATTAATAATTACAATTAAGAAATGAAAATATTATCGACCTAAAAACAGTGACTTCAAATCAGCTTGTACGATCTTTCACCCTCAAGTCAGTCAGCTCCGCGCTTTTAACCGGAGACTAATATATTATGACGATCTACCACAAACACCCGTCTTGCCCCCCCCCCCCCCCCCCCCCCCCCCCTACCCCGTCACATCCAATATCATCACTCACCAACTCTACCAGAAAATATTCCATCCAAATTCCTCCGATATAAATACTTATCAACACAATCTATAATAATAACAATAATTATAAAAAAAAAAAAAAAACAAACCATGCCCAATGCGCCGTTTGATTTCACTAAATGTCGTATGTGACATTTATTGGTCACTTCAGTAATAATTGTGTATAAATTATAAATTATAAATTGTATTATATATATTGTATTTTAATAAATAAACTAGTGAATTTGGAAAAATACATAAATCATGATTTTAATACATTCGATAATGTGTAAAACTGTTTCTTACTCTACAGTGTTTACATAATAATTTTTGCTGATGTCTGTGTGATACATAATATGTGAAAATTGTCACTTGCGACTATACGTGGAACCAAGGGCGAATGGGATAATACCTAAAGAAAAGAGCCTTTTATTTACCTTTCAGCATTTGTAATAATCATAATAATAATGATAATAATAACAATAATTGTTATCATAATAATAATGATAATAATAATAATAATAATAATAATTGTTATCATAATAATAATGATAATACCCAACGCCAAGGCGTTCGTAGCAATTCTATATGACAATAATAATAATAATAACGACGATAATGGCAGGAGAGAAAGACTGACTGAAAGAGACACACTAATTCTTTCTGCCCATTTGGCGAGAGCAACACCAAAGAACACCCCGAGGGCATTCAGACTGTGCCAGGTCCGTGTAAGAAGAACCTATGTGGGGTTTTTGCACCCGATGACCATTCCTGGCAGAGGATTGGGGGGGGGGGGGGATGGCGGGGGGGGGGGGGGGGGGAGGACAGTACAGTAATCCTAAGAACAGCTAGGCCCGTGGAGTTTTTTTTTTTTTTTTTTTTTTTTTTTTGGGGGGGGGGGGGGGGGTAACCCAGTTTTCGCTATAATTGATTGGGACACTAGTCTGTCCTGGGGTGCTTTCTGCCAAATCTAGCAGACCCAACGGCCTCTTCCCTTTGATAAAAATTGAAAAAAAAAGAAACACCAATTCCGTGAGTCCCGAGATCCATGTGCCTAAAAATTAAGACCCAAAAGAAAATAAAAATAAAAAACACAAATTGAGAAAGCACTGTTTGAAAGGCAGCGCCACGTAAAGAGTAGAGAGAGAGAGAGAGAGAGAGAGAGAGAGAGAGAGAGAAATAAAGAGAGAGAGAGAGAGAGAGAGAGAAATAAAGAGAGAGAAAAGAGAGAGAGAAAAGAGAGAGAGAAAGAG
>NC_088366.1:61768780-61771280 GCF_034508935.2 Berghia stephanieae | reverse complement strand
CATACATATTATAATAATATACATGTATAATTGTAAGCATAAATTGAATGCTATGATAGATGGTAGACTTTTGATGAACTGCCTGAAACAGATGGTCGCCTAATAATATAATAACAGACCTTATGAATGCAATATACAATATATACAACTATGACGTACATACAAGACAGAAGTCAATGATCTTATCTAATGGATGGCTTATTTTTGTCGGTGACATCTTCCAACTATTATTTATTAATAAGCGGCTGGGAACAGGTGACTCCAGGGTGACTAAATGACGTATCTGCTGGTTAACACAAGAACCTAATAATTGGATTCAATAGTCTGATGTCACGTCGCCCAGCAACGGCGGGTTGGTACGTTCCATCTGGCAGATAGATATTATGTTGTCTGCAGTTTACTTAAACACATAGCATCAATAGACGCCCCATTTAGAAGAAGAACGAATGTAGTTTCTCAAACTATGTTGTAATTGGATTCAATAGTCTGGTGTCACGTCGCCCAGCAACGGTGGCCATCGTGGTTCTAAACAACAAAGATAATCGGTACTTTTTATTTTTCATGCATGCTAGAACTTTTCATGATATGTAATGTGATCAGAATGTAGAATAAAAGTAAAAAAAAGACACCATGGAAAATGAAATTTCATGCCAGACTACGACATAATCTCAAAAAAAAAAAAAAAAAAAAAAGAAGGAATACTGAATGTTGAAAGTTTTTAAAACGCAAAATACATCTGGCCTGTTAACTAACTCAACCCTAACACCGACTATATCCGGAGTTTACCCGGGGTTACTTTTACCCCATGCCTATTTATTACATTTTTCTGAGACAAATTATAGGCGTAGTATCAAAGCTAATGTTTTTTGGTTTTACATGTTAATGATAGTTGAATAAAACTATCTATGTACATGCTCATTTTTAATACATTTCTTCCAATTTTGAAAAGTAGCAAAAATGTCTTGGATTGAGTGAGTTAAGATTCGAACATGTACTGACGAGTCACGTGATTCTATTCAATTGTACCCATTTCGGAATTGGTCTGCAAGATAGAGTCCTAGAGTTGATTTAAAAGAAAAAAATTTATAACGACTACAATTTCTTTTTGGCTCAAAAAAAAAAAAAGACGATTTTGTTTTAAATTTTCAAGTTGGCAGGTCAGGAATAAATAAAAAAATTGAGTTTTTATAAAGCGCAATATCCACTCAATGTGCTCAAAGCGCTTTACAAGGGGTCCCTGGTCAACAGCATCACGTAACATGTAGGACGGGACATGACGCCTGTTAGGCGATATTACAATTTTTCGGACGGAGACAACGCTGTTAACGGCCAGGTACTCATTTTACACACCTGAGTACGGTGTGAGAATGTGAGTAAAGAGCCTTTTCCAAGGACTCAACTATGCGCCGCCGAGCGAGGCTCGAACCCAGGACCTTCCGATTCGAAAGCGAGTGTCATACCTGCACTAGACCACATGACATAGCCACATAGCCGCACGAATAATTATAATAGGCAAGGTGGGTGGCTGGGATGACCATGTCTCTTTTCTGGCCCGTCATTCAAATAAACGACAACAATTTAATCCTAAGACCCTCTGTGTGTGTGTGTGTGTGTGTGTGTGTGTGTATGTGTGATGTGTGTGAGTGTGTGTGTGTGTGTGTGGGGGGGGGGGTTGTACCGTTTGATGCCGTAAGAAAGAAGCAACAAGGGGTCATAGAAATGTCTGGATAATACATTAGATGTTGATGCTTGATATAAGCAGGCACCGTCTTTTGTGACCGGAGTAATAATTCGTTCACGCTTGTTGAATCGAATTATTGGATTCGAACACAATGACAACAGGTTTGAGAGCTAGGCTTAGAGCAAGAAGACGCTAACTGATGGAACATTGTTTGGAACAAAAATAATCTGGAAAAATAAAAAGAGAGATGGAAAAAGCTGGAAATGGTGAGGTGGTCGAGGGGGTAAAGTAAGGCACTAGAACTGAGAACCTGGACATTGGTTTTGCTGTCAGGAGGGGGGGGGGGGGGGAAGGGATAGAGAAGAGAGAGAGAGAGAGAGAGAGAGAGAGAGAGAGAGAGAGAGAGAGTAGAGAGGAAATAGAGAGAGAGAGAAAGAGAGAGGAAAGAGAGAGAGAGAAAGAGAGAGAAAGAGAAGAGAGAGAGAGAAAGAGAAGGGGGAGAGGGGGGGGGGGGGGGGGGAGAGATAAGGGGGGATGGGAGGGACTGTTTCCAATTAATCTCTTCCTCTCTTCTCGCTCCTTATCTCGCTTCCTCCCTCTCTCACTACTCTTTTTGTCTCCTCTTCTTCTCTCTCTCTCTCTCTCTCTCTCTCTCTCTCTCTCTCTCTCTCTCTCTCTCTCTCTCTCTCCCTCTACTCTGTACGTGGCGCTACATTTCAAACAGTGCTTTCTCAATTTTTGTTTTTTATTTTTATTTTCTTTTAGGTGTTAATGTTAGAGGTCTGTCTTAATGTTAGGCACATAGATATGTTTCTCAGA
>NC_088366.1:61761280-61763780 GCF_034508935.2 Berghia stephanieae | reverse complement strand
CAGACATAAAAATAATGTGATAAAATATAATCTATTTACATTTGTTGTTCTGATGCATGATGTGGGCCCTTTGTTTACTGCTTTGAAAAGTTCATCTATATTTTTCTTCTTGTACAGTGACGTGTATTATCAAAAGTTGAAGATTCTCTTTTTTTTCGGCAATTTGTGGAGGTGGGGAATAACTAACTTTTTAATCATATTATTATTATTATTATTATTTTATTATTTTTTATTATTATTATTATTATTATTATTATTATTATTATTATTATTATTATTATTATTATTATTATTATCATCATCATTTTAAACATTTTTATTATTATTATTATTATTATTATTATTATTATTATTATTATTATTTTATTATTATTATTATTTTTTATTATTATTATCATCATCCTCATTATTATTATCATTAGTATCATTATTATTATTTTACTATTATTTTTATTATTATTATTATTATGTGTGTGTGTGTGTGTGTGTGGTGTGTGTGTGAGGGGAGAAGGGTAAAGGAGAGGGAGATAGACACATAAGAAATGAATAGATCTATTTATGAATGGAAAACAGAAGGAAAGCACCTTTTGATTGATAGAAGAAATAAATTACCTTCCCCTCCTCCAAAACACACACAGACAGACAGGACACACACACACACACACACACAAAACCACATTTTTATAGACAAAATCACACAAATCGACAAATTATTATAACCTATACTATAGATAGATACACAAAAGAGATTGGAAAGCCTTGGTTTAAATTTTTAAAACACATCATAAGAAAAAAGTTACAATCAATCCTCAGTTAACAGTTTAACAGCTCGGATTATATTTTATCGGCGGCCATTTCCAGGTAACCCCTTTGATGTTTTTGAAAGGTATCTAAACTGATAAAAGGGCGAATGTTTTACTACGGTTGTAAAAGTATCCGCTTAGCTTGGTTTGTCTATTATAAATTATACAAAGAAATCAATAAATTATTATTCCATATAATATTCGTCTTAAGAAGCAATAAAAATTTTTGGCGTTGATTTTCCTTTAGTATAATATTTCTATTATGAGTTTTGTAGATAAGGCATGATTGATAGAAAGAAAAGAAAGCAGACAGAAAGAAGGTTGTGAAATATATATTGTTTCACAGTGATTTGTAATTTCAATGTGGGTAAAGCGAATGTGATTGAAAGAGAAAGTAGATAAAAAGAAAAAAAATCGTAGATTTGAAGTCATTAATTCTGAATAAACAAACTAATTTTGATGAATATTTTTCTCCCTTCAGTATTTATTAATATTTTATTGTCAATTGTGGATTAGGGGAGGCATGACGGAAAGAAGAAAAAAAAAAAAGCGAATATTGTATCACTGTGTTTTGTATTTTCGATGTGTATTGTATTGTTATATTCAATTTTGTATTGTTGTGTCTGGGGGTGGGGGGTGAGTAAGGGAGGGGGGGTGGGGTGGGGGGGGGGGGTGTTTTTGGTATCTTCAATTATTGAAGAAAAAATGTTTTTGTTGTCGCTCTTTGTTTTGTATCTTTTTGAAGAGTTTGTCTTCTGCTTTTATTTGTGCCTTTTTGTTCCTTTGTTGTTTTGTTCCTTGCACTTTGTTTGATGTCGCCCCCCCCCCCCCCCACCCCCACCCTTCCCTCCTCTCCTTTCCACTTTCCTCCTTCTCTTTCTAACCCTCAATCCCAATTCCCCCCCCCCCCCCACATATTCCATTTATTTCGTCAAATAGGAGCTTCTGTCACTTCCTTCATACAACTCATCTTTCTTCCCAACCCACCCGTCACTTTCATAATTTTTACTCATGCAGCCAGGCTTCAGAACAAGACAAGACTAGACAACAGCAGCCATTCTAGAACCTTCCAAAACGTGTAAAACAAAAAAGTAGGTGTGAAAATGGCGGTTGGTTCCAATTGGAAAACTGACAGGGTTGCAAATGGACTATTTTCATTGTGGACATTTCATTTGAACGATACCATCCATCACCAGCACCATAGAGGAGGTTTGCTGTGGGCGCCACCAATATACTTAGCATGCGCTTGTCTAAAAAGCTCAAACATTGCTATCCAGAATCCGGAAGTATTGCGTACCAACACACAAAACTATGTGTAACCATGAACTTTTTGAGTCTGGTAAATACAGTCAAATGAGAATTACTTATAAACGTGGGTGGCAAAAACAACAAATAACAAAGACCCGAGTGACATCAACTTCATTCTATCTTTAGATAGTATGCAGATGACGTCACTCAGGCCTTTGTTATTGTTTTTGCCATCCGCGTTTGTGAGTTGTTCTCACTAAACTGTATTAACAAGACTATAAAAGTTCATGGTTACACAGAGTTTGTGTGTTGGTCCGTTATACTTCCGGATGGCAATGTTGTGAACTCCTTGGCCAAGCGCATTCTATCTATAGATAGTTTTTCGCTTGGCTGAGAAGCTCATAACATTGTCATCGGAAGTATAACGGATAACACACAAAACTGTGTGT
>NC_088366.1:61744703-61747203 GCF_034508935.2 Berghia stephanieae | reverse complement strand
GGCAGGTGAGAGCGTGGCTCTACCGTGTGAGCTATCCACGAACACAAAAATATTCGTTTCAAACTCAAAGTCATTACTAGATCCCTCTCTCACCCACTTCTTGAGACCGCCGATTCTTTCGTACACCACCATCGCGAATAATTTTGACCAGCAGTTAAGCTTAATAGCCAATATTCTCAACACAAACATATAACATAGAAACGATTGAGACATTGAGTATGCTCCGGTGTATGGGGTGAATTTTTTAATTCAGAAATGCCAGGCGGAGTTGTCGTACCAATAAGGTCGCAGGTTCAAACCCCACCACCGCCGCGAAATTTTTTTATTCTCTATTGTCTTCTGGCACTTTTCTATTCACTTCATATCTTGTTGTTACCAACATAAGTGCCTGCTCCACTCACTTTTCTGAATTAAAAAATTCACCCCATACACCGGAGCATACTCAATGTCTCAATCGTTTCTATGTTATATGTTTGTGTTGAGAATATTGGCTATTAAGCTTAACTGCTGGTCAAAATTATTCGCGATGGTGGTGTACGAACGAATCGGCGGTCTCAAGAAGTGGGTGAGAGAGGGATCTAGTAATGACTTTGAGTTTGAAACGAATATTTTTGTGTTCGTGGATAGCTCACACGGTAGAGCCATGCTCTCACCTGCCAGGCGGAGTTGTCGTACCAATAAGGTCGCAGGTTCAAACCCCACCACCGCCGCGAAATTTTTTTATTCTCTATTGTCTTCTGGCACTTTTCTATTCACTTCATATCTATACTGTGGTATGTGTCTTGTGGTATGACACTCGTTTTCGGATCAGAATGTCCTGGGTTCGAGCCCCCAAAGAATAAGCAATTGCCCAGGTATCCTGTTACACCTAACGACATCATAACGATGAAATGACAAAATGCATAGTCTGGAGCTGCTGTTCTATCGGACACTCACAAAACGGCTTGTGCGCCTATAATGTGGTATGTGTCTAGTTGGTATGACACTCGCTTTCGGATCAGAAGGTCCTAGGTTCGAGCCCACAGCCAAAGAATAAGAAAAACTTAAAGACGTGTATAATACTAGATCAAAGCAATCTTATTTTTATGAATGTTTGACGAGTGCTGCGGCTACGTGGTCTTGGGTTCGAGCCTCTCTCGGTGAATAGTTGAGTCTTTGGAGAAGGCTCATTAACCGACGTTCTCTCACCGTACTCAGATGTAAAATGAGTACCTGCCCGTTAAGAGCGTTGTCTCTGTCCGAACAAATTGGAATGTCGCCTAACAGGCGTCATGTCTCGTCCTACATGTTAAATGTTGCTGTTGACCAGGGACCCCTTGTAAAGCGCTTTGAGCACATTTAATGGATATTGCGCTATATAAAAGCTCAAAAAAAGCTTTTAAAAATCTTTCTTTTTTTCTTCAAATCTTAAAATACTGGCCAAATTTGAGACTTTGTTGACTAGTCTGGAGACATTTTGGTATTTAAAAATAAATAAATATATAAATTCCCTTTATTCATATCTAAGGGGACATAATTTTCCGTTAGGATCTATTCCCAGGAAAGACTGGAATAACTCAGGCGTCAGCCGCAGTAAAATAAAATAAAATAATAAATGTCCCTTTATTCATCCCCAAGGGGAAATTTGTCTTTAGGGACTTTTTCAAGGGAAGACTGGAATAACCCAGGCGTCAGTCGCAGTACAGCGCCGCAAAGTGAGCTAAAGCTAGATGACTTGCTCAAAGCCACTCACACAACGCGACGGGTAGGGTAGTCGAACTTGGTACCTTTTGGGTATGAAGCAAAGACCGTACCGCTGAGCCACGCTGTTCCCATATATCTCTATAATATAGATATAGTACGAAGTTGACGTCACTCGGGTCTTCGTTATTGTTTTTTTGCCATCCGCGTTTATGAGTAATTCTCACTAAACTGTATTAAACAGACTATAAAAGTTCATGGTTACACACAGTTTTGTGTGTTGGTCCGTTATACTTCCGGATGGCAATGTTGTGAGCTTCTCTGCCAAGCGCAAACTATCTATATGAAGTAAAACATTTTAATTTTTTTGGCTAAAATGAAAAACCGGCGTTTTGTCAGTATACGTATGGCTGTAATTTTTTCTCTTTTGTTGTAGATACAATTAAGGTGAGTAACTCCAATTGGATTCAATAGGCTGATGTCACGTCGCCCAGCAACGGCGAGCAGCGTGGTTCTAAACAAAGAAAATTTGTACTTTTTATTCTTCATGCTGGCTAGAATTTTTCATATTATGTCTTGTGATCAGAATGTATAAAAGTCAAAACCTGATCAGATTTATAATGGGTTTTTTTCTCCTCTGGATACGCTTTTATGCTCGTCGGAGAAATATTTCATATGGGCGTCCGCCATTGTTCCGATAGTTTAGATCCAGTTACTAAATTACTATGCGCCATTACGAGGGAAGTGACGTCATGACTGTTGAAGTCAATAATTGGATGCCATCAACGACAAGCAATGAGAGATGAATAACGCTAATGAA
>NC_088366.1:61737203-61739703 GCF_034508935.2 Berghia stephanieae | reverse complement strand
CGATTCTCTATATTATCTCCCCTTTCGCCTCTTGACTTTTGTACGTTCTCCAATGTTCTCTATAATATACTCTATGATGTTCTCCCATTTCTCCCCAAATTCCCACTCACTCTCCCTACGACTTATTCGCCACCTACCCACCACCCACTCCCCCCCCCCCCTCACCTCCCCCCCCCCCCCAATCCATCCGCCGCACCCCCTTCCAGACAGACCATAGCATAGTATAAGCTGCCTTTGTAGTTGTACAATAATATTAATATACATCCCCAGACAGGAAAAGATAATCGTTCTCCAGGCATATAAATATGACGCGTAACCTAAGAGTTTAATAACACCTACTCTCGCTAACTCACGCCCTAATCAAACCTCTTTCACCTCTGACCTTTTGGGGGTGCTCGGAGGGAGTAATATTCATATTACCCCCCCCCCCCCTGTCACCCACCCCCCCCCCCCTCAACCCCACCCCCCTAGGCTACTACTACCTTTCCCTTCCCGACATTTCAACATCCGTCTTATGTTGCAACAAGTAAAGAGTCAAATTGTTCGAGTTTGATTCCTCGCCCCAAATCAAACAAACAAACAAAAACAGTGAGGTGGGGAGAGGTTTGAGAGTGTGTGTGTGTGTGTATGTGTGTGTGTGAGAAAGAGAGAGTGAGAAAGAAAGAGAGAGAGAGAGAGAGAGAGAGAGAGAGAGAGAGAGAGAGAGAGAGAGAGAGAGAGAGATTTTCTTCAAATTTCATTTTCGACATTTTGATATTGATTTCGTGTTTTTTTTTTTTTATAGGGAAGAGGGAATTTTTTTTTAAAAGATACTTTTTAATTTTTGATTGATAAGATGATATTGAATACATATTGATGTGATTATGTTTGTTTTTTTTTTCTATAAAAATCCAATCAATTTGTCGTGCGTTTTTGTGAATGTGTGTGGGTGGGAGGGGGGGGGGGGAACTTGTTCGTTTAAAAAAAATTGATTTGCTTCTTTTTATATCGTAAAAAATTGGCATATTGTTCAAAGACTATCTGGCAACACGACTACATATTCAATAAATAGTATTGATGCTTTGCGCTTAGCTAAATACCTCACAATATTGGCCAGCCGGAAATAAAACACACCAAACACACACACACAACTATGTGTAACATTGAACCTTTAAAGTCTGATTATTACAATTTATTTAATGAGAACTACTCATAAAAATGTCTGGCTAAAATCAATAACAAAGACAGAGCTGAGTGACGTCAAGATCGTTCCATCTATTATTGTATAGATAGTATGCGCTTGGCTAATGAGCTCACAACATTGCCATCCGGAAGTATAACGGACCAACACACAAAACTTCGTGTAACCTTGATCGTTTATAGTCAGGTTAATACAGTTTAGTGAGAGTTACTCAATAAACGCGAAAACAAAACAAAAAAAAAAACAATAACAAAGACCTGAGTGACGTCAAGTCGTTCTATCTATAGATAGTATGCGCTTGGCAAAGGAGTTCACAACATTGCCATCCGGAAGTATAACAGACCAACACACAAACTCTGTGTAACCATGAACTTTTATAGTCTGGTTAATACCTTTTAGTGAGAACAACTCACAAACGCGGATGGCAAAAACAATAACAAAGACCTGAGTGACGTCAAGATCGTTCTATCTATACGTACAAGGTATGATTTCACATTGCATGCATTCATAAAGCAAGCCGATCGCTTTATGACAAAAAACAGACCACGATACCTTCGAGATAGTTTCTAGAAATTTCCAGATTGCCTCTGGGAAATACCCATCGTACCCTGGCTGTAATCGTAATCATAATCTGTATGTCGGAAGGCGACGTGCCAACTGTCCCGATTATATCGGGAAATTCCTGATAATTTCATATGTTATGTAAAACAGTGCTGCTCGAAACTCGAAGATATAATAAATTAATAACAATGTAAAATTGAATGTAAGCTTCCAATTTAATATACGAAAACGGATTAAATTGATGTTTCGGGTTTCCCCTTTATCAAAAAACAAAAACAAAAACAGGATGAATGAATGAATGAATGAAACACTACACCGCAGACGAATGAGATAATGTGGTAGTGGCGTTGTTAAGATGAATAAACAAAAACATGTTTATCATCATCATCATCATCTTCACTATCATCATCATTATCATCATCATATCATCATCATCGTCGTAATCACCATCATCATCATCATCATCATTGTAATTTTACACATATAGAATAATAAAATATATTTTTTAAAAAGAATCAGATTTGGATACGCACCAAATGTCAGAGAGGGCAAAGGTCAACGCTAAAATCATCTTGTATTGTCAAATATCAACATACGAGCCGCCATTATTTATAATATGTATCCTTGAGCATGCGCAGACTGTGGCTAAGACAACAACTGGAATAAATTAATTTCGGGACAGGCATTTATTTAATCCCGTCTGCCAAGCATGTATGTTGTATTTGGGTTGGGGAATGAGGGGTGTGGGGGGGGGGGGGT
>NC_088366.1:61731533-61734604 GCF_034508935.2 Berghia stephanieae | reverse complement strand
TCGGGATGAGCAGTAGAAGGAGCAGAGCGACTGGGAGTTGTGGTAGGGTTGTGGGGTTGACGAAAGCTGTGGGGATTAGGGTTAGGATGGGTTGCTGGGGGGGTCGGGATGAGCAGAAGGCAAGAGCAGAGCGACTGGGAGTTGTTGAAGGGTTGTGGGGTTGACGAAAGCTGTGGGGGTTAGGGTTAGGACGGTTGCTGGGGGGTCGGGATGAGCAGTAGAAGGAGCAGAGCGACTGGGAGTTTAGTTGTGGTAGGGTTGTGGGATTGGGTGGGTGACTGGGAGTTGTTGAAGGGTTGTGGGGTTGACGAAATCTGTGGGGGTTAGGGTTAGGACGGTTGCTGGGGGGTCGGGATGAGCAGCAGGCAAGAGCAGAGCGACTGGGAGTTTAGTTGTGGTAGGGTTGTGGGGTTGATTGGGTGGGCGACTGGGAGTTGTTGAAGGGTTGTGGGGTTGACGAAATCTGTGGGGGTTAAGGTTAGGATGGGTTGCTGGGGGGTCGGGATGAGCAGCAAGCAAGAGCAGAGCGACTGGGAGTTGTGGTAGGGTTGTGGGGTTGGGCGACTGGGAGTTGTTTCCGGCTCCATGGGCTGGTGGTAGGTCTGAAGGACAACTACTACTATACCTTATTTAGTAAATAGTAAATGGACAGTAACAGTTGATGCAAAAATAATCACCGATATTTCTGGTTTCAGACGACTCATAATAATAATATGTGACACATCGTCTCAAAACGGTATTATGTCGGAACGAACCAGATGCTTAAAACCCGAATTAAATGTAAAACTGGTCAAAAATATAAATTATTGGAATTAGCACCTAAAGACATGCTATCCATTCTCCTCAATAAAACACAACACAAGTTTGATATTTCTGGCTATAAATTCAATTTTCAACATCTTAACCAACCCGACTTAATACCGTTTAGAGGCGAAGGGCCACATATTATAATCACGATATAACACTGACTCTGACTTGTCCCATTCCGGAATGGGACGAAACGATTGCTTAGATCTTTCAATTCGACCATTTTTTTTGCACATCATTTTTTTCCCTGTTTTGTTTATTTTTTCTCGGGTTTTTATTCTGCTTTCCATTGTTTTGCTAGATTTTTGGTTGTTCACCCCCTCCCCCTCCCCCCCTCCCTCCAATTTTTCCATTAAATTTGGATCTGTCTGTCTGTCTGTCTGTCTCTCACTCACTCACTCTCCCTCTCTCTCTCTTCTCTCTCTCCCTCTCTCTCTCTCTCCCCCTCTCTCTCTCTCTCCCTCCCTCCCTCTCTCCCTCCCTCCCTCTCTCTCTCTCTCTCCCCTCTCTCTCTCCCTCTCTCTCTCTCTCTCCCTCTCTCTCTCTCTCTCTCCTCCTCTCTCTCTCTCTCTCTCTCTCTCTCTCTCTATATATATATATATATATATATATATATATATATATATATATATATATATATTTCTCTCATTTTCTTCGTTACGTTCTTAGGGTGTGAAGCCATTACTGTGGATGCGAACAATGTTTTCTATTTCTTTCTTTTCTTTCTTTTCTTCCTCCTCGGAATGCAACGTTTTGTAAAACAATAAATCTGTCATACTCACTTTTGTATATGACAATATAATTCACTCATATAAATAACTCCAAGATTCCACACATTATTATGTTTGTCTACATCTTTGCACAATCCCTTCCCCTCCCTTCCCCCCCCCCCCCCCCCCTGACCTTCCCCTCCTTCACAACTTTTTTTATAATTTTCTACCCCACTACCCTTCACTCATCCAATCTACCATCTTTTTTATACTGTTTTGTTTTTTTGGTAAAATACCACACGCCCCCCCCCCCCTCCCCCCATCTCCCCCGACTACGATATTTTTCACAACCTCCTCCTTCCACCCCACACACACTCACTCACTCACACACACATACCCCCCCACACACACACACACATGCGCCCCCTCCCCCCCCCCCCCCACCCACACACACATACATACATACACACACCAACATTTCAAAATAATCGCTAATCCAACAACGAAATTTTTTTATCACCTTTACAGCCATCACTCATCGCCTTCATAATTTGACAAATGATAAAAACACAAGGTTACATTTTTACACCCCGACCGAGTATGGATCATTGTTATCATTATTATTATCTTATTATAACTGTTATTATTATAACGACGATTATCATCGTTAGTTTATTATTCTGCCATCAATGGCATATTTCGCCTTCTTGCTCACGAGCGCCAGGGCTTGCTGTGTGGTCCTGGTACTGCTCACCCGCAACTAACTGTAGTTTTGTGGTATATTATGAGTTTATATATTTCTTGCTCACACTATAACCGTCAATTTTACTCACTTTTAAACGGGTAAAGTCAAAACCAGACGCTAACCATATCCCCCCCCCCCCCTTTTCCAATACCACCATGATCTCTCTCTCCCTCTCTCTCTCTCTCTCTCTCTCTCTCTCTCTGTCTCTCCTTCTTTCTCTCTCTGTCCCTCTTTCTCTCTCTCTCTCGTTCTCTTTCTCTCTCTCTTTCTCTCTCTCTCTTTCTCTCTCTCTCCATCTCTCTCTGTCCCTCTTTTTCTCTCTGTCCATCTCTCTCTCTCCTCGCTCGCTCTCTCTCTCCATCTCTCTCTCTATCTCTATCTCTCTCTCTATCTCTCTCTCACTCTCTCTCTCTATCTATCTATCTATCTATCTATCTATCTATCTATCTAGCCCTCTCACCCAAAAGACTCGATCTGTTTTATGATGATCATCATATTTAATCTTATTTTTTTTCTGTAGTATATTATTCAACAATAGATTCACTTGACTTATATTATTCTTCTTCAAGCAGGACATGCGGCATTCCCTTCCACACACCCACACACACACACCCACTCACTCTCCCATTCACACAAACACACTCAACCACTCACCCACACACCAGCACAACCACACATCAACTCAAACACACAAACCTTTCTCATCCACCAACCTACACACACAGGCCCCACACACTCACAAACCCATTTCCCAACCCACCCCGCACACACCCACACACACACTCACACACTTTACCATACAACAATCA
>NC_088366.1:61724033-61726533 GCF_034508935.2 Berghia stephanieae | reverse complement strand
TTTTTTGGGGGGGGGGCGGGGCGACAGAGACAAAGCTGTCACCGGCCAGGTACACATTGTACACCCGAGTACAGTGAGAGAATGTGAGTAAAGAGCCCTTTCCCAAGGACTCAACTATGCGTCGAACGAGGCTCGAACCCAGGACCTTCCTCTCATAGCCACATGCTTGAAAATAAGTTTAGTTTCTTTTTGGTTGATGATAATGAACTAACTGTTTGAGTCAGTTAATGATTAAAGTTTTTATCATTTTTTTATTTATTCATTCATTCATGTATTCACTTTTCGTTTATTTATTTATTTATTTATATATTTATTTATACATCTATTTATTTATTTATTTATTAAGTATCTATTTATATATTTATTCATTTATTTATGTACATTTGTTTATTTACTAATAATAACCGTGGACGCCCACAACTAGCAATGAATGAATGGCCAGGACAAATAATAATCTCTCCCCAGCCAGGTGTCTAATTGTCTGGCACCATCAACAACAGTGGAACAATTGCCCAGGTATCCTGTTACACCTAACGACATCATAATGATGGAATGACAAAATGCATAGTCTGGAGCTGCTGTTTTATCGGACACTCACAAAACGGCTTGTGCGCCTATACTGTGGTATGTGTCTTGTGGTATGACACTCGTTTTCGGATCAGAAGGTCCTGGGTTCGAGCCCCCAAAGAATAAGCAATTGCCCAGGTATCCTGTTACACCTAACGACATCATAATGATGAAATGACAAAATGCATAGTCTGGAGCTGCTGTTCTATCGGACACTCACAAAACGGCTTGTGCGCCTATAATGTGGTATGTGTCTAGTTGGTATGACACTCGCTTTCGGATCAGAAGGTCCTGGGTTCGAGCCCACAGCCAAAGAATAAGAAAAACTTAAAGACGTGTATAATACTAGATCAAAGCAATCTTATTTTTATGAATGTTTGACGAGTGCTGCGGCTACGTGGTCTTGGGTTCGAGCCTCTCTCGGTGAATAGTTGAGTCTTTGGAGAAGGCTCATTAACCCACGTTCTCTCACCGTAGTCAGGTGTAAAATGAGTACCTGCCCGTTAAGAGCGTTGTCTCTGTCCGAACAAATTGTAATATCGCCTAACAGGCGTCATGTCTCGTCCTACATGTTAAATGTTGCTGTTGACCAGGGACCCCTTGTAAAGCGCATTGAGCACATTTAATGGATATTGCGCTATATCAAATCTCAAAAAAAGCTTTTAAAAATCTTTCTTTTTTTCTTCAAATCTTAAAATATTGGCCAAATTTGAGACTTTGTTGACTAGTCTGGAGACATTTTGGTATTTAAAAATAAATAAATATATAAATTCCCTTTATTCATATCTAAGGGGACATAATTTTCCGTTAGGATCTATTCCCAGGAAAGACTGGAATAACTCAGGCGTCAGCCGCAGTAAAATAAAATAAAATAATAAATGTCCCTTTATTCATCCCAAGGGGAAATTTGTCTTTAGGGACTTTTTCAAGGGAAGACTGGAATAACCCAGGCGTCAGCCGCAGTGCAGCGCCGCAAATGAGCTAAAGCTAGATGACTTGCTCAAAGCCACTCACACAACGCGACGGGTAGGGTAGTCGAACTTGGTACCTTTTGGGTATGAAGCAAAGACCGTACCGCTGAGCCACGCTGTTCCCATATATCTCTATAATATAGATATAGTACGAAGTTGACGTCACTCGGGTCTTCGTTATTGTTTTTTTTGCCATCCGCGTTTATGAGTAATTCTCACTAAACTGTATTAAACAGACTATAAAAGTTCATGGTTACACATAGTTTTGTGTGTTGGTCCGTTATACTTCCGGATGGCAATGTTGTGAGCTTCTCTGCCAAGCGCAAACTATCTATATGAAGTAAAACATTTTAATTTTTTTGGCTAAAATGAAAAACCGGCGTTTTGTCAGTATACGTATGGCTGTAATTTTTCTCTTTTGTTGTAGATACAATTAAGGTGAGTAACTCCAATTGGATTCAATAGGCTGATGTCACGTCGCCCAGCAACGGCGAGCAGCGTGGTTCTAAACAAAGAAAATTTGTACTTTTTATTCTTCATGCTGGCTAGAATTTTTCATATTATGTCTTGTGATCAGAATGTATAAAAGTCAAAACCTGATCAGATTTATAATGGGTTTTTTTCTCCTCTGGATACGCTTTTATGCTCGTCGGAGAAATAATATTTCATATGGGCGTCCGCCATTGTTCCGATAGTTTAGATCCAGTTACTAAATTACTATGCGCCATTACGAGGGAAGTGACGTCATGACTGTTGAAGTCAATAATTGGATGCCATCAACGACAAGCAATGAGAGATGAATATCGCTAATGAATCCTGGTTCTCAATAATCTTCTCAGTATATAATATACTACTTACTCATACGTCCTTAATTAATTGAGTAATGCCTTCAATTATACCTAGCATGAACAAAAAACAACTCTCATCCTGTAAATAAGAAAAATAGAAATGGTAAAGAAAAG
>NC_088366.1:61714033-61716533 GCF_034508935.2 Berghia stephanieae | reverse complement strand
AAGCGCATACTATCTATATTTTCATTCAGTTAAAAGGGTATGACTAAATATAGAATCGATTCTCTATATTATCTCCCCTTTCGCCTCTTGACTTTTGTACGTTCTCCAATGTTCTCTATAATATACTCTATGATGTTCTCCCATTTCTCCCCAAATTCCCACTCACTCTCCCTACGACTTATTCCCCACCTACCCACCACCCACTCCCCCCCCCCCCTCACCTCCCCCCCCCAATCCATCCGCCGCACCCCCTTCCAGACAGACCATAGCATAGCATAAGCTGCCTTTACATTTGTACAATAATATTAATATACATCCCCAGACAGGAAAAGATAATCGTTCTCCAGGCATATAAATATGACACGTAACCTAAGAGTTTAATAACACCTACTCTCGCTAACTCACGCCCTAATCAAACCTCTTTCACCTTTGACCTTTTGGGGGTGCTCGGAGGGAGCAATATTCATATTATCCCCCCCCCCCTGTCACCCCCCCCCCCCAACCCCACCCCCCCTAGGCTACTACTACCTTTCCCTTCCCGACATTTCAACATCCGTCTTATGTTGCAACAAGTAAAGAGTCAAATTGTTCGAGTTTGATTCCTCGCCCCAAATCAAACAAACAAACAAAAACAGTGAGGTGGGGAGAGGTTTGAGAGTGTGTGTGTGTGTGTGTGTATGTGTGTGTGAGAAAGAGAGAGTGAGAAAGAAAGAGAGAGAGAGAGAGAGAGAGAGAGAGAGAGAGAGAGAGAGAGAGAGAGAGAGAGAGAGAGATTTTCTTCAAATTTCATTTTCGACATTTTGATATTGATTTCGTATTTTATTTTTTTTACAGAGAAGAGGGAATTTTTTTTTAAAAGATACTTTTTAATTTTTGATTGATAAGATGATATTGAATACATATTGATGTGATTATGTTTGTTTTTTTTTTCTATAAAAATCCAATCAATTTGTCGTGCGTTTTTGTGAATGTGTGTGGGTGGGAGGGGGGGGGGGGGGGAACTTGTTCGTTTAAAAAAAATTGATTTGCTTCTTTTTATATCGTAAAAAATTGGCATATTGTTCAAAGACTATCTGGCAACACGACTACATATTCAATAAATAGTATTGATGCTTTGCGCTTAGCTAAATACCTCACAATATTGGCCAGCCGGAAATAAAACACACCAAACACACACACACAACTATGTGTAACATTGAAAGTTTAAAGTCTGATTATTACAATTTATTTAATGAGAACTACTCATAAAAATGTCTGGCTAAAATCAATAACAAAGACAGAGCTGAGTGACGTCAAGATCGTTCCATCTATTATTGTATAGATAGTATGCGCTTGGCTAATGAGCTCACAACATTGCCATCCGGAAGTATAACGGACCAACACACAAAACTTCGTGTAACCTTGATCGTTTATAGTCAGGTTAATACAGTTTAGTGAGAGTTACTCAATAAACGCGAAAACAAAACAAAAAAAAAAAACAATAACAAAGACCTGAGTGACGTCAAGTCGTTCTATGTATAGATAGTATGCGCTTGGCCAAGGAGTTCACAACATTGCCATCCGGAAGTATAACAGACCAACACACAAACTCTGTGTAACAACAAGATATGAAGTGAGTAGAAAAGTGCCAGAAGACAATAGAGAATAATTTTTTTTTTTTTTTTTTTTTTTTTTTTTTTTTCGCGGCGGTGGTGGGGTTTGAACCTGCGACCTTATTGGTACGACAACTCCGCCTGGCAGGTGAGAGCGTGGCTCTACCGTGTAACCATGAACTTTTATAGTCTGGTTAATACCTTTAGTGAGAACAACTCACAAACGCGGATGGCAAAAACAATAACAAAGACCTGAGTGACGTCAAGATCGTTCTATCTATACGTACAAGGTATGATTTCACATTGCATGCATTCATAAAGCAAGCCGATCGCTTTATGACAAAAAACAGACCACGATACCTTCGAGATAGTTTCTAGAAATTTCCAGATTGCCTCTGGGAAATACCCATCGTACCCTGGCTGTAATCGTAATCATAATCTGTATGTCGGAAGGCGACGTGCCAACTGTCCCGATTATATCGGGAAATTCCTGATAATTTCATATGTTATGTAAAACAGTGCTGCTCGAAACTCGAAGATATAATAAATTAATAACAATGTAAAATTGAATGTAAGCTTCCAATTTAATATACGAAAACGGATTAAATTGATGTTTCGGGTTTCCCCTTTATCAAAAAACAAAAACAAAAACAGGATGAATGAATGAATGAATGAAACACTACACCGCAGACGAATGAGATAATGTGGTAGTGGCGTTGTTAAGATGAATAAACAAAAACATGTTTATCATCATCATCATCATCTTCACTATCATCATCATTATCATCATCATATCATCATCATCGTCGTAATCACCATCATCATCATCATCATCACCATCATCATCATCATCATTGTAATTTTACACATATAGAATAATAAAATATATTTTTTAAAAAGAATCAGAT
>NC_088366.1:61694033-61701533 GCF_034508935.2 Berghia stephanieae | reverse complement strand
GAGAAGGAGAAGAAGAAGAAGAAGAAGAAGAAGAAGAAGAAGAAGAAGAAGAGGAGGAGGAGGAGGAGGAGGGAGATGGATGAGAGAGATGAGGAGATGAAATGAATGAATTGATGATGATGATGATGATGATGATGATGATGATGATGATGATTATGATGATGATGATGATGATGATGATGATGGTGGTGGTGACGATGATGGTGATTGTGATGGTGACGATGATGGTGATGGTGATAACGGTGGTGACGATGAGAATTATGACGACGATGACGACGACGACTTCATGATTCCACGACCTACTCGTGTTTACAATCTTGTTATGTTTCACAAAGAAACGGTAAGGCTGCCTGAAGCCGGTGATCGTAATACTAACGAAAGAGTGAAATGACAGGCTTGTATGTTTGTTTGTCCCATACAGCCCTCTATTCACTCTTCGTAGTATGTTTCACATAAACACACCCCCCCCCCCCCGCCCCACCCCCCACCAATCAACACAACGAACAAACCCCCAAAACACCTCATCATTCTATTGACATCTAGTCATCGTACGAAAAAAATGATATAACATTGTGATAACATTATACATAGTTAGTTATGACAGAATCATTGATTTAATTAAACTGGCCAGTCGCAGAAACAACAATAAAAGCAGTTTAGCTAGTCAGCTAGTAGTCAACCAACCAACCAGCCAGCCAAGCCAGCCAGCCAACCTACAGGCCTCTGGTTCTAGGCGAGTACAGCTGTCCCCCCAATGTACTCACACCAACTCGATTTGATGCACGCACACTCATCACACTCACATCATATAGCTGGCTCTACCCATCCATCTTTCCATCCATCCGTCCATCCAGCCATCCATCAGCTGCTGCTCACTGCCAGCAGCTAGCTAGCTGGCTAATGATATTCGTACTCACGAACAAACGACGAACGCGCGCCGCTCCTGCTCTTGCTCTTGCAAGCAGCCATTCTAACTACAACAACAACAGCGTCTCCTCGCATACTCGATGCTCGCTTCGTCTCTCTTTCCTCGAGCGCGTGTGCGTGTATGTGTGTGTTATAATATGATTCGTTTTTGTGTGTGTATGCATGAGTTTAAGAGTGAGTAATCGTATCTGTGTGTGAGCGTGCTTGAGTGAGCCGAGTATGATCGACAAAAATGCCGTCATAATTTCATAACTAGGCTCCTCCCACTTTAGCAATGCTGCTCGCTATTGGCTGGTTGGCTCATAACGACATCTCATATCTCATAATATCATCATATTTTGTTTTTATATTAGATATATTATCGATGGACAGTTTGTCTCGCTGTCGTGGCATGTGTTAGATTATTCAGAATTCAGACTCCTCGAGCCAATAGCCAATAGAATTCGTCGTCGTGTTATATAGTATGGATCGTCGTCTATACGTCGTATGGAATGGATAGATAGATGGATGGATGGATAGGGGCTAAATTATGACTACATAGAGATTTATCGATAATATGTATATGTGTGTCGGATCGATTTGTAGGTTTAGCTGCTATGGTGATAACATATTTAGTATTGGCTGGTAGTGACGAACTTGATGTCCACGTTAGTTTCTATGTGTTTCTGTGTCTGTGTGTGTTGTGTAGTGGTGTTGTGTGTGTTTGTGTTGTGTCGTGTTGTGTGTGGTATTGTGTTGGTGGGGTGTGAGGAAGAGAGAGAGAGAGAGAGAGAGAGAGTTTCATCTGTATGATAATACGGTCAATAAGCTTCATTTTTGCTCGCCAAATTATCGATTTATTTTTGTCGACGATCAAGTACACACTGTGTGGACATCGGAAACCCGTTTATGTTTCTACGACTTGAGCTATCTATCCTGTATCAAGTTTATCTCATTCATTGTGCATTTTTAAATCGTATATCGTTATTATCTGCTTTGGTAGGGTATAGAAAGTAGGGTATTATGAGACCTTTGGCTTTGGTGTGTATGTTAGAGTGAGTGAGATAGCGAGAGAGAGAGAGAGAGAGAGAGAGAGAGAGAGAGAGAGAGAGAGGGGGGGGGGGAGAAATAATTGGGAAGACGGTGAGGGAAGCTGGATAATTGTAATTTTTGCAGGTTGGAACAAAGATTGCACGTGCCTAAGGCTTCGTTCGCCATTCTATGATGTTTACAAGTTATCAAACTAAATTAGAATCCTATTCCAACAACACACAAGTCCTAATTTTTCTTCTCCTTTCTTTCCTCAGATCCCGCATCTCTTCTAGACGAACGTGACGTCTCATCACCATCACACGGAGACCAACCCACTAGCTCCTGCGGAAAGTGCGGCATAGGCTTCTCCGACGTCACTCAGTATCTCAGCCATATGAAGCAATGCGGCATGCGACACAAAATCCTTATGCCGTACGACCCACCAACCGTCAACGGGTACGTTTCCGGTTCTGCCGTCGACCGGTCCGGCAGCCGGATCAGTAGTAACTCATCGTCCTCAGCATTCCTGGACAAAATGGACCCGGGTTCGGATTTTCACAACAACAGGGACGAGCATCGAAGAAATTCGGACAATATTTCCTTTAACAACAAAGACGACAGTAATTTCGATGATGAGGAAGATGTTATCGAAGAGGATGAAATTATGTACGACGAGGAAAGTTTGAGACACGGGTTGGACAAGAACGGAGTCGACATTCGCGGCGCCATGCACAGACATTTTGGCAGCTTTCTAAGAGACGCATCTTTCAATTTAGACGGCGTACATCTCAACGCTGCGGCTGCCGAGGAACTTAGATTGAGATCTCTGATGTCCTCAGACGAGAACTTCCTTTTACATTTGAGAAATCGCGTCGCGAAGTCTCTGTATAACCGGAGCGGTGTTAGTTTTGGTAACAAAGATAAGAAAAATGATGATATTGACGATGAGAATGATGTTGATAAGAAGGAGAGGATAAGTAGAAATGGTGATGATATTAGTAAAGTGTATAGCAATAGAAACAACGATGCAGGTGATGTCAATAGCAAAATGTGTGATGATGAAGATGGTGGTGAAGTCGACGAAGATGGTCAAATTATTTCTAGGAGAAAGAGGAAATTCAGTGGCGTGGACGATGATAATGACAGTGGGGACGCAGCCCGCGATGCCCCTACTCCCGGGAAAGTGGACCCCGCGGTCGGGTGGGCCTTAAAAGCAGCTGAAAGGGGTTTGTTTGGCGGTGTTGGAGACGTGACCTTGGCACCCTTAGCTTCTACCAGTGCCGCCGTGGCGCAGAATACGAACAGTGCCCTTGGCAGAGACCCCATGCCCGAAGAAGTGAGCATGTACAGAAGTATGCTTCTTCAGTTACAACAGCAGCAGTTGATGCAGGTATGTAAAAGAATGAAGTACATAATTTATAATGCTAATTTTTTTTTTTTTTTAGGTTAACATGATCAATACGTTACATGGTGTTTCATATAGTTCCCCAGTAGCCAAATTGAACTATTTTCCATTTCATACAGTACAAGCCGCTTGTCGGGCAACGTCTTTGTACCAGCACTATTACAAAATCCGTTCCCAGCTATAACCAAGTACTCATAATATTATTACACCCGAGTCAAATGGAGCAGTTTTGCCCCTGAGTTCAACGTAGTCTCGTGTTTAAGAATTTTGGATAAGCTCAGGGTCATCTAAATTCATTTATATTATTTGAATTTGAGGTCCCAGGTTTTATTTAGAACTTTGAAAAGTTGAGAATCAGTTCATCAATTTTTTAAAGTAAAACATTTTGTGATCAGTTTTTTTTGTCCCTATGTTTTTTTGTCAATGAAAGTTAGACCAGTTGTAGGTAGTTATTTTATTTTTTTAAAAAGAAAAATTATGCCTTTTTCACCACGACATCATAAGATATCGTCGCCTAGGCATTCCGCGAAGGAATAGAGATAACTCATCAAACAAGATGTCTGATGTCAACAGGAATCACCCATGTTGTCCAAGTGAGCAAATTGGGGGTTAATAATCTTGCTCAAAGAAAAAAAAACAAAGTGCCTGAAGCGGGGCTCGAACCCAGGTCCTTCCAGGTCACAGTGCAATGCCTTAACCACTCGGCCACTTCGCCACTAGTTATTTTATACTTTTGATAAAACTATCATCATCCTAAGTACATGATGTGTTTTGTTTGGTTATTTAGAACACATGAAGTTTGACACGTCAAGGTTTAACACAATGAATCTTGATTATCCCGCGACTGTTCTGAATTATAGTCGATTTATCTATTTCAAAATATTGCCGTGTCAACAGGAAGTAGCAGCAGGTACCCACCCACCCACACATCCTGCATAACCTACACATTATAATTATTGTGCAGAATCCTGAATATTTTGTATTGTTTTAATTTATTCACTTTTTTTTCCTCCAGGATTTGATGAAGTAGTTGTCAGGTTGTCGTGAAGACAGGAATTCGTTTTGATTATTTTTACTTCTCATTCAGTTTTGTTTTTGTTTGTTTGTTTGCTTCAATTCTGTCTTTGTTTCTTTGTATCTAGAGTTATGTTTTCTTCTTATTTTTATTTTGTCTTGTTTTTTTGTTTTTGTTTTTTTTTTGTTTTTTTTTTTTTTGTTTGTTGGGGTGTTTTTTTTGGGGTTTTTTTTTTGTTTTTGTTTTTTTTAGTTTTCTTTTTGTTTTTGTTTTTTTAATTTGAATGTGACTTTAATGTTAGTTTTGAGATGTAATGTGTGATTATTTAGCCGTTGAAGTACCAGCAAACCATACATTTTTCATTTCCACGGTGTTGTGACGTAACATCCGGGGTCTATCCTGGGTTTTTCACACTTCGTGAAATGTGCCTTATGTCACAATCTTCTTTCTCTATTGTCATTTTATACTTAAAACTTGCTTACTCAGCAATCATTCTGTAGGTGGATCTGGCTTAGTTAGCTCTGTCAGAGAAATTGGTGATATAAAAATAGACGTTTAGTTGATATTGCGCTATATAAAAGCTCAATTTTGTAAAAAAAAAAAAAAAAATGTGTGTGTGTGTGTGTGTGTGTGTGTGTGTGTGTGTGTGTGTGTGTGTGTGATTTTGTGTCGTAGACGTCAGTTTGTTTCTGTTTTGTTTCTTTGGGTTTTTTTTTTGTTTTTTTTTGTTTTGTTTTTGTTTTTGTTTTTTTTTTTTTGGGGGGGGGGGGGGGTGGGGGATTCAACCCCGAGACTCACCTTTAAATTGAAGCCAGGGTTAGACATTGTAGCTGTCTTTACCGCGTTGTTAAAACGATGTGCCGAAATGTTGGTTCTGACAATTTAAATTCAAAATGGATTGCAACATGCAACAAATCTGCTTAATCAAGTGTCAGGGGTAATACGATTCGGTACAGATGGGAGTTAAACTTGTTAACGGTGTTAAAATTGATTGCATTCACCAATGACCTTTATCTGTCTTGCACATAGAAAGAAAGAAAGAAAGAGAGAAAGAAAGAAAGAAAGAGAGATGGTGTTTTATGATGTTTTTTGTTCATTTCTTTAGGTTTTTTTTTTCCTTTTAGACCAAGCTCCGTAACAGTATTTTTAAAAAAAAGAAAGGGAAGGGGGAGAGTGAGAGAGAGAGAGAGAGAGAGAGAGAGAGAGAGAGAGAGAGAGAGAGAGAGGCCAATGTTCTTGTTTTCAAATTATAGTGTTGGGGTAAATACATCAGTGTGTATATGTGTGTGTGTGTGTGTGTGTGTGTGTGTGTGTGTGTGTGTGTGTGTGTGTTTGAGAAGAAACCTGTTAATTTCTTTATCTGCTTTGTTGACATTTATCATTATCTTGATAAGATAATATATATATATATTCCTTTGTTCCTATAAAAATGAATGTATTCGCTTTTTTCTTACCTCAAAATCCGATGTTTGTTTATCATGTGGGAAGTAATAATATTATTATTATTCAATATTTTTTAAAGGTCTAGATCGAGATAGAAAAAGAAAAAAAATAAATTTTAAATGCACCTCCGTTTTGGAAAAAAAAAATATTTATTTTATTTTATTTTATTTGTTTTGTTTGTTTTTTTTTTTTGTTTTTTTGCTTATTAAAAAAATTATTTTACTTATTTATTTATGTATTTAATTATTTATTTATTTATTTATTTATTTATTATTATTTTTTTAGGGTTTTGGGAGCTGATAGAACGATCAATTGAAAGATGGTCTTAGAAAGGAGAAAGTTGGGGGGGGGGGGCAGTGGTTTTGTTTTTTAATTCAATATTTAAACAACAAAAGACGCTTTTGTGTAGAATAAGTGAGCAAATTGAAAGTAGTTATTTAGAGCTATAGCCACATATCATGAGTTTTTATACCTATAGTATGAAACCAGTTATGATTACTTGCTACTCTCTGAATAGAACGCCGGTCTATCGAAAAGTAGTTTCATTGAGACCTTATAAGATATAAGATTAAATTATAACCACCCAACCACTGCTGATTGGGGAAAAAAAGGAAGTGAGAAAAATAAATGTTTTAAGAGAGGAAAAGAATCGTATAGTTTTGTTGTTTTGTTTTTGTTTTTTTTATTTTTTTTTATTTTTTGTTGTTGTTGTTGTTGTTGTTTGTTGCTTTGCTTGGTATAAATTTATATTTCTTTTGTTTTGTTTTGTTTTGTTATAGAGGGGGAGGGGAGTTGTGTGAGAGTCACTGAGCAACCAATTTCTGATGATCGAATATTGAACGTAACTCAACAATATTATAACCACGAGACATCATGTAACGAAAAGTGTCTCACCTAAGCCATCGTTAACTTATAGTCTGACACTGACCAAAATATGACGTCAAAATGCCAGTCTTTGGCCACAAAGAAAAACAAATCGTGAGTTGTATTCAATAGTTCAACCAATGAAATAACTTGTTTCCATACTAACGACAACTCACTTGGCGGTGCAAAAACCTAATAATGACGGCAAACTGCCAGTCTTTTGGGTCTCAGTGTCCGGCTATAGATAGTATGCGCTTGGCTAAGAAGCTCATAACATTGCCATCCGGAAGTATAACAGACCAACACACAAAACTGTGTGCATCCATGGACGTTTATAGTCGGGTTAATACAGTTCAGTGAGCATTACTCATAAATGCGGATGGCAAAAAAAAAAAAAAAAAAACAATAGCAAAGACCTGACTGACGTCATCTTCGAACTATCTATAGCCTGACAGTGACCAAAAGATGACGTCAAAAGACCATTCTTTGGCCACAAAAGAAAACAAATCGTGAGTTGTATTCAGTAGTTCTGTATCCAAGAGCAGCCACTACTAACGACAACTCACTAGGCGGTGCAAAAACCAAATAATGACGTCAAACTGTCAGTCCTTTTGGATTTCAGTGTCAGGCTATAGCATAACGATGGCCACGGTCCCACGCAATGGGTTCTCTCAAAAAAAAAAATGGTATTATCATATCATTGTTATACGTTACCGGTAAATGTCAATATCATAGGTACTTAATCATGAGCCAAGTGTCTGTCCCAAGCATACACAACAACTGGTCGTAACCGTTGTCACCACGACACCTTTGGCAGGTAGCAATTTATCTGAAA
>NC_088366.1:61671533-61679033 GCF_034508935.2 Berghia stephanieae | reverse complement strand
CTCTTCTTCCTCCTCCTCCTATTCTTCCTCCTCTTCTTCCTCCTCCTCCTCTTCTTCCTCCTCCTCTTCCTCCTTCTTCTCCTCCCCCTCTTCCTCCTATTCCTCCTCCTCCTCCTCTTCCTCCTCCTCATCGTCCTCCTCCTCCTCCTCCTCGTCCTTCTCCTCCCCTCTTCCTCCTATTCCTCCTCCTCCTCCTCTTCCTCCTCCTCTCCCTCCTCCTCTCCTCCTCCTCTCCTCTTCCTCCTCCTCCTCCTTCCTCCTCCTCCTCCTCTTCCTCCTCCTCCTCCTCTCCTCCTCCTCCTCCTCCTCTTCCTCCTACTTCCTCCTCCTCCTCCTCCTCTTCCTCCTCCTCCTCTTCCCTCCTCCTCCTCTCCCCTCCCTCCTCCTCCTCCTCCTCCTCCTCCTCCTCCTCCTTCCTCCTCCTTCCTCTTCCTCCTCCTCCTCCTCCTCCTCCTCCTCCCTTCCTTCCTCCTCCTCCTCCTCCTCCTCCTCCTCCTCCTCCTCCTCCTCCTCTCCTCCTCTTCCTCTTCCTCCTCCTCCTCGTACCCCTCCTCCTCCTCCTCCTCCTCCTCTTCCTCCCCCCTGCTCCTCCTCCTCATCCTCCTATTCCTCCTCCTCCTCCTATTCCTCCTCCTTCTCCTTCTCCTCCTCTTCCTCCTCCTCCTCCTATTCCTCCTCCTCCTCCTCTTCCTCCTCCTCCTCTTCCTCCTCCTCCTCTTCCTCCTCCTCCTCCTCCTTCTCCTCCTCTTCCTCCTCCTCCTCTTCCTCCTCCCCCTCCTCCACCTCTTCCTCCTAGTCCTCATCCTCCCCCTCCTCCTCTTCCTTCACCCCCCCCCCCTCTGCTCCTCCTCCTCATCCTCCTCCTATTCCTTCTCCTCTTCCTCCTCCTCCTCCTCTTCCTCCTCCTCCTCCTCTTCCTCCTCCTCCTATTCCTCCTCCCCCTCATCCTCCTCTTCTTCTTCTTCTCTATCCCGGGGTTTTCCCCCCAGAAAAACTCGCACGACATTCTGGGTGGTATCTTACTCTATGAATATTTTAATACAAATACAATTTTTATGTAATACTATAGGGGGTCGGTTTGTATGTATGTAACCCTCAATGATAGAGGAGGGTTCCCAGTTCCCAAGTACTGCTGCACTGGGGTTGCCATTGCCATATATATGTGACCATCCGTCTCTAAACGGTATTATGTCGGGATGACTTGGGTACAAAAAATTGAATTTATTGACAAAAACATGAAACTTGGGGTTTGTTTCGATTTGTTATGTTACAGAATGAAGACATTTTCTCACAATGCAAAAGGTCAAAAATTGGTATTTACTATCAATTTAATTCTAAAGTCACTTTTCGGGGTCCAATTCATTCCGACATCATACCGTTTCGACACGAAGGGTCACATATATGATGATATGGGGTACCTTGAAATAAGGGTACCTGGATTGGATGGGATCGCCATCGCGTGGCTTTTTAGGTGGATGGATTTGTTTGTATGTGTGTGTGTGTGTGTGTGTGTGTGTGTGTGTGTGTGTGTGTGTTTATATTATATTTTCGTAATGTTTTGTTTTGTTGCTGTTGTTGTTTTTTGTTTCGTTTTGTTTGTTTTTGTTTTTTTTTTTTTTGTTTTGTTTTTTTTTTTTTTGGGGGGGGGGGGGGGGGTTGTTTTGTTTTGATTTGCTTTTTTTGTTGTTGTTCTTTCTTTCTGTTACGTTGTTGTGTTTGTAAATGGGTATAAAGATTGGGCCTCTGGTGAAGAATGGAGTAGATGGGTGGGGATTGGGGGGGGGGGATGGGGGCGGGGGGTGGTTATAGGGGGGGGAGAGGGGAAGGAGTGGGCGGAAAGGGGCGGATTGAATGTCATCAAAATTTCCAGCTTCTTGGTGGCCCTGAAGTAGTAAAGAGGAAGGAGGCCTGCAGTTTAGGTATTTAGATATATATGTATTTATCCATTTATTTACGTACGTATTGCGCATGCATTAATTTATTTATGTATTCATTTACTTGTTTATGTATTTTATTTATTTATTTATTTACTTATTTATTTATTTAGGAGAAGAAGAAGAAGTAGGAGGAGGAGGAGTAGTTGTAGGAGGGGGGAGGAGGAGGAAGAGGGGGGGGCGGGGAGAAGTGTACGGAGGAGGAGGAGGAGCAGGAGGAGGAATTGGAGGAGGACGAGGAGGAATTGGAGGAGGACGAGAAGGAGCGTGAGGAAGTGGAGGAGTCACAGTAGGGATGTGATAGATTTACGATCTCGATGTTTGAATGAAAGTAAGAAGTTCTGGTTTTTAAATCCATCCACATCTACCGCATTAAAATGTAAATTAGCGCACAAGGGTTGCATCCACCACCACCACCACCACCCTCACCACCACCCTCACCACCACTACCACAACCACCACCAACACTACCACCACCACCACGACCACCACCCTCACCACCACCCCCCACTAAACCTTTTTTTAAATACCCCCCATCGATTCTAACAAACTATGCTTAACTTCCGCTGGATTTGATGCTGTGAAGTAAGTATTGTATGTATTGTGCCCTTGTGCATGATATTTATATTGTTATAGGCAGCTCAGGCGAACACTCTGTTTGTATGCAAATTTTGGGTGAAAAGTTGGGGGGAGGGGCGTGGGGGGTGGGGGGGGGGGGAGGTTCTCCTCACTTTCGTCTCACTTGGGGGTCTCGATTGCAATGTATGTATGTTGGTAGAGCACTCGCTTCACACGCAAAGGGAATGAGATTGGATCCTGGGGAAGTCGGGGTCTGTTAGATCTGACAGAAAGTACTTTGCAATAGACTAGCGTCCTATCAAAGGGAAGCAAGCAATTGCTATTGTCCGTTTCACGAACGATTTTTTTCGTTTATTTCTTTTTTTTTCTGTCATATTTTGAATCTATAACAGACTCTCTCTCTCTCTCTCTCTCTCTCTCTCTCTCTCTCTCTCTCTCTCTCTCTCTCACACACACACACACACACACACAAACACACACACACGTAAACACACACTAACAAAAAACTCATAAACCAACCCATCCACACACACACACACACACACACACACAGACACACACATAGACAACAACAACGAAGACGACGACGACACCAACAACAACAACAACAACAACTCACTCACTCACTCACTCAGTCACTCACTCACTCACTCACTCACAGAAACGATAATACTAATGATATAAAGTCTCCTTGGCACCATCCATTGAAGGAAATGAAATAGGAGAAGAAAAGAAAGAAAAAAAAAAAAAGAATGAAAGAAAAACCCTTCATCCTGTAGTTACTCAAATTTCTTCTTTTTCTTCGCCACCTCTACTAATTAGATCTCGATTCCGCCCTCCCTCCCCCCCCCCCTCCCCACATCCCCCTCCTTAACCTCCCATGGTGCTAAGCTATTAACAGGTCTCGGAGAGTGCCAGTCTGCTAAATGCTCGTCTGTTATTCCAACTGAGGGTACTCACCATTCAAATGCACGAGCATTTACAGTACACAAAACATTTGCAATTTTGCGTTTGGTGCGATTTGGTGAATTTTTCTATAAATTTGACAAACGGTTGATTTTATCAGTTTTCTAATATGTTTAGATTTCATCTTTATTAAATTTCGTGGCTTCCATAAATAAATGATAAATAAAGAATATTTATGGAGCGATTTTCCACAAAATTTAATATACTCAACTTTCTTCACATTTAATTTATTCTTCGGCAGGCCGTACGGAATCAAATTTCATTTCGAGATAAGTGAATGACGTATCTAGTTAAGGTGAATCATCTCTCATTCGTAATTTTGTGTGTTTCATTCATCGTGTTTTGTTGATAAAGGAGGAACCCGAAACGTCCACAGCATATCATGTCTTCGTTTAATAGATTGGACCTCACATTTCAATACTTATCGTTATTATTTTTTTTAAAATGTATGTAAAGAAAAAACAATTGCTTTTAACCGATTTCCCATTCTGGCGGACTCCAAACGGTCGTAGCGTATCTGACAGGATCTGCGTTATGAATCATAGCGGCGGCCATCAGTATGTTTTGTGTCAGAATCATTATTCCAGTCAGATTATCGCCCCTTCTCGCCACCCATCAGTGCCGCCCCTGACTTTCTCTCCTCTCTGACACGAAGAAAAGGCATTTACTTTCATTTTGGCCGTGAAATTTTTACATCTAAAATATCGAACGATTTTGAAGCAGCCACCCCCCCCCCCCCCCCCCCCCTTTTTTTTTTTTTTTTTTTTTTTTCTACTTGTCAAATTATGTGGCCCAACATCTTAAAGCGGTATTCAGTTGGGATGAATCTGATGCTGGAAATTGATTCATAGCCGCTAATATGGAAATTGGAGTCAATTTTTATTCGCTATGAGGGATGATGATGCTAATAATAATAATAATAATAATAATAATAATAATAATAATAATAATAATAATAATAATAATAATAATAATAATAATAATGATAATAATAATAATAATAATAATAATAATAATAATAATAATAATAATAATAATAATAATATAATAATAATAATAATGATAATAATAATAATAATAATAATAATAATAATAATAATAATAATAATAAAAATAATAATAATAATAATAATAATAATAATAATAATAATAATAATAAAAAGAAGAAGAAGAAGAAGACGAATAATAACAAGAGAGAGAGAGAGAGAGAGAGAGAGAGAGAGAGAGAGAGAGTAAGAGAGAGAGAGAGAGAGAGAGAGAGAGAGAGAGAGAGAGAGAGAGAGAGTTTCTTAATTCTGCTAATTCTCTGTCATCATATTATAGTTTCATATACACAACGTATTTTTATTTCTCCATCAAACCCGTCCCATTTGATAAGTAGTAAGTTGGCATGTGGTGCCAACTCCACTTAACCTCTGGCCTTTGACCTTTCGTAGTATCTGTCTTTCGTCTTTGAGATGTCTCCTTGTCCCGTGGTTATGACACCTTTCTTATAATATCTATCTACTGTGGAAAATAACAAATAATATTACTCCCCCTCCCCCCCCCCCCTCTCTCTCTCTCTCTCTCTCTCTCTCTCTCTCTCTCTCTCTGTCTCTCTCTCTCTCTCTCTCTCTCTTCTCTCTCTCTTTTCTCTCTCTCTCTTTTCTCTCTCTCTCTCTCTCTCTCTCTCTCTCTCTCTCTCTCTCTCTCTCTTTCTCTTTCTTTTTTTTTCTCTCTCTCTCTCTCTCTCTTTCTTTTTTCTTCTCTCTCTCTCTCTCTCTCTCTCTCTCTCTCTCTCTCTCTCTCTCTCTCTCTCTCTCTCTCTCTCTCTCCCGTTTAATCTTTCACCATACCTAAAAAAAACCCAGCCACCCATTTAATACTAAATTATGAAGAGATATGACAGTCCGAAACCATTAATAGATAACCCGTCAGCGAATCCAATCTTATCCGCGGGACCGCTAACCTTTTGCCACCTCGAAGTATCATATGCGACCCTTCGCCTCAAAACGGTATTAAGTCGGGTTTGTTAAGATGTTGAAAATTGAATTTATAGCCAGAAATATCAGACTTGTGTTGAGTTTATATGATTTATTGATGAGAATGGATACCATATTTTAGGGTGCGAATGCCAACAATTTATATTATTGACCAGTTCAACATTAAATTCGGCTTTTAAGCATCTGGTTCGTTCCGACATAATACCGTTTTGAGACGATGGGTCACATATTCCTGTCTTTTTCCTATATTAACAAGTTTATTAAAGATTAAAATAACCTTGGTACTATTTTTTTCTATCCAAACTATTCTGTCTATCGCCGACAACTCCAGATAATAAACACAGACACTGTCAAACATTCCAACTGTCTTAGGGCATTCCGAGACAATCAAATATTCCCTCTAGATATTTTATCCAACCCCCCCCCCCCACCCCCACCCCCCAAACACACACACACTCACACACACATACACACACCCTTCCCACCGTTAACTCACAAACAACCATTCGTTATCCAAAAAATAATATATTATGTTAGAATGATGGGAGGTTGAGTTGAGTTGATTAATGAATAAAAGAATATATAAAAAGGTAAATAAGTAAACAAACAAACAAATACATGAATAAATAAATAAATAAATAAATATATAAATAAATATATATATAAATAAATAAACAAATAAATAAATAGATAAATAAATAAATGAATAGATAGATAAATATATTTAACAGATGAATAAATTTAATGGTTAAATTAAGAAATAAAAAAGTCAAATAAATACATAGACAAATTAACAATAATTAATAAATAGATAAATAAACAAATATAAATAAATGAAGAAATAAGGCAGTAAAAAGTAAATAAGTGAGTAAAAAGATAAATAAATAAATAAATAAATAACCAACCAATGACAATAGATGAATGATTAAACTGATAAATGAATAAACAGATATAGATAAATATGCATAAACCAATTCGCGTATTATATAATTAATAATCATGGCTTCATCAAATTATAATTTGTCTCCTAAATATTAAATCACTCAAACCTAACATCGACTATATCCGTAGTTTACCCGGGGTTACTTTTACCCCATGCCTATTTATTACATTTTTCTGAGACAAATTATAGGCGTAGTATTAAAGCTAATGTTTTTAATATTTGCATGTTAATGATAGTGGAATAAAACTATCTATGCACATGCTCATTTTTAATACATTTTTTCCAGTTTTGAAAAGTAGCAAAATCTCTAGGATTGAGTGAGTTAATTAACTATTTGTGACCCATCGTCTCAAAACGGTATTATGTCGGAACGAACCAGATGCTTAAAAGCCGAAGTAAATGTTAAACTGGTCAAAAATATAAATTGTTGGCATTAGCACCCAAAAATATGGTTGTCATTCTCCACAATAAATCGTAGATACTCAACACAAGTCTGATATTTCTGGCTATAAATTCAATTTTCAACTGCTTAACCAACCCGACTTAATACCGTTTTGAGGCGGAGGGTCACATTTCACCGTATCACGCTAGTCCAGATGCGTTCTTTAGTCATAATTTACAAAGATGGAACATCTCTGGCGCTATGTAGGTATGTAGTCTACATATAACTATTAGAGTAGATTTAGTAGTTTCTATCTCGGGTATCTTGTCCTGGGGAACTATCTATCAAACAAATTCTACCATAGATACAAAGTGTCGGGGTAGAATCAAGGTGAGTTATAATGTATTGCAGGTACCTATAATATATATATACGATCTGTAATGTATATATAATAATATATTGTGTATGTAGGAGTCTCTTCTAGCCCGAGGTCGCCAGGCGTTCATTGCCAGTGACTTGCTGTCATATTTATTTATATATAAATTAATGCATTTTAAAAATTTTGGCCAGAAGACTCGTCCCTCAAAATAGATTAAGAAATATCTGCCACTTCGTCCCCTTTCAACAGATTAACTGAATCAAAAAAACGTCTCTAGTTGTAGCCAAAATATCGTGTTTCTATGGATTTTTCGTAGCACTAGGTAGGTCTGGGCT
>NC_088366.1:61656533-61669033 GCF_034508935.2 Berghia stephanieae | reverse complement strand
AATTTATATAATATACACTCATCCAGGCCTGCCTACTTGGAAAGTTTTTTTTAATTCGTTATTTTTTAAGAGATAAAAACTGTAATCGCTACGTTAACTTTGAAAATCAACAATTTACCTCCGTCCCAAATATTAAATGATATCTCAAAATCATTACAATTAAGAAATGCGAAGTCCCAGGTTTGAGAGTTTTGCCAAGATGAGAGTCATTTAAATCGATCGATATTTGAAGGACGAGTTTTCTGGCCAAATTTTCAAAGAAGTGTTTTTTGCAGAGTACGGCAGAGTAAGAAAGTATGACTGGGTAGAGCATTTTCGTAGTCTTAATATTCACACAATGACACACAATATAATATGTAATATTGTTGCATTTTTGGATAATTTCTCTTGTTTAGTATAGTCTTGTCCAGTCGGGTCTCTATTATAACCAAACTATATCATCATCATCATCATCATCATCATCATCTTCATCATCATCATCATCTTCATCATCATCATCATCATCATCATCATCATCATCATCATCATCATCATCATCATCATCATCATCACCATCATCATCATCATCATCATCATCATCATCATCATCACCATCATCATCATCATCATCATCACCACCACCATCATCATCATCATCATCATCAACATCATCATCATCACCACCACCATCATCATCATCATCTTCATCATCATCATCATCATCATCATCATCATCATCATCATCATCATCATCATCATCATCATCACCATCATCATCATCATCATCATCACCACCACCATCATCATCATCATCATCACCATCATCAACATCATCATCATCACCACCACCACCATCATCATCATCATCTTCATCATCATCATCATCATCATCATCATCATCATCATCACCATCACCATCATCGTCACCATCATCATCATCATCATCATCATCACCATCATCATCATCATCATCATCATCATCATCATCATCATCATCATCATCACCATCATCATCACCATCATCATCATCATCATCATCATAACATATTTCTTAGCCCCACACGCCAGTCAAATTGGACAGGAGAAATTGACATGTATCTAAAGGTCAAAGGGCAACAGTGAGAGGTCACAAGACATCATTTTCTAGGGTTTGCATGGAGAGAAATATGGAGAGAATGGGAGAATGTGAGGGGAGAAATGTATGAATGTGTGAGACTGTGTATACACGACATTTGGGAGTTATGGAAACAATCTTTGACACATTCCGTTGATTTCATACTCACTCATCCTACTCCACCACGATATTATATTATATTAGACACTTATAACTATAACATTTTCATTTTATTCTTTATTTATTCCTAACATCATTTGTGTAATCTGTCTATTGATGCTCTGCGTCGAGCTAAAATACTCACAGCATCCGCCAGCCGAATACAACGTGCCAACATACCAACACAAAAAAAAAAAAGAGAGAGAGAGAGAGAGAGAGAGAGAGAGAGAGAGAGAGAGAGAGAGATTCAACATAACAGGTATTCTAAAATAAATAATAAAAGAATGAATTTTGAGAGGAACATCTTCTTAGTTCATAATTACCATTAACATTGTACATCAGTTATTCTACCAAAACAAAATTAAATTGTCTTATAAGTAGTTTTGACTCTCACTGACTTACTCAAAAACAAACGCCATTTTATTTGTTTACATCCCCCAATCAACCCGACCAAGTCTGGGGAAAATTTAATTAACCAGAGTTCTTTCCCCTTACGTAACCGATGACGTTGTAATAAAAACAAAACACCCTTAATTACTTCTCCTAGAAAAGGTTATTGATAACTAACGAATATAGAGAGCACGAATTTGTGGTTATTAGTATAAGAAATTAACACCAGGATATATATTATACAGTACTTCTCTTTCTCCACGCCAAGATAGAAAAGGTATTAACTGGACTGTTTAGCCTATCGTCATCTACAGAGATTTATCAGTATCTGTTATCAATTTATGCAAACAAACTTTCACGCCATTTATGCATATCCTGGCCGACGAGGTCTCCTATTTCTCTTATTTATTCTCAATCTTAGCCATTAACCCTTTGGGATCTGATCACGACCAATGGCGGCTATCGGTAACAAACGCAATAACACAATAACCGTCTTTATAAACACACACGCGTTGGTTTCTTAGTTCCGAGTTATGCGCCCTTTGATTACATATTCACAGAGAGTGACCTCCCGTGATTACCTCTACTCTCTCTCCCCCCGAAGTGACCAATCGGCGAATCACGCGGATCACGCCAAAATCACGGCAATCACGCCAATCAAGTCCAGGGCACCCAAATCATTGACCGGCCCTAATTGAATTCTTGTCCCTGGTGAATTTTTCATAATAAATGTGATGATATGAGGAGGAGGGATGGGGTGGGGGGGGGGGGGGGGGTGGATAGAGTGCCAGAATAGGGAGAGTTGGTGGGGTGGGGGGAGGGGGGGGGGGTGAGGAGAGGTGGTAAAAGGGGATTTGTTGGATGGACCGGGGAGAGCTAGAGATCTAGCTGTACTCACAATCCTCTTTCATTCGAAATAGGATACATAATCAAATTTGTTATCAGGGTAGTTTGTTTAGGTGTGTGTGTGTGTGTGTGTGTGTGTGTGTGTGTGCGTGCGTGTGGGTGTGTGTATGTGTATGTGTGTTTCCCTTGTATCTCCATATTTGTATGTGTATCTATGTGTTTATTTTTATTGTCTGATACATTCCTTTGTTGACAAATTGAAAAATCGTGTGATTGAAAAGAGAAACATGGACAAGAGAGGGGTGGGGAGAGGAAGAGGAAAAATATGTTTAGAAGATTTTTTTTTCAAAAGTGAAATATTGGCTTTAAAAATTAAAAAAAAAACAGGGTTTCTAAAATCGAAATATTCACTCTTAGAACATAGTTAAAGAAGTAGTAAGAACAAGAGAAAAGTTGACTACAGACTATAGAGAAGAAATAATAAAACTATATTTTTTTTATTGAAAGAAACATTCTACACATTAGGCTAATATGAAAGATAGAAGATAAGGGAGATTGAACAAATCTGGCCACTATAAAAACCAAAAAACAAAAAAGGAAAGTGGAAAGAGAGAGAGAGAGAGAGAGAGAGAGAGAGAGAGAGAGAGAGAGTATATGAGGGAGAAGAGAGAGAGGGAAGGAGAGAGAGATAAAGAGAGAGAGAAGAGAGAGAGAAGAGAGAGAGAGAAAGAAAAGAGAGAGAGAGAGAGAGAGAGAGAGAGAGAGAGAGAGAGAGAGAGAGAGAGAGAGAGAGACCTGAGATCCGAGAAGATCCGTCCGAATCGTGAAAGGTTTATGTTGTTAATGAAAGCCATTCCTGGCATCCTTCGCTCCTGTGATTTGTTATTGTTTACACCAAGGTGTTAGCGCTGGCCTAATGCTTTTTCGCCTTGTGTGGTTGGGGTGGACGGATGGATGGACGGATGGACGGATGTATAGATAGATGGACAACTGGCTATCGCTACTCTGTGTGGACTATGGAAGGTGTTACCAATTTCATAGCATTATAAAGTATATGTGACTCACCGTCTCTAAACGATATTATATTATGTCGGGATGACTTGGGTGAAAAAAAAAATTTAATTTTGTTGTTTTTTTTTTTGTTTTTTTTTTTTGTTTGTTTTCTGTTGTTTTTTTTTTTTTTTTTTTTTTGTTTTTTTTTTTTTTTTGGGGGGGGGGGGGATTACGTTCATAAATTTCAGTAAATTCAAATTCTTGCTCATTGTGTTGCTACTGTAAAATGTGGAGCAATTTATTATTTAATCTATAAGTCATTTTAAGATTAAATAAAGTATGTGCACTGCAATGCAACACGATTCTATGTCTCAACGAGTGGTCAGATAGATAGATTGATGGCCAAAACCGGTCTGTCTTGATGAGTTTATTTCAGACAATTATTTCAGACGCTCTCGCCGCCATTTTCACTCCATGACACTTGATGCAATAAACGAGTTTGGACATGCGCTTTGACGATGATGTGTGTGTGTGTGTGTGTGTGTGTGTGTGTGTGTGCGCATGCGTCCTGTTCAGAGTCTGTGTTCCGGTTCGTCCACCTACCTGTCTGTTAGGAACAAATGGGTTAATTAATAGTTAAGTAAAACACCGAATAATACTTGTGTTTAAATCAGTAAAAATACCCCCCTCCCTTTTTTTCCAAAACAAAACATAAATAAATAAATAAATAAATAAACTAAATGAATAAAAATAGATAAATAAATAGATAAATAGTTTGATTATTTTCACATCTTCCGTCTTTCGCCAATTGGATTCAGTAGTCTGATGTCACGCCGCCCGGCAACGGCGGCCATCTTGTTTCTAAACAAAGAAAATCATTACTTTTTATTCTTCATTCTGTCTAGAACAGCTAGTGTCTTGTAAAAAAGAAATAAAATATTATCCTAACAACAAGCCTTGGATAACAAAAGATCTAAAACTTTTATTGAACCAAAAGAAAACTCTCTATACTAGTGGAAACAAAAAAGATCTGAAAACAAAACAAAAAGAGATAAAGAGGGTAATATCTAGTTGTAGAGATAAGTACAAAAATAAAATTGAAAAATGCTTTTCTTCTGGGGATATACGGGACACGTGGCGGGGGCTTAAAACTGCAGTTAACTATAATCCAAAGCCCACGATTATATCAGAAGATATCGAAATTGAAACTTTAAATAAATTTTATTCACGTTTCGACAGAGCAAACAAATTTGATATTGAAAATGAAAAACATAAATTAGACAGGGCTTTGGAAGATGAAATGACTATTGAGGTCAGTGAAGAGGAAACGAGATTCGTATTTTCGAAACTAAACGAGAGGAAGGCTGCTGGGCCGGATGGATTGAAAGGAAAACTATTAAAAGAATGTGCCCACCAGCTTTCCCCCATTTATACACATATTTTTAACTGGTCCCTCCAATGCGTTTCGATCCCTGAAATTTGGAAAACTTCAAAAATTATTCCTGTTCCAAAAAAAGAAAAACTTGAAACTATGAACGATCTCAGACCTGTTGCACTGACTTCAATAGTCATGAAATCTTTAGAAAAACTTGTTCTTGTTAAAATTAGGAATCAGTTTATGCCATTGAGTGATAGTCATCAATTTGCTTACAAACCAGGACGTGGCGTAGAGGATGCCATTTTGCTGTTTACAAACAACATCTACAGGCATCTAGATCACGCTAGGAGCTATTGCAGATTGCTTTTTGCAGATTTTTCTTCAGCGTTCAATACAATGCAACCTCAGTTGGTTGTTCAAAAATTGACTAGTCTGAATTTAAACAAGTATATAATTGCTTGGGTGCTCGAATTTCTTACGGAGAGAGCACAATATGTTCAATTAGGACAAAACAAATCTTCCTGTATAACTACAAATACTGGGGCTCCTCAAGGTTGTGTATTGTCCCCTGTATTATTCACAATATACACGAATGACTGTAGAAGTCAAAACCTGAGTGTACCTTTAATAAAGTTTGCAGATGACACCGCTCTTCAAGGCCTCATAACAAATGGCAACGAAGTGGCTTATAGGCAAGAAATTGATAGATTTGTGTCTTGGTGTGATGCCCACCACCTAGAGCTTAACATAAGCAAGACAAAGGAGCTAGTGATTGACTTTAGGAGAGTGAAGGAACCGATAGAACCGTTAAAATTAAAGGACCAATTCGTCCAGCGAGTTCCTCACTACAAATACCTTGGTGTAACGATTGATGACAGGCTCAAGTGGGATGAACACTTGAAAATAATTAGGCATAAGATGTGCAGACGTACATATTTTTTATCAAAACTCTCTCAGTTTAGAATAGATAAAACCCTCTGCACATTATTTTATAGAGCAGTAATCGAAAGTGTTTTGTCATTTTGTATAACAGCTTGGGGAGGCAATTGCTTAGCAGTGGAAAGGAACAAAATAAATTCAAATATTAAAAAATCCATTAAACGCTATATAAATGATGTCGACGATGTAGATCTTTTATACGAGAAATTTTGTATAAATAAAATAACTAAAATATTAAATGACCAGTATCATCCACTAAGACCATCAATTATTATGTCAGAAAGAAGTGGTCGCCCTTTCTCTATTTCAACGAAAACAGAGAGACACCGAAAATCTTTTCTGCCGTCCAGTATTAGGCTTTATAACAACAAGCAATAATCATTTTATATAATTATTTCTCATTTTTACTTTTTAAAAATATAAATATTAATTTATTTGTTTTGCAATCTTTTCAATTTTCAATTTATAGTGACAGTTTTAACTATTTTACAGTGTTGAAATTATTCATATTATAAAGCGCAGCTCTGGTTATAGAGCTGCTCCTTTTTTATATATATACATCCTATTTCCATTGTATTTTTATCTTATGTGTAAATTATAACACGTCTGTACAAAAAATTTCCTTTTTGGGATGCAATAAAGTATTATTATTATTATTATTATTATTATATTATTATTATTATTATTATTATTATTATTATTATTATTATTATTATTATTATTATTATTATTATTATTATTATTATTAGAACTTTTCATATGCTTTGTGATCAGAATGTATAAAAGTCAAAACATGATCAAATTTATGGGGTTTTTTTTTCCTCTGGATACGTATTTATGCTCGCCGGAGAAATATTTCATACGGGCGTCCGCCATTGTTCCGATAGTTTAGAGCCAGTGTTACTAAGTTACCATGCGTCATTAGGAAGGAAGTGACGTTACGACTGTTGAAGAGTATTGCCAATATTCCCAATCGAACATACACAGATACACACAATACTCAACGAAGTCGTCAAACGTTTTAAAATACACAATTGGAAATAAATATCTAGACACAGTGCGGTATTTTTAGAATTTTAAAAACGAAACAAAAACCCACGTAATATTTCTTCTTTTCATCATAGATAACTTATTTCTTATTTTTATTATCATTATTATAATCTATTTTTCATCCACACATACCCTTAGGGAATTAAAGCATCATTCACCTTGTATTACATTTTTGTTTTTGTTTTTTTTTTTTTTCCTTTTAATTTTTGTTTTTGTTTTTTGTTGAGGTTTTTTAAATTATTTTGGGGGGGGGGGGGTTGGGGGGAGGTAGGGATGGGGAGTGGGAGGGTCAGATTGAAGGGTGAATGAAGGGAAACAATAAATAATTGTGTTGAACTCTGAAATGGCTGAAGCCGTACAAAGTCTGACAATTTGATGTGGCTAGAGGACATGTCGTACTCTCTAAACAGAGGGAATTGGGGAATGTGTGTGTCTCTGTGTGTGTGTGTGTGTGTGTGTGTGTGTGTCTGTGTGTGTGTTATTTGTGTGCATGCGTGTGTCTTTAGGGGGTTGAGGTGAAGTGGAGACAGAAGGAGGGGGAGGGAGGGAGAGGGGGGGGGGGGGGTGAGTTGTACAAGTCAGTTTGTTAGTGAGTGATTGAGTGAGTGAGTGAGATGTTGAAAATTTGAGACAAAAAGATAGAATTAGAAGTAGGGAAAGTGAGACAACAAGAAATAAAAATTAAAGAAAATAATGATCGAGGAGAGGGGAATAGATGGAAATAAATTTAGTAACATAGATAGATAGATAGATAGATAGATAGATAGATAGATAGATAGAGAGAGAGAGAGAGAGAGAAAGAGAGAGATAGAGAGAGAGAAAGAGAGAGAGAGAAAGAGAGAGAAAGAGAGAGAGAGAGAGAGAGAGAGAAAGAGGCGGAGGAGACGGAAGAATGTGGGGGGAGGGGGAGGGGGGGGGGGGAGAGGTTAGTGTTCGAGAGATGAGTAGTCATTCTGGAATCGTTGAGATGTCAAGTTGTCATGGATAGTTGACGTTTCGTGTCCAAGACTGAATTATTATGGGTTGGATGGATGGATGGATGGGTGGAGGAGGGGCGACTGGTTGTGTCACCTCTGCCTTGCTTCAAAACGCTTGTGTTCCTTCATAAATTCATGGTACCAAATTCTCTTAATCGTTAATTTGATCCAATTTTCACGAACATTTCATTAACTTTCTGTCCCTTGGTGTTTGTTTTCTATTTTATTATAATCGGTTATTATTATTATTATTGTTATTATTATTGTTATTATTATTATTATTATTATTATTATTATTATTATTATTATTATTATTGTTATTATTATTATTATTATTATTATTATTGTTATTATTATTATTATTATTATTATTATTATTATTATTATTATTATTATTATTATTATTATTATTATTATTATTATTGTTATTATTATTATTATTATTATTATTATTATTATTATTATTATTATTATTATTATAAAAGTAGTTGAAATAATATTAATATCATTAATAATAATGATAATAATAATAATAATAATAATAATAATGATAACAATAATAATAATAATAATAATAATAATAATAATAATTATTATTATTATTATTATTATTATTATTATTATTATTATTATTATTATGATAATAATAGTGCACATCCATATAGCCCTAACACACCATTCAAATATGAGCTGTAGGCGCTATAGTGTTATTCAACCAGTTTACCTTGATAATATTATTATTATTTTACAAAATTGAGACGAGTGGTCGCCATAATAAAAACAATAAGAACATGAGGCCAAATAGAAAAAAGAGGTTTGCCCTAAAAGTCACCAAGCCGGGCGATAACAGCAGAAGGGCATAAAGTAGATAGATAGAGGGAGGTGGGGCACGTTTAAATGGGATAAATTGAGAGAAGGGGAGACGAAAGTTGTTTGCAATGGATCCCGGCCCCTTGATTGAATCCTGTGTTAATCAAGGCTGATACATTCTTGGGATTCTGTTTCCGTTCAATCGATACAGCAGAATGTGTGGGTATCTTTAATCTCTCTCTCTCTCTCTCTCTCTCTGTCTCTCTCTCTGTCTCTCTCTCTCTCTTTCTTTCTCTTTCTCTTTCTCTCTCTCTCCCTCTCTCTCTCTCTTCCTCTCTCTCTGTCTCTCTCTCTTTCTCTCTCTCTTTCTCTCTCTCTCTGTCTCTCTCTCTTTCTCTTTCGCTTTCTTTCTTCATCTCTCTCTTTGTGCCTCCCTATATCCTCTCCCTCTTTCTATCCCCCCCCCCTCTCTCTCTCTCTCTCTCTCTCTCTCTCTCTCTCTCTCTCTCTCTCTCTCTCTCTCCTTCTTTTACTGCTATTCTTTAGGTTTTCCCTTTGCATTGTTTTGTTTTGCTTTTGTTATGTTTGTTTTATTGATTTTGTTTTTTTATTGTTTGTTTTTTTTTATTGTTTGTTTGGGGCTGTTTTTTTTAATTTTATTTTTTTTTTGTGGGGGGGGGGGGGGGGTTGTTTTTTTTGGGGGGTGGAGGGGGGGGGGTTGGTTGGGGGCTGCTTTATTTTGTTTGTTTTTTCCTTGTTTTTATTTTGCTGTTGTTGTTTCGGTTTGTTTTGATGCTGTTGTTTATTTTGTTTTGCTGTTGTTTCTTTTGTTTTGTTTTGTTTTTGATTTTTGTTTTGTTGTTTTTTTGTTGTTTTGTTTTTTGATATTTTTAATGAGTGAGTATTAATTTTACCGTGCTCAAGTTGCACTATGAAATCGTCAAGCTAGACGAATATGAGCTGAGAAGTTGGGTTGGCAGAAAAAGGGTTTGTGAGGTAGAGAAAGAGGGAGGATGAATAAATAAAAAGATGAAAGCAGGGTCACACGAGGGTGCGATGGACTGTTGGCAGTTTTAGAGGGCCCAGGGGACATCACCCACATGGCCCTGGGAAGACCCAGAATCATAATTTATTCCAAGCAAGGCTTCACCTATAATAGCTGCTAGGCAAGCCCTTCTGCTGATGGTGAGGAATGAACTGTCTATCTTTTCCTCGTCTTATTATGAATATTCTTTTTCTGTTTATTCATTCATTAATTTATTCATTCATTCATTCATTCATTCATTCATTCATCTATTTATTTATTTATTATTTATTTATTTATTTATTTATTTATTTATTTATTCATTTATTCATTCATTCAGTCATTTATTCATTCTTTCATTAATTCATTCATTCTTTCATACATTCATTCATTCATTCATTCTTTCATACATTCATTCATTCATTCATTCATTCATTCATTTATTCATTCATTCATTCATTCATCTATTTATTTATTCATTCATTCATTCATTCATTCATTCATTCATTCATTCTTTCATTCATTCATTCATTTTTTCATACATTCATCACCTTTTCAATCATTCAATCCTTCCATCATGGATAAATTTAAACTGATTATGTCAAAGGTCATTGGATTAGGAGGTTACTGGGCCCTAGGATAGACTTGATATCGTCATCCTTAAGTCATGGGAACTGATCACAGTCAATGGCAACATTTGAATAATATATTTACATATTTATTTTTTTATATAAGTATTTTTTTTTATTCATTCATTTACTCATTCATCTTTTTAAGTTTATATATTCATTTATTTTGATTATTTTTTGTTTGTCTATTTATGAATTTATTTATTTATCCATTTGTTTGTTTATCAATTTATTAATTTATGTTTGTTTATCAATTTATCTCATCTATTTATTTGCAACAAGGCCTGAAAGAATCTATATGATTTTTTTTTTGTCCCTATCTAGGGGACACACGTACTTTGTTTTTAATTGACCTTCTTATGGTTTATAACGCCTATAAATATCGATCAAATGAACGTTTCGGGTTTCCCCTTTATCAACAAAACAGGATGAATGAAACACCACAGATGAATGAGATGATGTGGTAGTGGCGTAGTTAAGATGAATTCATCTTAACTACGCCACTACCACACCATCTCATTCATCTGTGGTGTTTCATTCATCCTGTTTTGTCGATAAAGGGGAAACCCGCAACGTTCATTTGATCTGTTTTTGTAATTAAATTGAAGCTTACATTCAACTTCACGTTATTATTTATTTCTTCGAGCTTCGAGCAGCAACATTTACACTATAAATATCGGAACATTATAACTTGACACCCGAGTACCTACACAACAAGATTGAGAATACTCTTCAACAGTCGTAACGTCATTTCCTTCCTAATGACGCATGGTAACTTAGTAACACTGGCTCTAAACTATCGGAACAATGGCGGACGCCCGTATGAAATATTTCTCCGGCGAGTATAAAGGGTATCCAGAGGGGGAAAAACACATACATTTGATCATGTTTTGACTTTTACACATTCTGATCACAAGACATATGAAAAGTTCTAGCCAGCATGAAAAATAAAAAGTAAAGATTTTCTTTGTTTAGAACCAAGATGGCCGCCGTTGCCAGGCGGCGTGACATCAGACTATTAAATCGTATTGCGAATACGAAAATAACCTTTTCGGCCTTTAGAGTGACCAGGAGATGATAAGAGGGGACTGATTGAGATAAAAGTTAGTCACACCAATACCGACGAGTACATACATACATACTACAGGTCCGTTTGTTTATCTGTACGATCCGTGATCATGCATGGTAATTGTACACATTAAGGTCACCGTGTTTCCTTATGAGATGCAGTTTCAATATATATATATATATATATATATATATATATATATATATATATATATATATATATATATATATATATATCATATATATATATATATATATATATATATATATATATATATATAGATATATATATATATATATAGAATGAAGTTGACGTCACTCGGGTCTTTGTATTGTTTTTTTGGTTTTGTTTTTTTTTTTTTTGTTTTTTTTTTTTTCTTTTTGTTTTTTTGTTTGTTTTTTTTTTTTGGGGGGGGGGGGGGGGGTATTTTTTTTGTTTTTGTTTGTTTTTTTACATCCGCGATATTACAATTCTTTCCCGACAGGACAAATCTGTTAACGGCCAGGTACTCATTTTACACCTGAGTTACGATACAACCAACATTTTTCTTATTCAAATTTCTTTTGTACATCATAAAATTTAAAGAAAAAGAACAGTGTGTTGTAGAGCATGTTTTGCTAAAGAAATTGTGTATGGCAAGAACTTTACTGCTATTGTGTCTGAATGATAAAAAATATATTTTTGTGTTAGTTGGGTGTGAAGTTTTGGGAGAAAATCCTGAAAATGGCTGGTAAGGAGGGGGTTTTAAATCACCTTCAACATACATAGAAATGATGATATACGTTACGTCATTTCCTTTTATCCCGAACATCGTGGTGTATGGAACCAGATGGAATTATGGTCTATCTAATCTTGAATGAATTAAAAGGACTAGGTTGGTAGATGATAGGGGGAGGCGTGTATTTTCGGCCAGGCGTTCTCATTAATTACACGTCCCAGGCAATGCGTATGGCGTATTGCGTATTGCGTCACAGACCCGCGACGCACCAATAAATTAATCTAATCAGGTGATTACTCCGATAGCTCAGTTGGTAGAGCACTCGCTTCACACCCAAAAGGGATCACCGAGATCGATCCCGGGTGCAGTCGAGATATTTATTTTTCTGACTCCCTAGTGTCCACCTAGCAGTGAATGAGTAGCTG
>NC_088366.1:61646533-61654033 GCF_034508935.2 Berghia stephanieae | reverse complement strand
AAAAATCTAAACATAATCGTGAAAAAATAAATATCTGAGTCTTACATCAAGGCATGTAAGGTCTATTTGAGTTAAAATATGACCCATCCAGAAAGGTCTGCAGCTTTCTTAATTCTTGCAATACAAAAGTACAGACTAGCATGAGATTTCACTCCATCACAATCACTCAATCCGCACATCAATCCGTCCCAGGTATTTTGATATTTTTACAGCCCTGCGGTGCGTGTCGGTCAGCTTGACCCGCCACAAGTGCCACAGCTGTCTGAGAGACGAGACTAATGAGGGAATGTGTCGAGTTCCATTCCAAATGAAACCTTTTATCGATAGCGGAACGCCAATAAAATTACGATGACCGTTCTTAGGTGAGCAGGCCAATGAAATGGTGGTGGTGGTGTGTGTGTGTGTGGGGGGGGGGGGGGGGGGGGGGGGGGGGGGGGGGGGGGGGGGGGGTGGTGGGGTGGTGGTAGTGGTCAGTTTATTTGTCTTGGTTTGATAGATCACGAGTTCGAACTGCCGAAGACTCAGCTCATATTAGAAAAAAATATTAAATAACTAGAGAATTTATATAGCGCAATGTCCATTTATTTTGCTCTATAAACAATAGAACATGGAATTCAGACTTCAACCACCCAAGTATTATTCAGACGTTACAATTTTATTATATTTAATGATTTACAACGTTCCTTTGTTTACCGTTTACCTGAATAAGGGTTTGTACCCGAAACGTCCATTGTCTGTATTCTTCTCATTCGAAGCCTATTCATTTTCGCTTGTTTTGTTGTTTGTTTGTTGTTGTTTTTTTTTTTTTGTTTGTTTGTTTTTTTTTTTGGGTTAGATTTTCTACTTGCTTCATTTCATGTAAAAAGGGACAATACCAAAAAATAAATGTTTTTATTCTATATTGTCTTCTGGCAAGTTTTCTAAAAAGATTTTTTTTTTAAATTGAGCTTTTATATAGCGCAATATCCACTAAACGTGCTCACAGCGCTTTACAAGGGGTCCCTGGTCAACAGCAACACATAACATGTAGGACAGTAGGCGATATTACAATTCTTCGGACAAAGACAACGCTGTTAACGACCAAGTACTCATTTTACACCCGAGTACGGTGAGAGAATGTGAGTAAAGAGCCTTTTCCAAGGACTCAACCTATGCGCCGAGCGCGAGGCTCGAACCCAGGACCTTCCGATCCGAAAGCGAGTGTCATACCACATAGCCACACATAACTTTTTAAGAAGAAAAAAAACAAACTCGAACATGACACGAGCTTCTATAAAGCGCAATATCCCCTCAATGTGCTCAAAGCGCTTTTCAAGCGGTTCCTAGCCAACAGCAGCAGGAGTTATCAACATAAGTGGCATACCAACCCCACTCACTTATTTTGAGTTAAAAAGTGGTGATGTGTAAATTGATGGAGGAAATAATAATAATAATACCAAATCGAGTTGATGAGGGCAATGATTAGGTAGTCATATTCCTTCCGTGGGCTACGGGATTGGAGACTGGGTAAGAGGACACCCTCCAGGGGGATTGGATGGATGGAACTCTTGGGGTGTTAAGCTAAGGGGATGGGGGGTCGGGGGGTCGGGGTCTGGAAGGTGAAGGGGGTGGGGGAGAAAAGAGGGGAGTTGATTGGTAAAAAGAAAACGGTACTATAATATGCATTTTTTTTATAAGGTTCGTGGGGGGGGGGGGGGGGGGGTGTTGTAAGAATCATTGGTTAGGGGGAGGGGGGGGGAGGGGGGAGAGAGGGGAGTTGATTGGTATAAAAAAAAAGGTACTATTATATTAATATGCTGTTTTTTAGGTGGGCGGGGGGGGGGGGGGTTGTAAGAATCATTGGTTATGATAAATGTGACCCCTCGTCTCAAAACGGTATTATGTCGGAATGATTAAGATGCTGAAAATGGAGTTTATGACCGAAAATATCAGTCTTGCAATGAGTTTGTATATTTCAATGAAGAGAATGAATGTCGTGTCTTAAAATGCTAAATAGCAATTGTTCAATTTTTAGACCAGTTTAGCTTTAATTCGGGTTTTTTTTAAATCTGATTCATCCCGACTTAATACCGTTTAGAGACGATGGGTCACAACTGCATTTTAAAATGATGGGGATGAGAAGGGGACGGGAGAGAGAGATTTCCTGGACAGAAGACATCAAAATGTGTCCCCATCGTGTTAGTTTGATATCGTTAATATGTTAATGTGTCGGATTTAAAAAAAAAAAAACAATTGTATTTAAGCCTAAAATTATTAGAATTAATTACGAAACGTAATTTACTTAACAAGTTAAAGAAACAAATCATAATCTCTTCAAAAAAGAAAGAGAGAAAGAAACAAGAAATAAAACAGACACGACCTAAAAATCGAAGCAGACAAAAAAAAAAAAAGAAAAAAAAAAAGAAAAAAGCATACGATAAGAAGAAAGTTTTGTTTTGTTTTTAGGTGTAGGTGTTTAACGGCGCTTTAGACACTTAATTAGGTAATTTAAGCGCCCGTTATATAAGAAGAAAGGAAAACATAATAATAAAAGTCCAACCGATATATTTCCACTGTTACTTCTTGTCGATACGGTGACCGATGTGGTCATCAGACTCGTCTCCAATCGAAATATCGATATTGTTGTGATGATAATGATGATGATGACGATGATGTTGGCAGCAGCAGTCTTCTCACAGACAATATGGCTACTTTCCCATGGAGAAAGTCACGACCACCATCGTGTTCCACTTAGACTTGGACACCAATCTCATACTCTGGAACTGGAAACTTGTCCGTGACGCGACAATCGTGGATATTGTTTCAGATTTCGAATATTATAGTCTATCCACGATCAGAATTTAGTTGGGGACGAAACAAAGCATTACCCCCCCCCCCCCCCCCCCCATTCTTCTCCCCATTCAGACTTGTGCGGCCATGTGGTCTTGTGTTGTGAAACTCGCTTTCGGATCGGAAGGCCCCGAGTTCGAGCTTCGCTCGCCATCCATTCATAAAATCAAATAAAATAAAACGAAATAAAAGAAAAATGAAACCAAGAAGTAAAGGGGAAAAAAATCCCCCCCCCCCCCGCCCCCATCTTTTCCTAGCCCTTATTTAATCTTAACACCCATGTGCTGTCCAGTTCCCAGTATTATTGTTAATCCCCTCTCTGCCCCCTCTTTCCCCCTCTTCATAAGCCCACGGGCCAGAACATTCCCACAAAACTTGCTTTCCCCCCATAATCCCATATCCATTTCCGGTTTATCCTCTACTTTCGCTTCTGTCTGCGCGTGCATGAATATTGAGCATCACGCCCGTGCCTCATCTCAGTCTATTTAGCCCATTAGTCACCTCTCTGTCATCTTTTCTTTTCAATCTCTCATTTATTCTTTCCTTTATTCTTTCCTTTATTCTTTCCTTGCTTTCAATCATCTTTCTCTGTAAAGTTCTCAATGGTTTATTTGTCTCTCGTAGCCGATGTTGTCATTTTCAATTTTTGACGTGTTTTCTGGCAAGTTTTCATAATATGACTTGAGTATGGTTTTTCTGAGACAATATTTAATTTGTGTACATGTGAATGTGTGCTTGTGTTTATGTGTGTGCGTGTGTTTGTTTTGTTTTGATTTTGTTGTTTTTTCTTGTTTGTTACTTCTGTTTTGTCTTGTTTTGTTTCTTTGTTTTTTTTAAATAGTCGATCTATTGCGTGCTTAATAGAAATGTAGGAACAGGCACTTGTATAAAATAAAAAAACATGCTATATGTGACCCTTCGCCTCAAAATGGTATTAAGTCGGGTTGGTTAAGATGTTGAAAATTGAGTTTATAGCCAGAAATATCAGACTTGTGATGAGTTCGTATGTTTTATTAAAGAGAATGGATACCATATGTTAGGGTGCTAATGCCAACAATTTGTATTTTTGACCAGTTTAATATTTATGTCGGCTTTTAAGCATCTGGTTCGTTCCGACATAATACCGTTTTGAGACGATGGGTCACATATTATTTTAAAGATACAATTTCCAATGCTCCAAACTATTTACTTTACTGCTGACCACTGACTGCCCTGCCTTCCACGCTCCCACCGTAGCCATCGTTATGTTATAAACTGATACTGAAATCCAAAAGGACCGGCAGTTTGACGTCATTTTTTGGTTTGTTTTTTGTTTTTGTTTTTTGCACCGCCTAGTGAGTTGTCGTTAGTAGAGCTCATGGGAACAAGTTATTTCATTGGTTGAACTATTGAATACAACTCACGATTTGTTTTCTTTTGTGGCAAAAGACTGGGCATTTTGACGTCATTTTTTGGTCAGTATCAGCGTGGCCTTCGTAAAGTTATGGCCTGACACTGACCAAAAAAAGGACGTCAAAATGCCAGTCTTTGGTCACAAAAGAAAACAAATCGTGAGTTGAATTCAATAGTTCAACCAATAAAATAACTTGTTTCCATGAGCTCTACTAACGACAACTCACAAGGCGGTGCAAAAACCTAATAATGACGTCAAACTGCCAGTCCTTTTGTCAGGTTATAACATAATGATGGCTACAGTATCAGGCCATAACTTTACGAAGACCACGCATGCTCCCACCCACAGCACCGTGATATTCCTATCTCTACTTACATCCACCCATCTGTCCAGTTCAATTACGTGGTTTTATTATTCTATCTGCTGTCAGTCCTCTGTTATCATCTACCTTATACCCCCCTCAGTATTACGGATCCGTTTCTCTTTCTTTCTCTCTTATTCTCTCACTCTTTTCTCCCTCTCTCACTCTTTTCTCCCTCTCTCACTCTTTCTCCCTCTCTCACTCTTTCTCTCTCTCTCTCTCTCTCTCTCTCTCTCTCTCTCTCTCTCTCTCTTTCTATCTCTCTATCATCTTTCAATCTATCTATCTATCTATTTATCTACTATCTATCTATCTATCTATCTATCTATCTATCTACTATCTATCTATCTATCTATCTATCTATCTATCTATCTATCTATCTATCTATCTATCTATCTACCTATCACACACACACATATACTCACCCTCCTCTCAGTCTTTCTACCTTTCTCTCCCTCCTACTCTCTCTCTCTCTCTCTCTTTCTCTCTCTCTCTCTCTCTCTCTCTCTCTCTCTCTCTCTCTCTCTCTCTCTCTCTCTCCCATCCTTGCTATCTTTTCATCAGGCATTCCAATAAGTGAAATAAAGCACTGTCTATACACGATTATTATTGCCTCGTTTTAGCAGAGAAATTGAAAGCCACTCACATTTTGACTGGCAGCTATCAAGATACGGATAGAAATCGGATGACCTCCAACTTGGCAAATCGGAAAATCGGGAACAACCGCTTTATTGAAACAAAAAAATCAATGCCATTGAGTCATTGACTATATAAAACAACCAAATTTCGTTCTTTCTCACTTTCGGAGCGAAATTGACGTCACTCAGCTCTTTGTTATCGTTTTCATGCAGTCATTTTGGTGATTAGGAATTCTCACTTAATTACACCAATCAGTTCAAGGTTACACACGATTTTGTGTGTTAGTACATTATATCCGACTGGCCGATAGTGTGAGTATTTTACCTAGACGCACAGCATCTTTAAGAATCAGTCCTCCCCCCCCCCCACCCCCTTATCCAAGTACTCATTCGTTCCTGAGTACATAAAATCCAATATCATCTCCTATCCGTATCCGGAACATAAACTCTACCTCGTACCACAATTCCAAATTTTAAAAAAAAATCACGTGACTGTCAGTTCACGTTCGGTTATCAAGTTATCAAGAAGGCTGGACGGGTCTTGTTTTGTCTCATTAATCAATGGAAATCTTTGTGTCCCCCACCCCCACCCCCCGCTACCCCCACCCACCCCTTTATTCTAATTGGATTTATTAAATGTTATCATATTAATCATATATATATGTATCATCATCATCATCATCATTGCCTTTTTCACCCTGGGTCATGGTATAGGCCACAGACAAACAGTTTCCATCCTTCTCTATCCCGAGCTAACTTTTAATATCATTCCAGGTCTTACCACTTCTCTGTATATCATATATATATAATATTTTCCCAGTTAAACGGTTTCACATTCCACGCTATAGGTACCTATTTATACTCATCGTTTGCCAGCAAGTTGGCCGGTAACTAAGCGGTAACTAGGGAAGCCAAGGAAGCAGCTGCCCGCTAAATATCACGGCAAATGGCTAGGATTAGGCACAGAAAATTGGCGGCTGGAACCAAAGATGACCAGGCGATTAGTTTGCACCTGTTGGTTGTCACTGCCACGCTCTGTCCATCATAAACTACTGGAGAAGATTTACATAATTCCATTCTTTCTTTTATACTTTCATATCTTCTGTCTTTCTATAGATAGTTCGTTACATCATTCCATTCTTTCTTTATACTTTCATAATATCTTCTGTCTTTCTATAGATAGTTCGAAGTTGACGTCACTCATCTCTTTGTTATTGTTTTTTGCCATCCGCGTTTATGAGTAATTCTCACTAAACTGTATTAACCAGACTATAAACGTTCATGGTTACACGCAGTTTTGTGTGTTGGTCCGTTATACTTCCGGATGGCAATGTTGTGATCTTCTTAGCCAAGCGCATTCTATCTATATTTTGAGAAAATAATTACAGTAGTATTTTGTTTTTATCACATTTCCTCTTTTCTGCTTTAGTTTAACTCTTATTTTTTCATTCTTTGTTATTCTCTAAATCTTCATATGTGGCCCCTCGCCTCAAAACGGTATTATGCAGGGATGGTACTGATACTGAAAATTGAATTTGTGGCCAGAAATCTCAGACTTGTGTTGAGTTATTGAGAAGAATGAATATCATAATTTCATGTGCCGAATACCAACAATTCAACATTTGGACCAGTTTAGCTTTACATTGACCTTTTAGTATCTGGTTCATCCCTTCATAATACCGTTTTGAAACGATGGGTCACATATTATCTTTTTCTCCGTGCTTTGCTTTTTTCACTCCATTTTCTCTATTTTTCCTTCAATCAATTTCATTATTTTAAAACGATTTTATCTATCTATCTATCTATCTATCTATCTATCTATCTATCTATCTATCTATCTATCTATCTATCTATCTATCTCTCTCTCTCTCTATCTCTATCTCTATCTCTGTCTCTCTCTCTCTCTCTATATATATATATATATATATATCGTGCTTTTATTCCATTTTTATTTATTTGTTTATTCATTATTTATTCAATCATTCATTTATTGGTTTCTTTATTTATCAGTTATTTATGAAATTTATTTATTTTTATTTATTTTTATTTTTTTTAAATGTTTCTTCATATTTCCATTTATTGAAATATGTTGTGTTTTTTCTTTATTTTTCTTTTATGTTTACAATTCTGACTGTTCGATTTCCTGTTACATGCACACACACGCACACACACACACACACACACACACACACACACACAATCTCTCTTCTTTTCTAGATTAAAACAAATATTCAAATCATTGAAACATATTATTATATTATTTAGAAAAAAGATTTAAA
>NC_088366.1:61643159-61646433 GCF_034508935.2 Berghia stephanieae | reverse complement strand
GGAGGGGGGAGGGGTTGGTTGGGGATGGATGGATGGATGGATGGTGGGTGGAGGGGGTGGAGGAGGGTTTAAGGGATGATCCAAGGGTGGAATGGTGGATGGATGGGGATGGATAAATGGTTTGACCCAAAGGGGGGGAATGGTGGTGGATGGATGGATGGATGGATGGATGGAAAAGGGATGGATGGATGGTGGATGAATGGATAGATGGTGGATGGATAATGGATAATCCAAGGGTGGAAGGTGGATGGATGGATGGAGGGATGATGGATAGATGGATAATGGATGGTGGATAATGGATAGATCCAAGGGTGGAAAAATGGTGGATGGAGGAGGAGGATGGATGGAGGATGAATAAAGGGATAGAGGGTTTGAATGGGGGGATGGAGGGATGGATAGATGAATGGAAATGGATGGATAGATGGATGGTGGATAGATGGATGATGGAAAATCCAAGGGTGGAAGGGGTAGGAATGGATGGTGGAGGGATGGATGGATGATGGATAATAGATGGATAAAGGGTATTGAATGGATAGATGGATGATTGGATAGATGGATGAATGGATGGATGGATGAATGGATAGATCCAAGGGTGGATGGATGAATGAATGGATAGATAGATGGACAAGTCTGTGAGAAGACGAGTAAGAACAATGCAAGTGATTTGACGAATTGTCAGAATGCTTTTACATAATATTGTCATGTAGCTGTGTGCTCTTGTGGTATGACCAAAGCCTTCGGACAATCATCATTCATTGTCGTCATCTTCGTCTTCATCGTCATCATCATCATCATCATCATCATTATTACCACCATCATAATCATAATCATGAAACAATAATAATAATAATTATTATTATTATTATTATTATTATTATTATTATTTATTATTATATTATATTATTATTATTATTATTATTATTATTATATTATAATATAATAATAGATAAGAAAGAAGAAGAAGAAGAAGAAGAAGAAGAAGAAGAAGAAGAAGAAGAAGAAGAAGAAGAAGAAGAAGAAAATAAAAATCATCATCATCATCATCATCACCACCATCATCATCATCATCATCACTATCCCCTTATTCCCCATCCATTTTGCACACAACACACACACACACACACACACACACACACACAACATCACCCCCCATAAACGTGTAGAAAATTATTGACATGGGGAAAGAACAATCTGGCAATTATAATAATCAAACTCCAGCCAAACAGAAACCGAAACAAGGGGCTGGCAATAAATTTAATAGAAGAAGCCAGATGCATTCCAGTTGTTCATAATTGTTGGAGCAAGAAGCCAAACTTGTCCTCGGGAAACATTTGAATCTCTTCACTCTCTCCTCTCCCCCCACCCCCCCCCACCCTCACACTCCCCCAACTTTCCTCTTTCATCTTCAGTTATTCCAGTTGATGCACGCTCCCCCCCCCCCCTCCCTCACCTCGCCCCCTTTCCACTATAAAAAAAAACTGCCTCGCTCCTTAACGATTATTTATTATTATTATTATTATATTATTATTATTATTATTATTATTATTATTATTATTATTATTATTATTATTATTATTATTATTATTATTATTATTATTATTATTATTATTGTGCTTATTGTTATTATTATTATTATTATTATTATTATTATTATTATTATTATTATTATTATTATTATTATTATTATTATTATTATTATTATGTTTACTATTATCATCATCATCATCATCATCATCATCATCATCATCATCATCATCATCATCATCATCATCATAAAATAATAATAATAATAATAATTGATAGCGGCAATGAATCCTAATAAATTATATTACGATTTTTATCATAATGTCAGTCAATTAGAATTATTTTTGTTTCATCGAAATATTGCCTCTTCTCTCCCTCTCTCTCTCTCTCTCTCACACACACACACACACACACACACACACACATACACATATACACACATACACACAAACACACATACACACACGTCATCACCATGCCTACATTGTTACATCGAATTCATCAACCGATATCGTAAAATTATTTCCTACCTGACGTCTTGGAATTTTGAAAATTCGAAGCTAGACACGAGAATGAGAGAAGAAGAAGAAGACAAGAAGAAGAAAGAAGAGAAGAAGAAGAGAAGAAGAAGAAGAGAGAAGAAAGAGAAGAAGAAAAGAAGAAGAAGAAGAAGAAGAAGAAGAAGAAGAAGAAGAAGAAGAAGAAGAAGAAGAAGAAGAAGAAGAAGAAGAAGAAGAAGAAGAAAGAAGAAGAAGAAGAAGAAGAAGAAAAGAAGAAGAAGAAGAAGAAGAAGAAGAAGAAGAAGAAGAAGAAGAAGAAGAAGAAGAAGAAGAAGAAGAAGAAGAAGAAGAAGAAGAAGAAGAAAAGAAGAAGAAGAAGAAGAAGAAGAAGAAGAAGAAGAAGAAGAAGAAGAAGAAGAAGAAGAAGAAGAAGAAGAAGAAGAAGAAGAAGAAGAAGAAGAAGAAGAAGAAGAAGAAGAAGAAGAAGAAGAAGAAGAAGAAGAAGAAGAAGAAGAAGAAGAAGACAAACAAACCCAATGTGATATCAAGATCATTCTTCAGGCCGTCCAGTATCCAGTAATATTTGACCAGTGGTGGTCATTCATTGTTCTCTGTCTGTGGTCAACAAGAGGAGAGAATGACTGAGAGTGAATATTTGTGTGTTTGAGAAGAGAGTGAGTGATCGAGGAATAGAGAGAGAGAGAGAGAGAGAGAGAGAGAGAGAGAGAGAGAGATCTTTTATGCATTTTCCTCACTGAAATAGTAAGAGTGATTAAATGAGAAAGATATGGAAGGAAGAGGAGAGTGGTGAGAAAATAGAAAATATTCATATATAAACCAGAGAAACACACACACACACACACACACATATACACACACAAGCAGAAAGAGATAGATAGATAGATAGATAGATAGTAAGATAGATAGAGAGAGAGAGAGAGAGAGAGAGAGAGAGAGAGAGAGAGATTTATACATTTTCCTCACTGAAATAGTAAGAGTGATTAAATGAGAAAGATATGGAAGGAAGAGGAGAGTGGTGAGAAAATAGAAAAGATTCATATATAAACCAGAGAAACACACACACACACACACACACACACACACACAAACACTCACACGCAGAAAGAGATAGACAGATAGATAGATAGAGAGAGAGAGAAAGAAAGAGAAAGAAAGAAAGAGAGAGAGAGAGAGAGAGAGAGAGAGAGAGAGAGAGAGAGAGAGAGATATTTATTTCTACGAGTAAATAA
>NC_088366.1:61625659-61638159 GCF_034508935.2 Berghia stephanieae | reverse complement strand
GTAAAGAATATCGAGGAAAAAATCACTGATCCGAATCAATGTGTGATCTGTCACCGTGTTCTCAGTTGTAAATCTGCCCTTCAAATGCACTACAGAATACATACTGGTGAACGCCCTTTCAAGTGCAAAATTTGTGGACGCTCTTTCACAACTAAGGGGAATCTAAAAACTCATATGGGTGTGCACCGTGCCAAACCAGCTCTTCGAATGATGCACCAATGCCCAGTGTGTCACAAGCAATTCACAAATGTACTTGTTCTCCAACAGCACATACGCTCACATACAGGCTCCATGCATCACCTGCCTCCAATGCCAATGCTTCCTTCACCAATGGATTGGGGCCATAGACCAATGGGCTTCAGCAGATTCCACCCATACGGCATGCCACACGGCATGCATTCAGATTCCAGATCGCTTGACCTGACCAGGCGGTCGTTATTCTCGAGAATGCCCCTGCACCGTGACCGTTCCCATAGTGCTGATGGTGGAATTCCCAAATTTGAAGATCACCGCTTAATCAAAGAGGATGGCCCGCGGGATCAAAATGGCTACAATAAAAGTGATAGAGAAACCTCATCTGATCGAGGAACAGACTCTGAAAAAGGATCAAGACCATTATCAGCCAGCAATGCTGACATCAAAGACGAAAATCTAGACACATCTGAGAAAGCTTCCTCGAGCAGTTTCTCTCCAAAAATGGAGTTGAGCAAACCAGGAGATTACGAGAATACATTTCTACCTCCTTCGTTTGGTAATGCTCCTTTTGACACACCACTTGCAGCCCTGGAAGAAAGGGTCAAGGCTTTTGATACTCAAATTTCGTCCTTTGAAAAGTTTAGAAATGGCATGGGATTAGGCACGTCCATTTTCCCCAACTCTGTCATGCAAGGCGATCAGGAATTGGATATACAGTCAGACTCGGCCAGCAAACCAAACAGTCCGTATATGAAAGAGGAAAATTTATCATCTAGTGCTATTGAAGATTACGAGACAAAACAAGCATCAGATTACATCAATGAAATGGGAGAGAAAAGCTATCAATGCGACGTATGCGATGTCTTCTTCCCAGACAAACATACACTAAGAGAGCATATGATGACGTCCCACAACATCAAAGATATTCCAGAATCGGCTTTTGACTCTGATGATGAAGGGACGGCGGACGTTGACGGTAAAATGTTCTTTCCAAACAAGTCAATGGAGAACTATTGCGATGAGGACGATGACATGATGATGAACAACGATGAAGAAGAAATGGAACATTTTCAGCATCGGTATGACATAGAAGCTGAAAATTCAGAATTTCAAGAAAATATGGGCGACGATGATAACATGAATGAAAGCGGAATGCATTCAACGTCAAATACTAGTTCTGGTGAGATTAACCGAGATGCAACGCTGTCTGAAACCGATAAACCACCAGCTTCGTCATCAACTCCTCCTCCTGACGACTACAACATCAAAACTGAATTGTCCGACGAGTTTGTCACAAAAACACCTTCACAATCTCAAAATCAACAAAACAGCAATAATCACAATAACAACAATAGCAATAGCGACAATGAAAAGAGAACGCCAACAAATAATAATAATAATCATCTCGATCGTTCCTCAAGCCCTACAAACAACCGTCAAATCGGTCTGAAGCATCAATGTATGACGTGTATGAAACCTTTCTCATCAGCCAGCGCACTCCAGATACACACTAGAACACACACTGGGGACAAACCATTCAAATGCAACGTGTGTGGAAAAGCTTTCACCACTAGGGGGAATCTTAAAGTTCACATGGGCACACATATGTGGAACAACAGTCCTTCTAGGCGAGGGCGACGTATGTCTATAGAGCCTCCTTTCATCATATCCCAAATGAAAGAAAACCCCTTCCTCCCAGCTGGCTTTCCACCGCGACCCCCACACCCACCGCCAGAATTTTTCTACCAATACCATCACCCTCTAATGAACGGGCTTGGCTCAAAGTTGAATAAAATGTCAGCCGCAATGCAAGGCATGGGTCCGGTAGGCATGCCACCTTTGCCCCAAATTCCACCTCATCTCATGCAAGAGTTCAGAATAAAATCTGAATTATCCAAACTTTCCGACCGAGACATCATGTTTCCTCAGAGGACAACTTCATCCTCAACTTCCGACACAACCGAAATTCCAAATTCGTCCCATGACACTAAGTCACGCAGCATCAGCCCAGCGTCCGCTCCACCGATGTCTGGAGAACTTGATCTGAGTATGAAACATGCAGCAATAACTCCAACCTCAACTTCATCTCCTTCCTCACCCCTACAGCAGCATCACCCATCAGCACCGCCATCCTCATCATCGCTGTCCCTCTCCATGCAGCCATCACCCAGTGCTTCATCGGCGGCGTCAAGTACCCCGTCGCCTAGTCATAATAAAGAAAACAGCAGCAACATTGCACTGGACCTTCGTAGTATGAGCACAGCAGCTCCGTGGCTTTGGGGTGCCGCAGCTGCCACCTTGCCCTGCCCTCAGTGTGGACAAATATTTAATTCTCCGGACGCGAGAGAACACCATATCCGCACCCAGCATTTGGGACATTCAGAAAGCTCCACACCCCACCATCTAGGTCAGCCAGAAACTCACCCACCCCCAAAAGCACTTCTTGCTTAGAAAGTCTGCACAAGGGGAGGAGAAGGGTAGTCAATAGTCACGTTTTTGACAAAAAATAAACCTGGGTCCATTTGATGGCCACACAAAACTTCTCTCTACCTTCATGACAACGGGGTTGTGACATTCAATTTACAATAAATAATTCTTTTATCACCAATATCTCATTGTACAATCGTTCTTCGCCCTTTATCGGGGTTTCCCGAAATTGAGCGGTTAACAGGAAGTGACATTGTGTTGTATAAATAGAACATTGGTTCAAGTAACGTCAGCCCGGTTCAGTTTTTTAAAAAAACAGTAAAAGACAATGGGTATTGTAAAAAGTCTTTTTCTTTGACTCTTTCATGGATTACAAACAATTGAAACAATCGACGTCACTGACAAACCATCCTTGCCAAGACTTTTCACAGCATAATATTATTATTATTATTGTCATATCATACAATTTTACATTCAGTGGTTGTGACTTCTATAGTTCTTTTTTCGCCTTTTACTTCTTTTACGCACCATACAGTAAAGCAACGTTTTACCTGCGTAATTAAAAGTTTTACCGTATTTTATTGGTTGTATCGTACATTGCAGAAAATGCTATATATAGAACATTGTGACAATTTTATCCCCAAAATGTTCCTATCCACTCGAGATAACTATAAGAATTATCTGGACAAACATATTTTTTTTCAGAAGTGAAAAGAAAGCACATTCAATACTTGCTATTAGAATGAAACGATTTTAACATGAATACAAAGCCTTGATTCTATCTACTTTGAATTCAAGCTAACATTTTCGTATTTACAACATTTGTTGTTAAACTTTTATTCATGCTCTCACTTTTAAAATTTTGTGTGTGTGCGTGTGTGTGTGTGTGTGTGTGTGTGTGTGTGTGTGTGAGTGTGTCTACATGTTGAATTTGTAACATGGTCTCACAAAATGGAATCACTACTGATTGTTTTGTAACTTGAAGTAGATAGATTTTGACTGTCTAAATAATTGTGCAATGCTACGCTTTCAAATGCCAACTCTCAAAAGGAGAATTTTTAATTTGTTCTTCAAAGTGATCCTAAGCTTCTAGAAATTGTCAACTGTAATAAAGTAATGAACAACATTGAAAATGACAGCTTCCCAAAGAAAGAGCAAAATACCATACACGACAGAAAAGTATTTGGCACGTCATGTCAGCAAATATGCTCTTGGAATGTCTTTGTTTTTATTTCTGGCTGAAGAAGGGTTTTGACCCCGAAAGGTTCAGTGTTCGGTATAAACTTCTTTTCCGAAGATGTTATATATAATTTATGTAATTTATTCATCCTTTGAACGAATTCTATCCATCATCTTCCTTGTTTTTTATTAGGCACTTCTTTAGGCCTTTGTGTAAGAGATTGAGAGTCGGGGCCCTTTAACTATAACTGTAACGTATAAAAAAACCTAATTGTTGAAACGTCACGTCACGTGAAAATATAAACACGCTTGATTTAGACCGTTCCCGTCGTGTTAGTGACGTCACCAATAGCACAATGTTGAATCAAAAACACACACAACTACTTAAATGAAATCAAGTACTTTCAACTTTCATCAATTCTTTTTTTTTTTCTCTTTAAAACTGAATATTATTTGAATTCCTTTTGTATAGTAACAGCCATTCTTACGATGAGCAGTACAAACTGTTTTTTGATTTTGATGGGTTATTTACTTTCTTTGTTGTTGTTGTTTTTGTTTTTTGTTGGGTTTGCTCTCTTTTTGTGTGTGTGTGTGGGGGGGGGGAGTGTTTGATCTTGTTTGTTTGTTTCTTTCTTTCTTTCTTTTGTTTGTGATTTGTTATTATTACTATATAAAAAGCTATTCATCATAGTGAACTACGATTGATATGCTATAATATCACAGCGCAATAATAAACGGATTAATTAAGCCAAGTACTGGATGATATTGTCACACCTGATAGGAATGGAAATTAATAGTATTTTTTAATACACTATGTATCATGTCTGTTAAATCAATTGGCAAGAGAATGGAAGCGAGAGAGAGAGAGAGAGAGAGAGAGAGAGAGAGAGAGAGAGAGAGAGAGATTATCTGTGAAAATTATTCAAAGCAAAGCTTGACTTCAGAGAGAGGGAGAGAGAGAGAGAGAGAGAGAGAGAGAGAGAGAGAGAGAGAGAGAGATGAGGATTTTATCTGTGACAATTATTCAAAGCAAAGCTTGACTTCATAAATTAATATTTATGAGCTAAAACTGCAACTGCAACTATAATGTCTCAATACCCACTTATACTTTTCAATTCTTAACAGTAAAAAGAAAAAAGGATAAATACATTTTGTTACAACCCACGCTGTCTACCTCGCTTGAATCTTCTATTGGCTGTAATGAAATGTTACTTATTATTGCTATCTATCATTAAATGCAGTTATTGCTGTTGTTGTTGTTGTTGACTTTATTTCGTCACAAAGTGACCAGTCATCCTCTACCTCTTTGATGATCCTGTATCTAAATCTTTTGCATTTTGCACACTGATTTCATCTTTTTATCAACATTGGGATTAAGTATAAGATTATATAATATTATACAAATTTTCCGACTATAAATAATATTAATACTATTAATAATACTTTCTATTTCTGTGTCTCAAAATGTTTTAAATATATCCACCTCTATTTCATTATTCTTTAAATGTTCCTCTTTTTTTTCTAAGAATATAATTTTATTCTATGTATCTATCTATGATTAAACAGAAAAATGCATGTTTAAGTCTATACAAAATAGGTGCGTCTCTTTCTTTTTAAAAAAATGCATTGCTTCATGTGTTTCATGTTTTATTAATATATATATATGTATATATATATATATATATATATATATATATATATATATATGTATATATATTTATATATATGTATATATATATGTATATATTTATATATATGTATATATATATATGTATATGTATATATATATATATATATATATATATATATATATATATATATATATATATATATATATATATATATATATATATACATTTCCTCTACATTTTTCCAAGTGCGTGCTATTCTAAGGGCGACTCTTGAAGAGTCACTGTATGTAAGAATTGTATATATATAGAAATTAATCAAATTCATATTATTTCTTGCCAATATGTATTGTTGTAAATGATGACGTTAAAACAGAAGAGCAGATGCCATATAGCAAATTAAATAAACAAACTCACCTTCAGATAGATATCTAGTATGTGTCTAACATTTGATGCAGATATGTGACCCTTCGCCTCAAAACGGTATTAAGTCGAGTTGGTTAAGATGTTGAAAATTGAATTTATAGCCAGAAATATCAGACTTGTGTTGGGTTTATACGATTTATTGATGAGAATGGCAACCATATTTTAGGGTGCGAGTGCCAACAATTTATATTTATGACCAGTTTAACATTAAATTCGGCTTTTAAGCATATGGTTCGTTCCGACATAATACCGTTTTGAGACGATGGGTCACATATGACTTGTGCTGAATAAACAGGATGACGTTGCATGATTTAACGTACGCATACCTAATGCTAATATTATTTAATGTGACCTATTGCCTCATAACCTCAAAACAACAAACAGCAACAAATTGGGCTTTTCATATAGCGCAATATATCCACTAAACGTGCCAAAGGGCTTTACAAGGGGTCCCTGGCCAACAGTAGCAACATTAAACATGTAGGACGAGACATGACGCCAGAGGCATTATTACAATTTTTTTTCGGACAGAGACAACGCTGTTAACGGCCAGATACTCATTTTACACCTGAGACGGTGAGAGAATGTGACTAAAGAGCCTTCTCCAAGGACTCAACTATGCGCCGAGCGAGGCTCGAATCCAGGACCTTCCGATCCGAAAGTGAGTGTCATACCACTCGACCACATAGCCGCTCAATGTTGGGATAAACCAGATGCTTAAAAGTCAGATTTAAGTCAATCTGATCACGGTAATGAAACGACTTATAATAATATATCAACTCTCTTCAATAAAACACACCACCTCAATCCATTGATTGATAAAAAAAAATCTGGACGTTAAATTTGCTTCTTGGCATCAGCTACAATTCGACATTATACCAGTCTGAGGCGGTGGGTTACATATTTTTAAGACGTCAGTCTTGCTTGATTGATCTTATCAAAAATGAATGGAAATGGTGAAATCGTAAATTATTTTATTCTAAGGCGATTTTTGTGATGGATATTCTGCGATATTAAAAGTGATAAAGTATGTGCTGTTATTTGCTGACAAATAAGAGATTGGGGGAGGGGGAGGGGATGGGGGGGGTAAAGAAATTAAATTCGATTATTGATTCTTAAAGATTAATTCAATAATCGGGTGATTGGCCTTTCCCGACGTGTATTTATTTACAGGTCTGGTAACCCAATTCGTTATGGGCTCATTGTTGTAATAAAAAAATACCCTCAAAAGCAACGCAAAATACTGACGATTACAACAATGTTAAACCAAGCCCATGACTTCGTTCGGTTGTCAGACCTGCTAATATGTGCACCTAGGCCTTTTACTAATTAAATGCTGTTTTAATAATTGATCCTTTTGTACTCCATTTTCATGCTGTTCTGCTTCTTACAAATGAATACATAAAATGCTATGAAAATGGTTCCATTCACACTTTCAACATAATATTACAGAGATAGATTTATCTAAACACATTATGAGCTCATTGCGTAGATAGTTGGGTTTTCAATACTGTTTTAAAATTCTTTTCTTTTCTTTTTTTAAAGTAACACCATATTTTTCTTTACCGATTTTTGAATATATTTAATGCATGCACCCCCCCCCCCCCCCCCCCCCGCCCAAGGAATAAATGGTGATAGTTTGATATTTTGAAATAATATTTTGATAATTATTATAATGAGGTTTTATTGTCATTTAATCAGGGATCCCTAGAACTCATACTCAAATCAAATGGTATGGCTTCTTGATTCTAAATTATCTCATAAGCTAAGGAAAACAACCGTGCTATAAAATGATTTTATTTCACTCGAGTCATCCTGACTAAATTATTATGTCGCCCCGACCCAGTGTTGTCTCGCTAGACGTATAATAGTCAGCTTGCGATCATTACAAACAAAACGGTGACGGTAGCTCTAAAGGCCCTCTATGAAATCAAGCGCAACGTTAAAATGTGTGCAATTGAAAACTATTCTAATTCTTCTGTTTTATTCTTACTTTTAACGCAAAATATTCAAAATAAACTAGATGTCAACTCGTGTGTTTACATGTCCATATTGTTTCATCTTTTCTAATTCTTATGGACGCACTGTTTTATTTTTCATTTTCAAACAGTTATTAAATTGAAATAAATCAAATGTGTGCTTTATGCGACTGTGTACTTACACACAAAGGTATTATATTATGATAAACCACATATTATTTATACGCCAATAAATCCAGTCTGAACACAATTTACTTCAAAGTTTTATAGTCTTTTTCGTATTTAATTTATCTATATTTTGCAACACAAGGCGAAAGACCACCGGTTTTTTTTTCTCTTACAGCCTTGTCTGACGCAAATGACTTTCATTATCATACACTTTGTTTCCTTCTCTGACTGAAAAAAAACCCATTGATTATCAATGTCATTATCATCATTGTTATCTTCATCATCATCATCATCATCATCATCCTCTCACCATCATTATCATGATGGTAAACATTTATTTACTCCCCCATTCCTAGCCGCCTCCTCCTCTTCCTCCTCCTCCTCCTCCTCCTCCTCCTCCTCCTCTTCCTCCTCCTCCTCCTCCTCCTCCTTCTCCTCCTCATCCTTCTCCTCCTCCTCCTCCTTCTCCTCCTCTTCCTCCTCCTCCTCCTCTTCCTCCTCCTCCTCCTTCTTCTCCTCCTCCTCATCCTTCTCCTCCTCCTCCTCCTTCTCCTCCTCTTCCTCCTCCTCCTCCTTCTTCTCCTCCTCCTCTTCCTCCTCCTCCTCCTTCTTCTCCTCCTCCTCACGGTCCAACACTTATTTTTTTTTCCATATGTTCATCTTCTCCATTACTGTATAATAATATTTAATTTGTTTTCCGCCACATTAACTTCAATTCAGAAATCCACACAATATTACCTCCATTGCCATTTTCAAGTTTTCAAACGAATCATTTATTTTACGAATACATTTGATTTATCGTCATCCCTTTTATCCATTATCTACGCAATAACATTTTTATTTTGTTTCTTGCCTTTATTTTTATCAACAGCAGTGTTTGCCGAACACGCAATTTTTCACTACGCAATCCAATTCGATGATTTATACATCAACATTATTATTATTATTATTATTATTATTATTATTATTATTATTATTATTATTATTATTATGATTATTATTATTATTATTATTATTGTTATTATTATTATTATCATTATTGCGTTATAAAATATTCGATATTCCACATGAATTCCATTATTTGATTCTTAACACTTGCGTTAATGTCTATCGTTGTTTTGTTTATCATTATGACTATTGTCATCATCATCATCATCATCATCATCATCATCATCATCATCATTATTATTATTATTATTATTATTATTATTATTATTATTATTATTATTACTATTAGTATCATTGTTATTATCATTCTCACTATTATTATCATTATTATTATCATCATTATTATCTTCACCCTCTGTATAATAATACTTTCTGCTACTACCAATATTGTATTTTATCATTATCACCAATTACATGATGAATTTTCAAAGTGATAGTATCGTATCATCTACTTTTTCACATTAAATATATCGATTTTTTCCCTCTCAAATCAAATCATTTTCGATAATCGATTACTATTATTATGCCAATCTATTTTAAATCTGCGGCTCAGCTGTAGTATCAATCCTTTTTTTTAACTTTATCACAAACCATGACTTAACCATGACTTTAACTGCGTACAGTGGTTAAATTCTCAGGGAACAAGATTTTCATCCATCCCTTAATCTTTAAAATCAAAATTTCATTTCATTATTACGTATGCAGATTATCGTGAACAGGTCGGGACCAAGCAAACATTATGAAACATTAGTTATGTTCATTTCTTTTTTTTTTCTGATAGAAAGTAAGTAAAAAGACCACGTTACATTGTTGCATTCAACACGCTTCTTAATCAACTCTGTTTATGATAAAGATACGTTATTTCTACACATTAGACAAGAAGATCACAGGATTCATTTTGCACAAATTTGTTTCAATCTCATTAATTTCTTTTTAAGAATATCTAAATAAATATTATAATATTTCTATTGAAAGGTGTTACGACAAATTCGCTGAGAATATTCAATGTGTACTTGTTGTGTGCTTATTTGACACACGGGTGAGATTCAGATCGAGACTACACACCAATATTATTGTCTTTATCTATATTATTATCAATATTATAATTGATTCTTTTCATTTTCTTATCATTTTCATTATGATTTTTTTGGTGAGCTAATGATGTGAATGTGTAGATAGGACCCCCATTTCTATGTAAATAACATAATAAAAGAAATGATGAAATAAATGTTTGATAGAATGAAATGCTGGACTTAAGTTGTTGTTTTGTTTTGTTTTGTTTTTTGGGGGTTTTTTGTAATAAATTTTAAAAAATAAAATTCCCTTTATTCATCCCATAGGGGAAATTTGTCTCTAGGGTCTATTGCAAGGGAAGACTGGAATAACCCAGGCGTCAGCCGAAGAGCAGCGCCGCAAAGTGAGCTGGGGCGAGGTGACTTGCTCAAGGCCACACAACGCAGCGGCGGGTGATTGAACTCGGTACCTTTCGGGTAGGAAACAAAGACCTTACCACTGAGCCACGCTGCCCGTTTTGTTTTGTTTTTTTTGTTTTTTTTGTTGTTTTGTTTTTTTTTTGTTTTGTTTTGTTTTTTTTTGTTTGTTGTTTTTTTTTTTTGTTTGTTGGTTTTTTTTTGTTTTTTTTGTTTGTTTGTTTGTTTGTTTGATTTGTTTTGCTTTTATTCTTTGTCTATTGGTATTTTCTTGTTTTTTAAATCTTTTTTTTAGTTTACTTTTTTCCAACCTTCTTTTTCATCGTCGTCGTCGTCGACGAAGTGGCCGAGTGGAGTGGTTAAGTCATTGCACTGTGATCCAGAAGGTCCCGGGTTCGAGCCCCGCTTCAAGCACTTTCCTTTTTTTTTATTCCTTGGGCAAGATTATTAACCCCCAATTTGCTCACTTGGACAACATGGATGATTCCTGTTGACATCGGACATCTTGTTTGATGAGTTATCTATATTCCTTCGTGGAATGCCTAGGCGACGGTATCTGATGATGCCGTAGCGGAAGGGCGTAATTTTTTAAAACTGTTTTTTTTTCAAAGACTTGTTCTCAAAGTTGACAATTTGACATTCAGAATTGGATTCAGTAGTCTGATGTCACGCCGCCCGGCAACGGCGGCTCAAAGAAAATCATTACTTTTTATTCTTCATGCTGGCTAGAACTTTTCATATGCCTTGTGATCAGAATGTGTAAAAGTCAAAACATGATCAAATTTATGGAATTTTTTCCTCTGGATACGCTTTTATGCTCGCCGGAGAAATAATTCATAGGGCGTCCGCCATTGTTCCGGTAGTTGAGAGCCAGTGTTACTAAGTTACCATGCGGCATTACGGAGGAAGTGACGTTACGACTGTTGAAGAGTATTATCATTGTTGTCCTACTTACTGATATCATTACTCGCCAAAATCTATTTTTAGTACAAACCGGATATGGATGCGAGTCGGAGAAAAATATCCTTGAACTCCTACGTTGTTTTTTTTACAAAGGATAATAATAGCAGATAATGGTTACGATCTCTGATGATAGGGACGCCGTGTAATATTTTTGCTATTATGCTACACTAAAATCGGGTTTTCCCCCAAAATGAAAGGGGTGTTAGTGTTATGTTTTAATTATAGCTTTAAGATCTAGAAACTTCTGATCTCCTATGAACTCAACACTTTTATCTTCTATTTTTTTCTTAGATTCTCGAAAGCTTGATCTAACTATAATCAATAATAATGATAATAATTGATCTTTTTATACAGCGCAATATCCACTAAATGTGCTCAAAGCCCTTTACAAAGGGTCCCTGATCAACAGCATCATTTAACATCTAGGACGGGACATGACATGACGCCTGTTAGGTGATATTACAATTTTTCGGACAAAGACATGACAACGCTGTTAACGGTCAGGTACTCATTTTACACCTGAGTACGGTGAGAGAATGTGAGTAAGGAGCCTTTTCCAAGGACTCAACTATGCGACGAGCGCGAGGCTCGAACCCAGGACCATCCGATCCGAAAGCGAGTGTCTTACCACTAGATCACATAGCCGCACAGATCATTATATTATGTCATGACAGATCTGTAAAACCCATACACAAACAAACAAAAGCTAAGGAAATAAATAGGGAATTTAAAAATTGGCTGGAATCACATACAGTGCTCGACAAATACAAGAAATCTTCTACATCTTCTTACGTAATTTAGTCTCATCCTTTTAAAACCCAAGGCTTTTTAATCATCTTAATAATCAAGAAGTGGCCGAGTGGTTAAGTCATTGCACTGTGATCCGGATGACTCGGGTTCAAGCCCCACTTCAGACACTTTCGTTTTTTTTCCATGAGCAAGATTATTAACCCCCAATTTTCTCACTTGGACAACATGGGTGATTCCTGGTGACATCAGACATCTTGTTTGATGAGTTATCTATATTCCTTCGTGGAATGCCTAGGCGACGATGTCTTATGATATCGTGGCGCAAATGGCATAATTTTTTAAAATTTTAATGATCAATATAATACAGATAATAATGTATTTAGAAAAGCCGTAATGTAAATGTTGCT
>NC_088366.1:61615659-61620659 GCF_034508935.2 Berghia stephanieae | reverse complement strand
TGTAGGGATGGACCAGATAATAAAAAGTCAAATTAAAGTCAATCTGTTCAAAAATATGAAATCTTGGATTTTAGCACTCTATCTAAAATACCTGATTCATCCTCCAAAATAAGACATACAAACTCAACCCAAACCTAATAAGTTTGGTTATAAAGTCAATTTTTTAGCACTTTAATCATTCCGACTTAATACCGCTTTGAGACGATGGGTCACATATCTCGTCAACGGGCGAGAAAATTACTTGAAATAGATAGCGATCTCATTTTTAAAAAAAGTTTAAGTATACCCTCCCCCCCCCCCCCCCCCCCCCTTCTCCCAACTCGTCTAGTCAAGACTGATAGAAATAAATCAGATTTTAAAAAAAAATCATTTAAATGATAAAACGTTGTAGAATACCAAATCAATTTTTGATAATGAATAAATGCCATTCTTTCTTTAAGTCATCGCCAAATCACTGCAGCGTTCGTTACCGTTCGAATATTCGTTTGCATCTGCTGCTGCAAAGAGATGCAAACACAAATGTTATTCGAATGATTTGACCCCGCGCCCCGCACGTTACAACGCTAGTATTTATAATCTTAATGCAGTTTTCTAATCGCATCATTTCAAATACCCCGTAGCTATCACCGCGTTCATTAAGAGTACCTCAATGTGCAGCACGCCGATATGCGCTGTTGACAGATTATGTCTTCACAAGTTTGTAAACCACAGAATTACTAGGCATGTTTTACATCTGTATCTCCACACACACACACACACACACGCGCCCGCTTGCTTAGTAGTAGCTACTGCTGCAGTACAGTGAGTTTTGCACACAAAATGACGTTTATGCGGATTAACGGGTCTTCTGGTACATGGTATGATGCCTTCTGCCTCTGTTTGTAGGTCCCAGGTTCAAGATCCGCAGTGGCATTATATTATCAAGGTTGAGTCTTCGGGGAAAAAAAAAGCTTTCAACTAGACCTGCATAGATACTTGTAAATTAAAATTTCGTAATTTTTAGGGGGCAGCGCGGCTCAGTGGTACGGTCTTTGCTTCTTACCCGAAAGGTATCGAGTTCGATTACCCGCCGCTGCGTTGTGTGGCCTTGAGCAAGTCACCTCGCCTTAGCTCAATTTGCGGCGCTGCACTGCGGCTGACGCCATGGTTATTCCAGTCTTCCCTTGGAATAGACCCTAGAGACAAATTTGCCTATGGGATGAATAAAGTGAATTTTATTTTATTTTATTTATTTAAATATTTCGGTCGCTATCATTAACTTTAAAAATAAAAAAATTCGTTGGTCGACATTTTTGTTATTTAGAATTGCAAAAAAAAAATCACAATTTTTGAAACCTCACACATAGGATATTATTTCAAAATTTGTGCAGGGTAGAAAGTTAATATGAAAGCCAGTTGTGGCTATTTTCACGAGCAGGATAAGATAATACAGACTCAGTAAAGTTATTCCTGCGTTTGGTCATTAGCGAGACTTGTCGGACTCCCAACGCTGGCGGAAGCTATCAAAATGCTGATAAGAAGCATGCGCAAAGAGAGTTACTGAAGACACCTATGACAAACGATTTGGCTGAAGATATGGCCGATCAAAGAAAATTGTCCGGTGGACGGGAATATAAACTATGATAAACTTCCGGAAGGATGTGATGCATTTACTATATGAAAGTGATGAGATATGACTGGCACACTGTGTACATTGGAGACGTTTCCAGAGGGAAAGCAGTATCTCAGGCGCTGTTGAAGTTTTTTATATCTTTCGACCTTTTTGTTGAGAATGGTAAATAGGGTGTAGATTGCAGATAAATATGAAGATTTGAGCGCAAGATGGGTGTAGATTTAAATAATACGAATGCTTGATGTACCGCGTGTGCTCTTGAATAAAGTTAGTATTGAAACCAGATTTTCAGCAGTTGTATGACGCGTTTCGTTTGAGAGACATTTCTGTGAATACTGCAAGTATTTATATAAATTTATAGAGTAAGTATCTGATAAGAGACTGGCCACTGTGGTCATCGCTGGCCATTAGAGATAAAAGCAATGGGTGTAATATTATCAAGTATGAAGGTTAAATGTGGTAAATTGTGAAATAATAAGCGGTTGAATATCAAGTGTCCGAAGGTTTGAGGTGGTTGGCGGAAGATTATCAGGAAGTAAAATTCAATTTTCTCATTGAAACTGATAGACCATTATCCTTTTATAGTTAACAAGTCATCCCTAACCAGTTTACTGTCCGACGCACGTAAATAAAACCGGGATAAACACCGTTTTAATTAATCCCATTCATTGCTTGTTCTGACTGAAGATGCATTGTCTATGACCTGGAGTCCGTTACAATGTACGTAGGTAAATTAACATAATATGCTACTACTACTACTACTACTACTACTACTACTACTACTACTACTACTACTACTACTACTACTACTACTACTACTACTATTACTACTACTACTACTACTACTACTAACTACTACTACTACTACTACTACTACTATACTACTACTATACTACTACTACACTACTACTCACTACTACTACTACTACTACTACTACTACTACTACTACTATATCTACTACTACTACTTACAAACTACTACTACATACTACTATACTACTACTACTACTACTAACTACTACTACTACTACTACTACTACCACTACTACTACTACTACCACTACTACTACTACTACTACTACTACTACTACTACTACTACTACTACTACTACTACTACCACTACTACTACTACTACTACTACTACTACTACTACTACTACGATTCTCACTACTACTACTACTACTACTACTACTACTACTACTACTACCACTACTACTACTACTACTACTACTACTACTATTACTACTACTACTACTACTACTACTACTACTACTACTACTACTACTACTACTACTACTACTACTACTACTACCACCACTACTACTACTACTACTCTATGATAATGATGATGATGTTAAAGATAACGCACGTTTTCTCTGGTCCAAAAAGCAAAATAATAATTAGATACCAAAGCATAACAACAATAATACATAAACACAAATTAAGGCTTGATTTAATTGAAATGAAATCAAATCAAATGTGACATAAACGGAAAGTAAACGAAACATTACCATAGCTTTTTCAAGACCCCTGCTATGTCATCATGTCAACTCATTTGGGACAGCATAAAAGCCATTCGAAACTGATGCTTTATTCCAGAAAATTCCAGAAATGTAAGTGCATTCGCTTTTCAGTCATGATGGAAAAATCATTCTCAAGGGAGCGTTCACGTCTGCTCTCTACAATCATCCCGGCACCCCAGGGTCACATGACAATGTCGTCATTGTTTCTCAATCAAAACGAGGCTTGATCTTGTCACGGTTCGTAACATTTCACTTTCAACTTTCATCTTTTTATAATAAATCAACTTTTTTTTTTTTTTTTTTTGTCGTTAATGTTTGACGACTGAATGAGTGATGAACGAACGATCGAATGAATGAAAGAATAAATGAATGAATGAATGAATGAATGAATGATTGAATGAATAATTATTGGAAACTAGAAATCTGAAATCATTTAATATTACATCTTGACGTAGAACTATTGTGTTTGTTATTATTAACTTGATCACGGTTCGAGTCATGATAGGGGTTTGGGTATGAGATGGGAGGCAAAGGGAGAGAATCAATAAATTAAATTATAAAACTTGTGATGAAAGCGACAGGGTGAGTGAAGGCAGTGATAATGGGTTGTCATTGTGTTATTTCTATCATCGCCATCATCTTTATAGTAATCATCTCGCTTTGTGACAGTTAACACTTGTCCCCACGTGCAAGTTTCACTCTTGGATAATAGGCTGTATTTCTAATACGATTTTATCCAGAAATATTGCAGATTTGTGACCTCTCGCCCCCAAAACGGTATAAAGTCGGGATGATTAATATGCTGAAAATGGAATTTGTACCCAGAAATATCATGCTTACGTTGAGTGTATATGCTTTATAGATGAGACGGAATATCATATTTTACCAACGTTTCATATTTTTGACCAGTTTAACTATAATTTGACTTTTTAGCACCTGGTCCATCCCGACATAATACCGTTTTGAGACGAGGGGTCACATTTGTTATGATTATGTGGGTAGCCATTGTAGTTTTGAGACAAAGCTTGGAGCGTAGATGGGCTTTTCCCAATTGATATGCAGTTTTCTTTTATCATAATTAAATAATTTCTATTGGGATAATGCAGCCTCATTTTGAGAATAATGGTTCCGCTATTGTAGCCTTGAGAATGGGGCTGGAACTGGGAGATCGATGTAAAGAACTTGACTCGGTGTCAAAAACAACAATTAAATATTGAATAGATCGCTCTGATTTTTCCCCCCAGAAAAAAAATATTTAAAAATAAAAACTTGAGCTTTCATACAATATAATATCCACTTAACGTGCTCAAAGCGCTTTACAAGTGGTCCCTAGCCAATAGCAGCACTTAACATGTAGGCCGAGGCATGACGCTTGTTAGGCGATAATATTGCAATTTTTTTTCGGACAGAGACAACGCTGTTAACGGCCTGGTACTCATTTTATAAAGAGTAAAGATAGTATGCGCTTGGCTAAGAAGCTCACAACATTGCCATCCGTAAATAAAAAGGACCAACACACAAAACTATAATGTGTAACCATGAACTTTTATAGTCTGGTTAATACAGTTTAGTCAGAATAACTCATAAACGTGGGTGGCAAAAAAAAAAAACAATAACAAAGACCCGAGTGACATCAAATTCATTCTATCTATAGAAGAAACGAATTTCACGTCACTCAGCCCTTTGGTATTGTTCTTAGCCAGCCATTTTTATGATTAGTTTTCACTAAATTTTGTCAATCAGACTATAAACGTTCAAGGTTACACATAGTTTTGTGTGTTGGTACGTTGTTATATCCGGCTGGCGGATGTTGTTAGTATTTTATACTACGCACAGCATCAATTTGGAGAAGCAGAGAAAGCGA
>NC_088366.1:61583159-61610659 GCF_034508935.2 Berghia stephanieae | reverse complement strand
TTATTATTATTATTATTATTAAAACTAATGTTGTTTTTAAAACTGGATTATTCATTATTTATTGACTTTTTTACAAAATATGTTCTGATGGGGTTTTTTTCTCAATTTTTGATTAAAAAAAAAAAAAAAAATCTCATGTAAAATCAAAGTCAATCAAAAAATTTTAGACAATGTAGAAAAAGAATATGAACTAGCGTATTTATATAGATCATATTTGCGGCGCTGCACAGCGGCTGACGCCTGGGTTATCCCAGTCTTCCCTTGGAATTTCCCCTATGGAATGAATGAAGGGAATTTTATTTATATTTATTTATATTCCACGAAACATGTTCAAAGCACTTTACACGGGGTTCTAAGCCAACAGCAACATGTAGGACGAGACATGATATGATGCCTTTTAGGCGAGCGATATTACAATTATTTTTTTTCCCGACAGATAGAAAACTGAAACATGTAGGACGTTTTCATTTTACACCTGAGTATGGTTAGACAATGTGAGTAAAGACTCAATTGCGCGCCATCTACAGCGGGATTCGAATCCTGGACCTTTTCTGACAATATATATATATATATATATATATATATATATATATATTATATATATATATATATATATTTGTGCGGCTATAATATAGTCTAGAGGTATGACACTCGCTTTCGGATCGGAAGGTCCTGAGTTCGAGCCTCGCTCGGAGCATAGTTGAGTCCTTGGAAAAGGCTCTTTACTCACATTCTCTCACCGTACTCTTGCAAAATGAGTACCTGGCCGTTAACAGCGTTGTCACTGTCTGAAAAAAAACCTGCAATATCGCCTAACAGGCGTCATGTCTCGTTCTACGTGTTACATAATGCTGTTGCTCAGGGACCCCTTGTAAAGCGCTAGAGCACATTAAGTGGATATTGCGCTATATAAAATCTCAAGCTCAATTTTATACCAGTCTACATTGGAAAATCGGTGTCATTAAATTTTCTACTTGGTTGAAATATTCAGAATTGGATTCAATAGTCTGACGTAACGTCCGCCCAGCAACCAGCAGCTTGGTTCTAAACAAAGAAAATCTGTAATTTTTATTCTTCATTCTGGCGAGACCTTTTTCACATGTCATGTGATCAGAATGTATAAAAGTCCAAACACGATCCGATTTATAATGTTTTTCTCATCTGGATACGCTTTTGTGCTCGTCGGAGAAATAATTCATAAGGGCGTCCGCCATTGTTACGATAGTTTAGAGCCAGTTACTAAGTTACCATGCGTCATTAGGAGGGAAGTGACGTTATGACTGTTCAAGCGTATATGATTACGCAAAACAATGATAAATACTGAAATGAACTAAAGGGGTCCCGATTACTCAGCCGGTAGAGCGCCCACTTCATACGCAATAGGACTGAGATCGGTCCCGGGTAAAGTCGAGATCATTTTTGTTCCGACCCCCCCCCCCTCCCCCCTTTCCACCCAGCAGTGATTGATTGGGTAGCTAGGTATTTTAGATATGATGGGAAGTACTTTGAATTAGACTAACGTTCTATCCAAAGGGTAGCCAGCAATTGCTATTGTCCGTTTTAAGTTATAGAAAGCGGAATAAACTCCGGTTCAATGGTCCTAATTAATGGTTCTGAAGGACTACTTTCTTATAATGACTAACTCCGCCTCTGTGAGACCTTTGCCTCTAAAGGATCACTTGCATATTTATCATTCAAATATATGTGACCCAACGTGTCAAAACGGTATTATGTCGGGATGAAACTGATGCTAAAAAGTCAAATTAAAACTAAACTGGTCAAAATTATCAATGACTGGTATTTAGCACTATAAAATATGATATTCGTTCTCCTCAATAAATAAACTAAACGCAAGTCTGATATTTCTGGCCACAAATTCAATTTTCAGCAGCATAATCATCCCGACTTAATACCGTTTTGAGACGAGGGGTTACATATAGGTCGCGAAAAAAAAATTTGAAGAAAGAATTATATATGAAATCATACAAAGAAAGCATTGATGATTATTCCGATAACTGATGCAAAACGCTTTAGAAATGTAAATTGATAGACCCGAAGTTCAATCAAATACGTCACGTCTGTCCTTATTTTTTAAAATCCGTTTATGCTAAAAGGAGATTCAAAGATCAATCATTAAAATTAATAACAAGTCGACCTCACAGGGAGATAAAACTGATGTTTTCAGATTTCAGGAAATATAAATAAGATGTGAAAATGGAGGATCTGTGTTAGAGTCGGCTCCAGGCCGGTACAGACTTGGGCTGTCATTAAAAATGCATTCCACTCCGGTCTGGGGGTTATTTCAGCTCTTCCGATCACACATTGATTTATATGATGCGACTTCCTGTTTGGCGACGTCATGACACTGAGACCGGAAATGACAAAACAGAATATGAATTATCTGGTTGGCTGGCGATTGGTTGGATTTGATTGGTGCGAGTTGTCGGGGGAAAATAAAAATAGAATTTAAGAAGATGTGAGCGATTGCGGCATTGACAGAATCATAAACTTTTACAAAATAAAATATTATAGGATATTCGGGTCAGCAGTGAAAGATCATTTCAATTGATGCGAGCTGGTTTGGGAACCCCGTGTCTTCTTTGATTGATTATTCCGCTTTTGTGTATGCGGGATTTTGCATATAATATTTGTAAAGATTTATCATCTATTTATAGCCTCAAACGGTATTATGTCGGGATGAGTCTGATTCTTAAAATTCAATTTTAACTCAATCAATCCTAGAGATTTTAGCTAGATACTTTTCAAAATTGGAAAATAATGTATTAAAAAATGAGCATGCACATAGATACTTTTATTCAACTACCATTAACATGTAAAAACTAAAAACATTAGATTTGATAGTACTAGATACGCATATAATTTGTCTCAGAAAAATGTAAGAAATAGGCATGCGGTAAAATTAACCCCGGGTAAACTACGGATATAGTCGGTGTTAGGGCGGCGTGAGTTAATCTTAATGTTCAATATTCATAATTGGATTCAGTAGTCTGATGTCACGCAGCCCGGCAACGGCGGCCATCTTGGTTCTAAACAAAGAAAACCTTTACTTTTTATTCTTCAAGCTGGCTAGAACTTTTCATATGCCTTGTGACCAGAATATGTAAAAGTCAAAACATGGTCAAATTTATGGTTTATTCCCTCTGGATACGGTTTATGCTCGCCGGAGAAATATTTCATACGGGCGTCCGCCATTGTTCCGATAGTTTAGAGCCAGTGTTGCTAAGTTACCATGCGTCATTAGGAAGGAAGTGACGTTACGACTATTGAATCCTATTTGAGATAAAAATAAATTATATGTCCTCGCTGTATTATTTGCTCAAGATCCCATAGCACGGTAGTGATTCAAATCGTGGCCTTCGTAAAGTTATGGCCTGACACTGACCAAAAAATGACGTCAAAATGCCAGTCTTTTGGCACAAAAGACAACAAATCGTGAGTTGAATTCAATAGTTCAACCAATGAAATGACTTGTTTCCATGAGTTCTACTAACGACAACTCACTAGGCGGTGCAAAAACCAATTAATGACGTCAAACTGCCAGTCCTTTTGGATTTCAGTGTCAGGCAATAACATAACGATGGCTACGTTCAAATACGGTACAATTTGGGATGGAGATTGAGCCACGCTGACATTTTATATTTTTCGTAGGGAACTGTATTACAAATGAATGATGCTAAAAAAATAATGGTCACGCACTTCCTCACGCCATCATCAGATGCCGTTGCCTAGACATTCCATGAAGGAATATAGATAATCCATATTTTTAAAGAGTTTGATGTTGAAAGGAATTGGATTCAATAGTCTGATGTCACGTCGCCCAGCAACGGCGGCCATCGTGGTTCTAAACAAAGAAAATCGGTACTTTTATTCTTCGTGCTGGCTATAACTTTTCATATGTCTTGTGATCAGAATTTGTAAAAGACCAAACATGATCAGATTTCTAATGGGTTTTTTTTATCTATGGATACGATTTTATGCTCGTTGGAGAAATATTTCATAAGGGCGTCCGCCATTGTTCCGATAGTTTAGAGCCAGTTACTAAGTTACCATGCGTCATTAAGATGAAGTGACGTCATGACTTTTGAAGCGTATTGCTTGCTCCCTTTTGGATATGGCTTTAGTAGATACCGAAAAGCACTTTCAGTCGATTCTAACTCAAATCGACCCGGGTCCCTTTGCTCGTGGAGCTAGTGCTCTTCCTCACTGCGCTTCACTGTCTCCAAACAGGAGGAAAAATGTGACCCTTCGTCTCGAAACGGTAATATGTCGGAATGAATTGGACCCCGAAAAGTGACTTTAGAATTAAATTGATAGTAAATACCAATTTTTGAGCTTTTGCATTGTGAGAAATTGTCTTCATTCTGTAACATAACAAATCGAAACAAACCCCAAGTTTCATGTTTTTGTCAATAAATTTAATTTTTTTTTTTTTTTTTTTGCACCCAAGGCATCCGGACATAATACCGTTTAGAGACGGTGAGTCACAAATACATATTAATTATTTTTCTGGCTCTTTTCTACAATAATTGTGTCTCGCTAAGATTGACATGACAGTTATTAATGAAGTTAGATTTTTAAAAACTCTTTCAACGCTCATTTCCAACCATTTTTTTTCCGTTTAGTTTTTTTTTTTTTTTCTATTTCTGTTTGTTTTTTTTTTACATTTTGATAAAAGTTAAGATAAAATTAAATAGAAATCCCCGTGTGTAAAATTCAATTAAGATTTTTACATTATCTATTGTATAAATTCATTAAATAACCCCATTGAAAAGGAAGGTTGAAATAATCAGCATGCCAACCACCAACCACCAAACCGTCAGATCATTATTCCAAATGTCATTAACTCTTACAATGCATTCACAAGAATTCACCCCCAAAACGCGAAGGTCGTAAAATATCCGAAAACAATTATAAACGTGTAGCTCTCTCTCCCATGAAAAATACAAATAGCCTATCCACGCGCCCCGCTGGCGGCAAATGATGTAAACCAAAGTTATGCGGGTTTCTACTTGTTTCTTTAACGAATCTACAGAAATGTAAACAAACCTTACAACATTTCGTTTTAATTTTATTTTTTTCAAACCAATTTTACCCGTTTCACCGATTATAATTTAATATGTCATTTTTCAAAGCGACGTATGTGTTGCTTGTGTACATTTATCGTAGCTTATCCACCAATAAAATGAGCTTTAAAATTAGCTCTTATATAGCGCATATATCCGCATAGCGTGCTCAAAGCGCTTTACAAGGGGTCCCAGGCAACAGCAACACTTAACATTTAGGACGGGACATGACGCCTGTTAGGCGATATTACAATTTTTCGGACAGCGACAACGCTGTTAACGGCCAGATACTCATTTTACACCTGTGAGAGAATGTGAGTAAAGAGCCTTTTCCAAGGACTCAACTATGCGCCAGGACCTTCCGATCTGAGAGCGAGTGTCATACCACTAGATCACATACCGTAGAAATACCTATACAGTTTTGTGAAGACAAGAACCAGCGTCTAAAATATGATTTTATAATTAATTAGTCCGTCAGAGCCTGTAGGCCCATGGGCCCGAAATTAATCTCGGTTTCTATAGCATGAAATGGGAAAAAGCAATTGCTTATCACCCTTTGGATGGCACGCTAGTCTATAAGGTCTGTACATGACAATAACTTCGGCTGCACCTGGGATCGATCTCGGTCCCAGTGCATGTAAAGCGAGTGCTCTACCAACTGAGCTATCTGAATCGCCTGTTTTAGAATAATAGAGATCAGACATGCGGAATTTTATTTTTAGTCTCTAAGACACTAATTCTGAATCTATTGTCCTCAATGTTTGTCCTTCAGAGCCATTCATTTGACCCATGGAGCCGGATGTTATTCCGGTATCTATAGCGAGAAATAGACAATAGCAATTATTGATTGCTACCCTTTGGATTGGACGCTGGTCTATCGCAAAGTACTTTCCGCCAGATCTGAAAACTCCAACTAACCAATCACCGTTGGGTGGACAGGGGACTCAGAAAAAAATGTGACTCACCGTCTCTAAACGGTATTATGTCGGGATGAATTGGGTGCAAAAAATTGAATTTATTGACAAAAACATGAAACTTGGGGTTTGTTTCGATTTGTTATGTTACAGAATGAAGACAATTTCTCACAATGTAGCAATGACTATGAAAAATGTTTTTTTCTCTTTTTGAGGAAAATTTTTGTCTAAAACCAAAGCCCTATCTCCACTGAGTAAAAATGTTTTTGAATTTTGAAAATCCATTCATAAATAAACAAGTTATGCAGTTTCAAAGGTGTCATTCATTTGGATGACCCGCAAAGAGGAAAAAAACGCGAAAATACGGGACGCTTTTTCGGCATTTTTTTTTCGACCTTTGGTTGTATCTTGCGTAATAAGTGGATTAAAAGATTGAAACTTGAAGAGCAAATTAGGATGGTGTTTTGTAAAATACGGGAAAAGTACTCGTCATATTCATATGAAATTTTACAACCAAAAAGAAGAAATGTTCATGTATTACCTTGTCAGCGACAAAACCTCCACGCCCGGTAGTTTTAGAAATATTTTACTCCAAAGAGTAAAAATCTATTTTTAACGGTCTTCTGGTAATCGCACGAGGATTGTCGCTTGACATAATCTAAAATGACCTTTTTTCTAACTGTGTGCCAACTTTCAGTCATATTCATTGATAAACAGCGTCGTAATTAATTTTTTTAAATAGCATATACGAAACGGCTTCGTCCCATATTTTGACGCGAATTCGGGCACTTCGTGAGCGAAAAAGAGGCCCAAAGATTTGTGCGGGATAGTCATTGCTTCACAATGCAAAAGCTAAAAAAATTGGTATTTACTATCAATTTAATTCTAAAGTCACTTTTCGGGGTCCAGTTTATTCCAACATAATACCGTTTCGAGACGAAGGGTCACAAATAATAAATCTCGGCTGGACTCGGGGTCGATCTCAGTCCCTTTGTGTGAGAAGCGAATGCTCTCCCAACTGGGGCTATCTGGACACCCGTTGTCCATAATATAGCACATCGATGGTAAAAAAATATTACAAAATTGAGCTTTTATATAGCGCAATATCCACAAAACGTGCTCAGAGAGCAACACTTAACATGTAGGACGAGACATAAGCCTGTCAGGCGTTATTACAATTTTTCGGACAAAGACAACGCTGTTAACGACCAGGCACTCATTTTACACCTGAGTACGGTGAGAGAATGTGAGTAAAGAGCCTTTTCCAAGGACTCAACTATGCGCCGAGCTCGAGGCTCGAACCCAGGACCTTCCTATCCGAAAGCGAGTGTCATACAACTAGACCACATAGCCTCACAACATTTTAATCTTTAGCAAAAAACAAAACAAACAAAAAACGCCATCCGCACGGTGTCGTTAAATGAGTTCGTGTCAACAGGAATCAGCAATGCCTCAACTACTCGGCCACTTTGCCCGAAAGCGAGTGTCATACCACTAGACCACATAGCCTCACATTCCGACATAATACCGGATTGACGTGGTATGTCACAGTTAGTCGAAGAATTAATTATTGGTGTTTAATAGAAACCTGAAGAGAAAAGAAGTGCAAGATAACAATCAACAGCTCGAAACGATAGTCTGAAGTTCGATCCCCTGTCGAGGGAATCTGGGTTCGTTTCTGTTGCTGTTGTTGCTGTTGTTGTTGTTGTTGTTGTTGTTGTTGTTGTTGTTGTTGTTGTTGTTTTTGTTATTGTTTTAGTTGTTGTTGTTGTCATTGTTGTTGTTTTTGTTATTTTTGTTGTAGTGGTTGTTTATGTTGTTGTTCTTGTAGTAGTAGTAGTCTTAGTAGTAGTAGTAGTAGTAGTAGTATTAGTAGTAGTAAGTAGTAGTAGTAGTAGTAGTGTAGTAGTAGTAGTAGTAGTAGTAGTAGTAGTATGTAGTAGTAGTAGTAGTAGTAGTTAGTAGTAGTAGTAGTAGTAGTAGTAGTAGTAGTTAGTAGTAGTAGTAGTAGTAGTAGTAGTAGTAGTTAGTAGTAGTATAGTTAGTAGTAGTAGTAGTATAGTAGTAGTAGTAGTAGTAGTAGTAGTAGTAGTATAGTAGTAGGTAGTATAGTAGTAGTAGTAGTTAGTAAGTAGTAGTAGTAGTAGTAGTATAGTAGTAGTGTAGTAGTAGTAGTAGTAGTAGTAGTAGTAGTAGTAGTAGTAGTAGTAGTAGTAGTAGTAGTAGTAGTAGTAGTAGTAGTAGTAGTTTGTAGTAGTAGTAGTAGTAGTAGTAGTAGTAGTAGTAGTTAGTAGTAGTAGAGTAGTTAGTAGTAGTTAGTAGTAGTAGTAGTAGTAGTAGTAGTAGTATGTAGTAGTATAGTAGTAGTAGTAGTAGTAGTAGTAGTAGTAGTAGTAGTAGTAGTAGTAGTAGTATAGTAGTAGTAGTAGTAGTAGTTAGTAGAGTAGTAGTAGTAAGTAGTAGTAGTAGTAGTAGTATAGTAGTAGTAAGTAGTATGTAGTAGTAGTAGTAGTAGTAAGTAGTAGATAGTATATAGTTAGTGTATAGTAGTAGTAGTTAAGTAGTAGTAGTAGTATAGTAGTAGTAGTAGTAGTAGTAGTAGTAGTAGTAGTAGTAGTAGTAGTAGTAGTAGTAGTAGTATAGTAGTAGTGTAGATAGATAGTAGTAGTAGTAGTAGTAGTAGTAGTAGTAGTAGTAGTAGTAGTAAATAGTATAGTAGTAGTAGTAGTAGTAGTAGTAGTAGTAGTATAGTAGTAGTAGTAGTAGTAGTATAGTATAGTAGTAGTTAGTTAGTAGTAGTAGTAGTAGTAGTTAGTAGTTAGTAGTAGTAGTTAGTATGTTAGTATGTGTAGTTGTAGTTGTAGTGTAGTTGTATATATATGTAGTTAGTTAGTATGTTGTTAGTTTTGTTAGTTGTATAGTTGTTAGTGTTTGTTTGTTGTGTGTTGTTGTTGTTGTTGTTTTGTTTTGTAGTGTTGTTGTTATGTATGTTTTTTTGTTTTGTTTGTGTCTTGTTGTTTGATGTTTTTTATTAGTTAGTGTTGTTGTTGTTGTTTTGTGTAGTTTTTTATTGTGTTTTGTTATTAGCTTTTTTTGGTTTTTATTTTTATTTTACTTTTTTTTGTATTTTTTGTTTCTTATTTCATTTTCTTGTTTTCAATACTAGTTTGTTGTGCCTTACATTTTCACACCTGTCAGATTTCCGTACCTATATATCATTAGCGATGCTGTAAAATCAAATTTAAGTAAGTCAACCATAAGTAGACTCAATTTTATGTTTTTCCATCTTTCCTTTTTTTCAGGTTCATTTGTGACCCTTTGTCTCGAAACGGTATTATGTCGGAATGAATTGGACCCCGAAAAGTGACTTTAGAATTAAATTGATAGTAAATACCAATTTTAGAGCTTTTGTATTGTGAGAAATTGTCTTCATTCTGTAACATAACAAATTGAAACAAACCCCAAGTTTCATGTTTTTGTCAATAAATTCAATTTTTTTACACCCAAGTCATCCCGATATAATACCGTTTAGAGACGGTGAGTCACATTTTTTAATTCTTCTTTATGCCTTTCATTATCTCTTCTAGTCTAGATACCAACAATAATATCATTAATCAAAAGACAACAGTAGTAGTAGTAGTATAAAGTACTAATACCGCAAATGAAGACCACCACCATCACCACCACTAGAACCGACAGTAAACCATAAACTCTCGACCCAGGAAACCCCCCGTTATAACAAACGTCTCCATTGTTTACGCTATAAATATAATAGTTTATCTCGAATATATACTTTTTTACATATTACTGCCTGTGGCTTTTGTATACATTAGGAGGAAATTATCTATTCCTGCTCCTCGTTCCGTCCCGTCTTTGTTCCTTACCGGTGCCAGGGGCAGCAGAATGATATTATAATTGGCTGGAAAGAGATGGATAATGATAACAAAAAACGATTTTTACCCTCTCGTAATATTCAGATATAGAAAATTAAATTGTAAATTGTAAATAATAATGTTTATTCTGGGGTATTGTTTCGCGTGTTTCGCGGTTCTGGTTTTTAAGTTTAAATTGGCATACACTCTCAGAGCGTCTCCGTTGATGATATTATTTACTCCACTGCAACTAAATGCATCTATCGAAGCTGTGCATGATGGCTTATAGCAAAGTGTACTCATTTGCAGGTCTGATAACCCAATTTGTTAAGGAAAAATTATTTCAAATCACGCCCATTTGAACTGATAGGTTGATTGTGTGTGTATGCTTATAATATATTATGTGTGTATATGTGTGTATGTGTGTTGTGAGCGAGAGAGAGAGAGAGATAGAGAGAGAGAGAGAGAGAGAGAGAGAGAGAGAGAGAGAGAGATCCGAACACTTTCTCACACGCGCAAAATCAACCCATCATAATTAATTATCTTTGTTGTCAATCATTTCACGTCATTCATTCGATGTTGGGCGAAGACGTCGGGTCGAGTCGGGCTGGGTGGGTTTTGAGCAGTTGGTCCAAGCGGAATCGATTCCGAGTTCAAAACAAAGAGCGTGAACCAGCCAGAGTCGACTCCGACTTCAGACTTCAGCGTATCGCCCGCCCGACAAAAAGTGAAAGTAGGGAAAGGGCTTCTCAAAATTAAGTTGGCTGTTGTTTGTGCTCTGTATATCAAGACAATGTGATGAACTATGAGAAGTTGATTAGTTCTCACACAGCTTCTATTGATCTCTGGAGAGTTGTTCTAGGGAACTTTTAACAGCACACTTATGAAACTCTCAGGTTGAACTGGAGTCTTATCTATTTGGCACGATTAGGTCACTTTTTACCAAAAGGTCCTGGGTTCGAGCCTCGCTTGGCGCATAGTTGAGTCCTTGGAAAAGACTCTTTACTCACATTCTTTCACCGTACTCAGGTGTAAAATGAGTACCTGACCGTTTACAGCTATGTCTCTGTCCGAAAAAAAAATTGTAACAATATCGCCTAACAGGCGTCATGTCACGTCCTACATGTTAATTGTTGCTGTTGGCCAGGCCCCCATTGTATAGAGCTTTGAGCACATTTAGTGGATATTGCGCTATATAAAAGCTCTTTTTAAAAATATTTTTAGTACTATTTGGCCACTTTTACCAAATGCAAGCGACCATCCCAGATTTTTTAATTTGCCTGACTGTATATCAGTGACGACACGTCTCCACAGATAAATTTATTTCCACAACATTTATTTCATAGCCTTTAAATTACTCCATGATGAAGCATGGACGTTTTATTTGTAATAATAAAAAAAAATAATACTTTAATGAAAACTGTGTTACTTCAATTTCAAAAAGGAGAGATGAAAGTTCATAATCTTGACCGTTTTCAATTTCAACTCAGTTTTCTTTATTTATGGGCGGGGGGGGGGGGGGGGGGGGGGAGGGGAGGGGAGGAGAGAGAGAGAGGAGTTGGTCGAGAACTCGCTTCACAAAAAAAAGGACAGCATTTCAGCATTTGATCTGACGGAAAGAACTTTGCGGTAGACTAACGTCCTATTCAAAAAGTAACGAGAAATTTACATTGTCTATTTCACAATTTAGAAACCGTGGTAAGCTACGCTGCACGGGCCTAATGGCTTTGAAGGACTACTTTTTTTGTTGTCTTATGCGCCTCCCGGCGCTGATAGATTTAAGGTTAAGGTTTCTTCATCTATCTCGTTAATTCCGACATAATACGTGATTGACGTGATAATAATAATAATAATAATAATAATAATAATAATAATAATAATAATAATAATAATAATAATAATAATAATAATGATAATAATATAATAATAATAATAATAATAATAATATAATAATAAATAATAAAAAATAATAATAACAATAATAATAATAATAATAATAATAATATAATAATAATAATAATAATAATAAAAATAATAATAATAATAATAATAATAATAATAATAATAATAATAATAATAATAATAATAATAATAATAATAATAATAATAATAATAATAATAATAATAATAATAATAATAATAATAATAGAAGATGGCATTTGTATAGTGCATTTTCAACAAACAAGCGTTTTACATTGGTTGAAAAAAATACACCTATTGTGCAACACAACATGGTGGAAATCTTTTTTGATTATTTTCAGACCTTATTTGACTTGTGTCTGTCTTACTTGGTATGTATTGAGACTCTGAAACATAACGGATCATTTCTTTCTTTTTTTTTTTTAGGGGTTCACTAGGGGTGGCAGCAGCAGCAGTCCTCTTGAAAATCGACGAAGACAGCATAATTTACCATGCAGGGCTTCCGTAGACAGTATGGAGTATCATAGTGGTCATGTTTGGAATTCATTGATTATGGAAATCTATGCGATGCACAGAGAATGTTATAGTAATTTACATTTTGTTACATTTAGGACAAAGGAGAGAGGGGGAAAATGTCAACTATTTTAGCAGTCCTTTGTCCTGTCTAGAGTAATAAAAGGGTGGGATGGGGGGGGGGGGGGGGGGGGGTTAAAGGAGACAACTTCGAAATACACACTATAAAATCTGAAAGTCTCTGCTGCAGACCATTCGTCAGTACAAAATAATATTATTAGGTTTTTGATAAATCATGTGACCCACCGTCTCAAAACGGTATTATGTGGGAATGAATAAGACCAGTAAAAGTGAATTTATAATTATAATGTTACGAATGATTTTGTTTTAATGTGCGTATTTTACAATGTAAGAAGTTGTATTTATTCTTCACAATAACGAATAAAAACTAAATCCAAGTTTCATATTTGTTGCGATCAATTCAATTTCCTACACCTAATTCATCCCTAGATGAAGAGGAGCAAACGAAAGAGGCTGGAAAGACATGGATTGAGCTGAGCTGACTCACTGGCCCAGGACAGAGATTTATTAGCAATGACTATCCCGCACAAATCTTTGGGCCTCTTTTTCGCTCACGAAGTGCCCGAATTTGCGTCAAAATATGGGACGAAGCCGTTTCGTATATGCTATTTTAAAAAATTAATTACGACGCTGTTTATCGATGAATATGACTGAAAGTTGGCACACAGTTAGAAAAAAGGTCATTTTAGATTATGTCAAGCGACAAAACTCGCGCGATTACCAGAAGACCGTTAAAAATAGATTTTTACTCTTTGGAGTAAAATATTTCTAAAACTACCGGGCGTGGAGGTTTTGTCGCTGACAAGGTAATACATGAACATTTCTTCTTTTTGGTTGTAAAATTTCATATGAATATGACGAGTACTTTTCCCGTATTTAAAAAAAAAAACCATCCTAATTTGCTCTTCAAGTTTCAATCTTTTAATCCACTTATTATGCAAGATACAACCAAAGGTCGAAAAAAAATGCCGAAAAAGCGTCCCATATTTTCGCGTTTTTTTCTTCTTTGCGGGTCATCCAAATAAATGACACCTTTAAAACTGTATAACTTGTTTATTTATGAATGGATTTTCAAAATTCAAAAACATTTTTACTCAGTGGAGATAGGGCTTGGATTTTAGACAAAAATTTTCCTCAAAAAGAGAAAAAAACATTTTTCATAGTCATTGCTAGATTTATGCCTGGAGGAACTTTGTTGGCGCCTTATGTTCCACCAATGTACCAAGAAGATAAGTAAGTTCATCCTTACATTGTACCGCTTTGAGACGGTGGGTCATATTTTATTAATTACATCATTTGCTTTGAGGAACATATTTATTTTGTTTTTGATTAATCGAACTTGTAGCCTGTACCAAAAGTGCTAAAAGCCAACAGTTACACTTAACCTGAAGAATGAAACATCACTTCCGTGAAGCGCTATTTCATTTTTATCGACTGAGACAACGCTGATACTGGCAAGGTACTTATTATTCATTTTAGTACGGCGAATAATTTTTTTTGAAATAGAGAATTTATTTAGATCACTATCCACTAACAGTGGTCAAAACGCTTTCCAAGGAATCCCTAGCAACACTTAACATATAACCCGAGACATGATTGTTGACCTGTCATGCGATATTACATTTTTTTTTAATCCACAGAGACACCGTACACGAACAGGTGCTAATTTTACACCTAAGAATGGTGATGGAGTGTGAGTAAATAGCGTTTTCCAAGGACTCAACTATGCGCTGCACAGAGCGGGGCTCGAACCCTAGGCCACCCGGTCCGAAGTCGGGTGTCAAACCATCAGACCACGACATAGCCGCACACTCCGAGGAGGCCCTTGTTGTCCCGTATATCTTAGCAAAAATAAATAATGCACCTCTTTTTGTAATTGTGTAATTCTTCGCCGAGTAACAGTTCATTTTTAAAATGTAAAAAAAGACATAGATCTAAATACGTTTACAATATTTCCCAATACGCAATAACAATTCTAATTTCTAATTGAAAAGCACTCCCCGATTTCCTACTACCCTTCACCGAAATGTTTCTGCATTCCCTCCACCTCGAGCTCCGATGACAAACCGTAACCCCTTCCTCAAGGAGAGGATAATATAACGTTGTATCATCCTTTGAGGTATTTGTTCCATTCCTCTAACTATTTCTTAGTATGTGGAATTGAACCCTAGATCCTTCGATCAGGGTTTTTAAAATTCTGGCTTTGTTACTATCATTTGTTGTTGTTTTGTTTGTTTGTGTTTGTTTATTATTTTTGCTGTTGTTGTTGTTGTTGTTGTTGTTGTTGTTGTTTTTGTTTTTGGGTTTTTTTTTGGTTCTGTTTTGTTTTTGTTTTTTCTTGTTGTTTTTGTTTTTATGTGTGCTCTCTTATCCACTAGGCCATCGGCGACGGTGATGTAATGGCATGACTTATGTTGTCGGTAGTTTTTTTTTATTCTTTAAAAAAAAAATATTTAAAAGAAAAATTAAAAAAATATATATAAAAAATAAAAATAAATAATATAATAATAATAATAATAATAATAATAAATAATAATAATAATATAATAATAATAATAATAATAATAATAATAATAATAATAATAATAATAATAATAATAATAATAATAATAATAATAATAATAATAATAATAATATAATAATATAATAATATAATAATAATAATAATAATAATCAATAATATAATAATATAATAATAATAATAATAATAATAATAATAATAATAATAATAATAATAATAATAATAATAATAATAATATATAATAATAATATAATAATAATAATAATAATAATAATAATAATAATAATAATAATAATAATATGATGATAATAATAATAATAATAATAATAATAATAATAATAATAATAATAATAATAATAATAATAATAATAATAATAATAATAATAATAATATATACTTTATTCATCCCAAAAAATGGAAATTCATTTACAGACGTGGCAGGCATAAAAATGTCTAAACACAAAGTTGAGAATCTAAGGCGACAATGCTTATATATATATATATATATATAATATATATATAATATATATATATATATATATAAAATATATATATATATATATATATATATATATATATATATATATATATATAAATATATATATATATATATATATATATATATATATATATATATATATATATATATATATATATATATATATATATATCCAATTAGAAAGTCTCTCTGCGATTTCATCGGGAGTTCGAATTGCTTTTGTTGTTCGTTTACCAGGCTAGTTAAGGACTTAATTCCTGGCCCAATCCTCGTTTTCAATACATCACAAATGTCTCCCCTTTGTTCATGAGAATTGTCTCCCAAAACAACAACAACAACAAGAAAGACAAAAGTAAATGTTGTCTCCATTTTGGTGTCTGTGTGTGGCTTTCCCCTCCCCCTCTTATCTCCAATAAATTGTCAATCCTGGTCTAGGTAAGCCTATAAGATATTCTATTTAACAAAATATCTTTTATTAAAACTATCGTGTCAACTGCAAAATTCTGAGTATCATTTTTGTTGATCGTAGACATCTATTTATAGAGCGATAATAATGACTCTTCGTCCTGAAATTATATTCTAGAAAAAAATTGTTAGAAACATGATGAATTAAATATTTAGAAATTAACCAATAATATGTGAAAACAATAGATTTCAATTTTAAAATCTCCAAAACTTGACAATTGTAGAATTCATCAAACCTGAAAAACGTATACGTAACAGACCAATATATTACACTTTACTACGACATTGTGCCGTTAAGATTTTTGGGGGAAAAAAACCCACTATATTAGCAACACTAAATCTAACTTTAAGTGGATTCAAATTTCGAATAGACATTTCCCCATTCAACGTGCTTGGTGGCACTTTGAAAGAAACACATGACGTAAACAACACAGGGGCGCCACTATTAGATGAAGGCACCCCAAACGCTTGTGAACGGGGGTGGGGTTGGGTTACTCCATTTGCATAATCAAAAGTGAATTGGACGTATTCCCTGATTTTTAGTATCGGATAAAAACGAGACGGATATCCTGGCTTGGAGTGGTAAAATTGATCATTTGCTCGTTCGGGTTATGACCGTTTTTCAGGACATCTCTTAAAAAGAATAATCAGATTTGAGAAAACGAAATAAAAATAAAAACTAAGAGAAAAAAAAAAAAAAAGAAAAGAAATCGGGGAAAGAAACGAAAAGAAAGATTGATTTTTTTTTAAAGATCACATTGTTTACTGGGTCAGGGACGACACTGGATGAAAAAGAAAAAGAAAAAGAAAGTAAGAAAAATTGAATTTTAATATTATTGGGCAAGGTAGTTTAATGTGAATTCGGTTTGATATTAGGCTTTTTAAACTACAGAAAGGAATGTGAAAGAAGGAGATCAGAGAATATTCTGAGAACAAGAAGGTAGGTTTGAGATGTAAAGATGAAGATAGATAAATAGAGATAGAGGTAGATAGATAGATAGATAAATGGATGAATGGATGGATAGACAGTGAGTGGGAAGAAAAATCAAATTATTTTATAATAGCGCAATATCCACTAAAGAGGGCCAAAGCGCCTTACAATGGTTCCCTGACAAACAGCAGCACGTAACATGTAGAACGAGACATGACGCCTGCAATATTACATTTTCCCCCGACAGAGACAACGCTACTAACGGCCAGGTAATCATTTTAGACCTGAGTTCAGAGAATGTGGTACAAAGCTTTTTCCAAGGACTCAACTAAGAGCCGAGCGAGGCTCGAACTCAGGAACTTACGATCCGAAAGCGAGTGCCATACCACAAGATCACGACATAGCCCCAATAAGGCTTAAAATAGTATATTACGCATCAGGCTTACCACAGCATAATACCGTTTTGAGGCGATTTGGTCACATATGTGACCATTCGTCTCGAAACAGTATTTTGTAGGAATGAATTGGACCCCGAAAAGTGACTTTAGAATTAAATTGACAGTAAATGCCAATTTTTGAGCTTTTGCATTGTGAGAAATTGTCTTCATTCTGTAACATAACAAATCGAAACAAACCCAAAGTTTCGTGTTTTTGTCAATAAATTCAATTTTTTTGCACCCAAGTCATCCCAACATAATACCGTTTAGAGACGGTGAGTCACATATTATTTATTGCCTTGTATTTAGATGTTCCCAACTACGATGCATTCATTGATCGATAACTACGTCATTCAGGCTCGTTCTGCTCCGAGCCCAACCAGACGAGACGACGCACTTAGTGACATTTATTATTAGAAGAATGAACATAAATAAAACAACAACATATCTATCTAGAACAAACAATGGAACAATGAGTAAAACGGGAAATGTTTAAAGGACTTTTTATATTTTTTAATGTTAAATGTGACTCACTGTCTCTAAACGATATTATGTCGGGATGACTTGGGTGCAAAAAAATTGAATTTATTGACAAAAACATGAAACTTGGGGTTTGTTTCGATTTGTTATGTTACAGAATGAAGACAATTTCTCACAATGCAAAAGCTCAAAAATTGGTATTTACTATCAATTTAATTCTAAAGTCACTTTTCGGGGTCCAATTCATTCCGACATATTACCGTTTCGAGACGAAGGGTCACAAATTATGTCCGGGTATGTTCGACTGGATTCTTTGTTCATTCATTATTCATCCATTCGTTCGACCATTTAACTCACTCAATCCTAGAGATTTTTGCTACTTTTAAAAATTGGAAAAAAAATGTATTAAAAATAAGCATGTACATAGATAGTTCTATTCAACTATCATTAACATGTAAAAAAGAAAACTAAAAACATTAGCTTTGATACTACGCCTATAATTTGTTTCAGAAAAATGTAATAAATAGGCATGGGGTAAAAGTAACTCGGGTAAACTACGGATATAGTCGGTGTGTGGGTTGAGTGAGTTAAATTACGCCTTTATTGACTGTTGTTGCATTCACATTATACCAATGCATTCGTCCATGTCTTTAAAACCCTTTATCTGCGAGACTGAATTTAATCAGGTCATTATAAAATGTTTCCTCATTTATAACCAATTGGGATGATCTATATTATTAACTTTCCATGTGCTCGAGGTCATTGGTCACATTGGAAAATGTGACCCTTCGTCTCGAAACGGTATTATGTCGGAATGAATTGGACCCCGAAAAGGGTCTTTACAATTAAATTGATATAAATACCAATTTTTGAGCTTTTGCATTGTGAGAAATTGTCTTCATTCTGTAACATAACAAATCGAAACAAACCCCAAGTTTCATGTTTTTGTCAATAAATTCAATTTTTTGCCCCCAATTCATCCCGACATAATACAGTTTAGAGACAGTGAGTCACATATGTGCTCAAAGTGACCAACATAGTGAAAGATGTTCACAGTTTTTGAAATATCTCACATCACGATTAGTCATTTTTTCAGCTTGACACATGGTTATGTTTAGAACTTTCATTAACATAGCAGCGTGTTTACATAATTTGTTAAGAAATAACCAATCGTTGGACAGCAACAAATCATGTGATTGATGACTTTGTTAGACGAAAACCTGAATATAGATCGCTCCCATTGGAGACATGGCCGGACTCAAGTACAAAGCACTCAATCGTTTTGAACCAGATATTGAAGAATTTTTTTTTTTTTAAAAAAGAACAACATAGACACACAGACACACTCACAAACACAGACACAAACACACACACACACACACACAGAGAGAGAGAGAGAGAGAGAGAGAGAGAGAGAGAGAGAAAAGTCGAGAACAAACACCCCCCCTACCCACAACAGCAACGCCAACAACAAAACAAATCTCTGACAATAAATACCTACCAACATTATCGTTTGGTTGTATAAACCTGGCAAAAGGCATATATAGAAAACGCCAATTCCAAACTGTGGCAGAAACCGACTAGCAGAATCATAAACTCCGGTTGCATTGGGGCGATAACTCTGAGGGTCTACTTTATTTATAATTTGCATTAAAATTGACCTTTTTTTCTTCTTCATAAAGCGCAATATCCACTAAACTTGCTCACAGCGCTTTACAAAGGGTCCCTGACCAACAGCAACACACGTAACATGCAGAACAAGACATGACGCTTATTACATTTTTTTCCGATAGAGACAACAACGCTGTTAACGACCAGGTACTCATTTTACACCTGAATAAGGTGAGAAAAGGTTATTAAAAGGTTGTTTGTTTGGGGTTTTTAAATTTTTTTTTTGTTTGTTTTAGTAATTTTAATGCAAACAGTAGATCGGGGATACAAGTCGGTCAGGATCTGAGATGTTGCCCCCCCCCCCCTCCCCTTCCCCCAAACCCTTTCGAAGCCCCAACTGTTAATTCCTGCCCTTACCATCCCAGTGCATATCATTAATTTTATTTAATATTCTGCAGGTTGATATAAAAACACCCTCTCAACAACCCATGCTCCACTCCTAATCGTCTCTCTCTCTCTCTCTCTCTCTCTCTCTCTCCCTCTCCCCTCCTCCCCCTCTCTCTCTCTCCCTCTCCCTTCCTTCTCTCTCACTCTCTCTCTCTCCCTCTCTCTCTCTCTCTCTCCTTTCCTTTCCTTCTTCTCCTCTCTTTCTCTCTCTCTCTCTCTTCGCTCTTTTTTATTCTCTCTCTCTCTCTCTCTCTCTCTCTCTCTCTCTTCTCTCTCTCTCTCTCTCGCTATCTCTCGCTTTCTTTCTTTCTATCTATCCCTCGTTATATAGCCATTTATATCTCTCAACTCCTCTTTTCACTTCCCCCTTACCCCCCCCTCTCTCTCTCTCTCTCTCTCTCTCTCTCTCTCACCACACACACACACACCACACACATACTCTCTCTCTCTCTTTCTTTTTTCTAACTCTTCACACACACACACACACAACACACACACACACACACAAACACACATACACTTACACAGATGCACACACTCTGTCTATATATCTATCTATCTATCTATCTATCTATCTATCTATCTATCTTTTTTCTTTCTTTCTTTCTAACTTACATTCTTTTCCTGTTAACCCCCCCCCCCCCCCTCTTATTTAAAGAAAAAATAAATTTCTATCTATCTCCCTCTCCCCTCTCCTTCCTTCCACTCTCCCTGTACACGATTTCTTCCATCTCCACAAACTTCTTAGACCATTCTTACCTTTAATGTGATCGACAGCTTTACTGGTGTCTGGTCCAAGGTTACATCGTAGAATTAATTTTATTGAAAGTGCAGTACCATAAATTTTTGATATTGAAATTATGCACAGGGAGAGACGCACGCACGGGACCGCAACAGGCGCCATGTGACAGGGGATGGGAGAGAACTGAGACAGAATTAATGAGAGATTAGTCGAATGGTGTAAGTAAGGTGTGGTGGGTGTCGAGAGAAGGGGGGGGGGGTTTGAGATGGTAGAAGACGGGAGAGAGAGAGAGAGAGAGAGAGAGAGAGAGAGAGAGAGAGAGAGAGACTTTTGGGGACTTAAAACTTTTATTCAAGTGCATTATTCAAATTTATTAACTTTAGAGAGAGAGAGTGAGATAGAGAGAGAGAGAGCGTGAGAGAGAGAGAAAGAGAGAGAGCGTGAGAGAGAGAGAGAGACTTTTGGGACTTAAAACTTTTATTCAAGTGCATTATTCAAATTTATTAACTTTAAAATTAGAGAGAGAGAGTGAGATAGAGAGAGAGAGAGAGAGAGCGTGAGAGAGAGAGAAAGAGAGAGAGAGAGAGAGAGAGAGACTTTTGGGACTTAAAACTTTATTCAAGTGCATTATTCAAATTTATTAACTTTAGAGAGAGAGAGTGAGATAGAGAGAGAGAGAGCGTGAGAGATAGAGAGAGAGAGAGAGCGTGAGAGAGAGAGAAAGAGAGATAGAGAGAGAGAGAGACTTTGGGGGACTTAAAACTTAAAAGGCATTTTTATTCAAGTGCATTATTCAAATTTATTAACTTTAGGATGTGACTGTTAAATAATGTTTTGGGTCGTTTTTTTGTTGTTTTTTTTTTTTTTTTTTTTTTTTTTTTTTGTTTATTTGTTTTGTTTTGTTTTGTTTGGTTTTTTTCGTTTTTTTTTTTTTCAATTTTGTGACACTGACTCATAGACGTCGTTTTATTACGGTAAAGGTTTTTAAAAAGTGATCATTTATATAGAATATAGAGCAATTTACATTGAATGTGTCGAAAGCGCTTTACCAGGGCGCCCAAGCCAACAATAACAAGGAACATGTAAAACCAGATATTAATTGTTTTAATTGTAATTTAAATTTATTCTAATTCGATCAGGTACTTATTTTATACCCGAGTATGGTGAGAAAAAGTGAATAAAGAGCCTTTTCAAAGGACTCTAATTTGAACTGTCTAAGTGAGACTCGAACCAGGGAACTATAAATAGTTCAGATAGACCCCAAAGCTCCAGGATAACCAAGTTAAGAGTCGTGCTAGAGTGGTATTAATATTTTTGCTCTCGCCTCCCTGTGTTAAATATTAACAAAGGTAAATAGATTTCTTGAATCTAAGGATCAAATTAAAACAAATTTTAAAAAATAAAATTCCCTTTATTCATCCCCAAGGGGAAATTTGTCTTTAGAGTCTATTCCAAGGGAAGACTGGAATAACCCAGACGTCAGCCGCAGTGCAGCGCCGCAAAGTGAGCTAAGGCTAGGTGACTTGCTCAAGGCCACACAACGTAGCGGCGAGTGATCGAACTCGTCACCTTTTGGGTACGAAGCAAAGACCGTACCGCTGAGCCACGTCCCAAAACGGTCTTATATGATGGAAGGAACCCAATGCTAAAAAGTTGAATTTAAGTTAAGCGTATTAAAAAACAGGATATCGTGGTTTTAGAACTCTCGAATTCTGGAGTTTAGAGTTGTCAGATTGTTTTATTTCTGCCTTTGAATTTTTGATTACAAAATCCCCCAAGGTAGAGGCACGCTCTCACCGGCGGAGTTGTCGTACCAATAAGGTCGCGGGTTCAAACCCCATCACCGCCGCGAAAATTTTTTTTTATTCTCTATTGTCTTCTGGCACTTTTCTACTCACTCATCTCTTGTTGTTACCAACATTAGTTGTACTCCATGTCAGAGTGTTGACATGCGCTATTACCACGGGCGTGGCTATATTGGTTGATTTGGTGCCTGCACGCTCATTTTTAAATGGATTACAAATTAAAACAAAAACTGACTAAAGGTATATACCGCCTCTTACTTCTTTGAGTAAGTCTTCTCTTTATTTTTGTTTTTCTTTGTATTTACAAATATACATGTTAAGTAATTTTCTTTGATTCTGGCACACCTTATATTGTAAGCATACCATGCACTGGCTATTACTATAAATATCGATCTGAATTACATGGTTTCATTCAGAATGTTGTTTCTTATATTTGAAATTTCACTATTCACCTGGTGTGTGTGTGTGTGTGTGTGTGGGGGGTGTGTGTGTGTCTGCGTGTGTGTTTTTGTATATGTGTGTGTATGTGGTTTTATTGGAAAGAACCGATCTCAAATACCTGGACGATATTTTTTATATCATAGGCATTTCCGGTTGTCATCTTCTATAGATAGTATGCACTTGGCTAATGAGTTCACAACATTGCCATCCTGAAGTATAACTCGCCAACACACAAATCTGTGTGTAACCATGATCGTTTATAGTCTGATCATTGCAGTTTAGTGAGAATTACTGATAAACGCGGATGGCAAAAAAACAATAACAATGACCTGAGTGACGTCATCTTCGAACTATCTATAAAAACTATTTGCCATGATATTATTATGCTCTTGTCTTCATTCCTTTCGAGCTTAATGTGATTGTCATGCGGCATGCACTGAAATAAAATTTGATTTACCCTTGAAATAAAATTTGATTTACCCTTGAAATAAAATTTGATTTACCCTTGAATCGAAAATCCCCACTCCTTCCACCCTTCCCTACCCCCCTGTTCCATTTAACAATCCACCATCCCTTGACAGTTGACAGGAAATAACCCCATTTGACCTTGATTTCGTTTCGTTTCTTTGTTGTTTTTGTTGTTTATGGTCGGTCGGTCGGCAGCCATCTTGACTGGTGCATTTTGTGAGGGGAACGGAAATGATATCAACAGTAATAAATAGTTCAAATCGCTTTAAGTTATGCAAAATGCAAAGGGAGGGGAGAGAAATAGGATCTCTTTGTATAAGATATTATATTATAAACGTTTTGATATATAAGCCGTGTTGTAGCGTGCTTGTTGTCTTGTTATTGTTTTTGTTTTTAGTGCGTCTATGTGGTCTGGTGGTATGACACTCGCTTTCGGATCGGAAGGTCCTGGGTTCGAGCCTCGTGCTCGGCGCATAGTTGAGTCCTTGGAAAAGGCTCTTTACTCACATTCTCTCACCGTACTCAGGTGTAAAATGAGTACCTGACCTTTAACAGCGTTGTCTTTGTCCGAAAACTTGTATTTTCGCCTAACAGGCGTCATGTCCTGTCCTAGATGTTAAATGTTGCTGTTGACCAGGGACCCCTTGTAAAGCGCTTTGAGCACATTTAGTGGATATTGCGCTATATATAGCACAATTTTATTTATTTTTAGTGATAATTTTTTTTAAAATAGTGATAGTGGTGTCGTTTTGGAATTTTTTGTATATTATAATATGTCACCTGTCATAGCAATCTGGTTTACAATTGGAATCAATTAAATGAATAAACTTCAGTTTATAATCAAAAGGGGGGGCGAAGTGGCCGAGTGGTTAAGGCATTGCACTGTGACCCAGATGACCCGGGTTCAAGCCCCGCTTCAGGCACTTTCTTTTTTTTCCTTGAGCAAGATTATTAACCCCCCAATTTGCTCACTTGGACAACATGGGTGATCATGTTGATACTTGATCTGGCGACGATGTCTTATGATATCGTGGCGCAAAAGGCATAATTTTTTTTTTAATAATCAGAATTAGAATATTTAAAAATTCGGTTCATTCCGACATAATACAGTTTTGAACCGGTTGTCAAAATCGACGTGTCGTACTTATTTGCAGGTCTGATAACCCGAAGGAGAAGAGGAAAAAAAGGTTGAGAAAACAAGAACTGAGTCGACAACATCAAAGAATGGACAAGGATGGATGGACTTTCATCCACAAAGGACTGGGTGGGGATCCTGACCTCCCATAGTGGGCAGGGATGTACATACTGTGTCTTCTATCCCCCTTAATATCTGTTTTCCAACATGCTTTCTGTCTTTGTCTTGGAATGAGATTACTTGGTTTTGTCCTGGCCCTGACTGGATACCCTTGGTGAGAGGAAAGCAGTCAAATGTATAGTTAGTTTTGGGAGATGATATTTTTTTCCTTGTAAATCATCTCTCTTTTATGTAATGTATTATGTTTTGTTTACATATTTTATATGATTTGTAAATATTTGAGTGTATTCCTCTTCGTGGGAACCTTTGCTTGTGACTGGATACGACTTTTAGGTAATCTCAAACGAAGTATTTCAATAGTGGCTCTTGGAATCTACATCTGTTCCTATTTGAACCAATTCCCTTTGTCTTACCTATTCTTTTGTGCTTTAATTGTAATTCTAGAGCTTTTTACTATCCCATTTTCTTCCTTTTTACTGGCGCTGATATGACCTTCATGTGTTGCAAGCGCCGTAAAATCCTTTTAAAAAAAACAAACAAACAAAACATCCACAAAGGAGACAACAAAAATAGCTGCAGGATCAGCTCTCATGATCTCTATTCTTTAACTACTGGGCCACTCCCCCCCCCCCCCCACCCCAACAATGAAACTGGCTTGATACAAGACAATCAGGCACACCTGTGTGTAATGAGAAAATGTAAGTTAGCCTGTTTATTTTTCTAAACAGGCGCAATACTGCACCTGTCATGTAGGGTACTCATGTTATACCTAAGTGCAATGGGCCTTTTGTGTGGCTATTAATGTGGTCTAGTGTTATGTCACTCGCCTTCGGATCGGAAGGTCCATGTTCCGAGTCTCGCTCTGCGCGGTACGTTATTGAGTCATTGGAAAATACTCTTTACTTACAATCTCTCACCGTACTCAAGTGTTAAATGAATACCTGGCCGTTTACAAACAGCCTCGTCTCTGTCGGAAAAAAAAAATAATTAATATCACCTAGCAAGCGCCATGTCTCGTCCTTCATTTTAATTCAGCCCAAATACCGGAGCATAACTCAATGTCTCAATTGTTTCTATGTTATATGCTTGTGTTGAGAATATTGGCTATTAAGCTTAATTGCTGGCCAACCAACTTCGCGAAGGTTGTGTGTGTTGGACCCGCGATCTCACGTAGTCGATGAGAGAGAGAGAGAGAGCTCTAATAATGACCTGAGTTAGAGACGATCTCTTTTGGGATGGTGGATAGCTCATATGGTAGAGTCACGCTCTCACCTGCCAGGCGGAGTTGTCGTACCAGTAAGGTCGAGGGTTCAAACCCCACATCACCGCCGCGAAAAAAAAATGATTCTCTATTGTCTTCTGGCACTTTCCTACTCACTTCATCTCTTGTTGTTACCTTTATTTTAAGTGTTGCTGTTTGCTACTAGTAACCCCTTTGTAAAGCGCTTTGAGCACTTTTAGTGAATATTGCGGTAAATTAATACTCAACTTTTAAATTGTTTTTTTTTTCTTCCCATCAACACCAGGACTCGAACCAGGGACCAATAGGTCCAATTGCGAATGTATGTACCCTACCACAAGTCCTAAGAGTGCCGTATCTACTTTTATTTTTCCTACAGCACCAATTATAGTTCCCGGCACAAAAGAATGTTAATATTATTATTATAGGGAATGAGATTAGCGGAAGAGTAGCGTCCTTTGATTGGACGTCACCCATAGTCTGTGACGTCACCGGCTGAAAAGTTATTAGAGAGAGAACGTCATCTTGGTTAGGACGAGAGACGCATGCACACAACCAACATGACGTTCTCTTTCTAATAACTTTTCAGCCGGTGACGTCACAGACTATGGGTGACGTCCAATCAAGGGACGCTACTCTTCCGCTAATCTCATTCCCTATAGAGTAATCTCATGTTGTGAAGCTATTGTGGTAGGCAAGCTTACTTCACCTCCATGACAAATTGAAAATGATATCAGTAAGCGCTCTTCTTACAGAATCTCTAAGTCTCAAAGTTTCAAATTTCAGTGGAAAACCCTTGAGTATTAGAACGTAAAAATCTCAAAAACACTGTAAAGACCATCTATGATAAATTGCTAGAAGTGCATGCAAGACAAAGAGAGAATTTTTTTTTCTCCAAAAGTAGGTTAGGTAATCTCTTTTTGGACTTCCCCAAAATAAAATATTTTAAAGCCCGAAAATACAATATATAGTATGTGACATGCTGAATCAAAACGGTACTGTGTCGGGGTGAATCAGGTGCCAAAATGTGAATTTATTAAGTTTAAAATGACAAGAAATGTAACATATTAGTTTTAGTCACTTTGAGAAAATAATAGATATATCAATATATTTTCTTCAAACATTTGTGACCCTTCGTCTCGAAACGGTATTTTGTCGGAATGAATTTGACCCCTAAAAGTGACTTTAGAATTACATTGATAGTAAATACCAATTTTTGAGCTTTTGTATTGTGAGAAATTGTCTTCATTCTGTAACATAACAAATCGAAACAAACCCCAAGTTTCATGTTTTTGTCAATAAATTCAATTTTTTTTGCACCAAAGTCATCCCGAATAATACCGTTTAGAGACGGTGAGTCACATTTTTTAGAAAAATAAAATGACGCGTGGCATCGTTAGACAGATATCGTCGCCTATGAAATCCATGAATTAATATTATAGATGAACCACCAAAACAAAAGTCTGATGATGTGAATTGGAATCATCCATAGTTTCCAACATGGGCGAATTAGGGGGGGGGGGGGGTAATTTAATCTTGCCCAAGGAAGAAAATAAAACAAAAGTGTCCGAAGCAGGACTCGAATCCAGGACTTCCGGGCCACAGTACAATGCCCTAACCACTCGACCACTTATAAACACACAAAAATTAACCAAAGTCTCATATTTTTTAAATTGTAAATCTGGTTGTTAGTCACTAAACTCGGACATAATAGCTACAGATCATATTAGTCAAAGATCTGAGAAAGTGTGTGTGTGGAACAGTGCTAGACAAA
>NC_088366.1:61575659-61578159 GCF_034508935.2 Berghia stephanieae | reverse complement strand
CCAAGGAAAATCGTCACATTCGTTACGATCCAACCAGCACTTTTATCATTCAGATTTCTTTTGTAAATCACACAATTTAAAGAAAAATGTTTTATTATAGCTATAAAAACGCGACACTGGGTTGTAGAGTTCATTTTGCTGATCAATATTATGCATTGAATTATTTGTTGCTTTTCTGTTTGAGTAAGAAAAAAAACTATTTTTGTTTTGGGTGGATGTGAAATTTTGGGGAAAATTCTGAAAATGGCTGTTAAGGAAAGATTTAAAGTTATCTCATTACCAGCGATTCTCAGAACGTTTCCCCAAAATTCAACACAAAAAAACAACAGATTATTCTTACTCAAACAGAAAACCAACGCTAATAAGGACTACTAATGATTATCAGTTTGTACAGGCAGATTTTTATTATTACGGGACGTAAAAGAGAGAGAGGATGGATTATCTTTAAAGAAGACCAGACTAATACTCAGGTTGAAATGGTTTGACAAAGTGCCAAATGCTGACCTTTGGACAAGAACAAATCTAGAACAAATTAAATGGATGTCCAGGTCAGACGCAGAAAGTGGCGAGGGGTTGGCCTTACCCTGCGGAAAGAGCCCTGCAATATAACAAGCAGGCTCTCGAATGGAACCCACAGGGCAAGAGGTAACGGGGTCCTCCAAAATAGAGTTGGAGGAGAAGCCTTCACCAAGATTTGAGCGTCTCCAATCTTATCTGGAGTGAGGCAAAGGTCTGTGCCAAGGACAGAAGAAGATGGAAGAGAGCTGTTGAGGCCCTATGCTCCGTCAGGAGCCAAGAGGCATAAGTCAAGTCAAGTCAAGACTAGAAAATAAAATGCCATTACTCTAAAACCAGAATAACAGGTGCATAAGGTATGTATCCAATCCTCCAGAAGACTGACTTTACACTTCCAATGAGATTGGAACCAGTTTTTTGGCATCACATTTTTCGTTCCTTATTAACTCAATAATATTTTCAGCATCTAAATCATCCCAAGATTACAGAGGCTGTGCAAGAGGTCGTTTTCGTAACATCCGTCAGAAAAATACAACAACAATTTAGGTTTTTATTTTGAGAAACAAAGGACAAAAATGTTCGGCTAGGTGGTCCAGTGGAATGACACTCGCTTTCGGATCGGAAGGTCCTGGGTTCGAGCCTCGCTGGGCGCATAGTTGAGTCTTTGGAGAAGGCTCTTTACTCACATTCTCTCACCATACTCAGGTGTAAAATGAGTACCTGGCCGTTAACAGTGTTGTCTCTGTCCGAAAAAATTGTAATATGTCGTAACAGGCGACATGTCCCGTCCTAAATGTTAAATTATGTTGCTGTTGGCCAGGGACCTATTGTAAAGCGCTTTGAGCACGTTCGTGGATATTGCGTTATATAAAAGTTCAATTTTAAAGCAATATGTTTAACATTCATTTCCATCAGGTTCTCTTAGAAAGATAATGGAAATAAACCAAAAACTGTCAGCAAGGTTTGGAGTTTCTCATCAAGAAAGAATGATCGAAATTGGCTGTTGCTAAATTTCATGAAAGTAACTTGAGAGAATGTGATATTTTAAGATATTGATTTGAGGGAGTTTGACTTTTTAAATCTTTAATTCTTAATTAGATTCAAGATAAAATGCATTTTTGAAAATTTTGACTCTAATAATAATAATTTTTGCTTCGGATGGTGTTTGTTTTGTTTGTTTGTTTTTTTTTTGTTTTTTTTTGTTTTTTTTTTTTTTATTTTTTTGTTGGGGGGGGGGGGGGGTTGTGTTGTGTCTTGTATTGCTTTGTATTCGTGTTCTATGTTGTCTTTGTTTTTGTTTTGTTTTTTTTGTTTTTTTTCTTTGTGTTTTTGTTTTTTTTTTGTTTTTGTTTTTTTTTTTTGTTTTTTTTTTTTTTTTTTTTTTTGTGTTTTTTTTTTGTTTGATTGTTTTTTTTTTTGTTTGTTGTTGTTTTTCATTTTTTTTTGTGTTGTCCATTGCTGTATTGAGAACGTTTTGAGTCGTTTGAGGATTTTGTTATGTTATTTTGTTTGTTTTTATTATTTTATTTTTGATTTAGCGTTTTGTTTTTCTTTTATCATAAAAATGTCGCTCTCGTAATACAACTTTGGCATTTTGACGCAATCTAAAGTTCACAAACAACTCTAAAGAAGAACTATTTTAATATAACTTAAACTGAAATTAACCCACTCAACCCTAACACCGACTATATCCGTAGTATACACTGGGTTATTTTTACCCCATGCCTATTTATTACATTTTTCTGAGACAAATTATAGCCGTAGTATCAAAGCTAATGTTTAATAGTTTTTACATGTTAATGGTAGTTGAATAAAACAATCTATGTACATGCTCATTTTTAATACATTTTTTCAAAATTTGAAAAGTAGCAAAAATCTCTAGGATTGAGTGTTAACCATCTTATATTGCCTTTTCTCGAAGAACCTTCGGTCAAGCATCGGAAGCGTAGATATTGAATGACCCACATTTCTTAGAGTCACCCAG
>NC_088366.1:61570659-61573159 GCF_034508935.2 Berghia stephanieae | reverse complement strand
TCTTCTTCTTCTTCTCCTCCTCCTCCTCCTCCTCCTCCTCCTCCTCCTCCTTCTCTTCTTCTTCTTCTTCTTCTTCTTCTTCTTCTTCTTCTTTCTTCTTCTTCTTCTTCTTCTTCTTCTTCTTCTTCTTCTTCTTCTTCTTCTCTTCTTCTTCTTCTTCTTTTTCTTCTTCTTCTTCTGCTTCTACTACTACTACTATTCTTCTACTATCTACTACTACTACTATACTACTTCTACTACTACTACTACTACTACTACTACTACTACTACTACTACTACTACTACTACTACTACTACTACTACTACTACTACTACTACTACTACTACTACTACTACTACTACTACTCCTCTCTCTCCTCCTTTTTCTTCTTCTCCTCTCCTCCCCTTCCTCCCTCCTCCTCCTTCCCTTCCTCCTCCTCCTCCTCCTCCTCCTCCTCCTTATTTTGATTGTATACCGGTTTTATAAAATCTCTCTTTAATTATGATCTTGACATGTTGATTTGTTTCGTAAATAGATAAATAATTTATTAGAGAATGTACTTTTTGAAATTGCTTTGTCTATTAGTTTGCTTTCAATTGCTCATAGAAATAGAAATCTTGCGTGTTGTTTAGTTTCTTTTATGATTTTATCATGAGTCATTTAAACATAGATAACTTATTGGTGTATTTGTGATTTTGAAAACCATACACACACACACCCACAACACCCCCCCCCCCCACACACACATATATACATATATATATATATATATATATATATATATATATTATATGCGTTGTGTGTGTTGTGTACCTATGTTTGTGTGTGTTTGTGTGTGTGTGTGTGTGTGTGTGTGTGAAATTCCGATTTCCATTTCTTTCCCCGTGTTCTTGAGTATCAGACTATTTCTGGGGGAAAAGTTAAACGCTCTTTTTTAGTGATTATATTATAGTATTTCAATAAAAATGTAACTTTTGTCTGTCACAGATTTAGGCTTTGTTCCTGAAATTAGATGTCTAATAATATTGTTAACAAAAAGTGGGAACAGCAATGGACGCAATACCGTTCCCTGAGTTAACCCTGATTCAAAGGTCTGCGGATGGCCTTCAATGTAAGCTGGGAAGAGCACATATCAAATCAAGATCTCTACAGTGACCGCCCCCCCCCCCCCCCAGTGACCTCGAAGATACAAAAAGAGAAGACTGAGACTTGCGGGGCACTGCTGCTGGAGACACAAGGAGGAGATTGCAAGCAGTCTTGTGCTATGGGAATCACCTGAGCGAACCAGAAGCAGAGGCAGGCAGAATAAAATTTACATTGACTCTCTGCTCGATGACACAGGAATGGACAACACTCGGGAGCTGCGGACGCTTCTGGAGGACAGGGCAGAATGGCGAAGACTTGTGGCTCATGTTGGGCGCCCCAAGGGGAGGCCAAGTAAGTAAGTAAGTAAGTAAGTAAAGATCTGATTCATCATATCTGATTTCTATTCCATTCACAACTCCTTTTTGGGCCCTCCTTTAAAAATGACAAAATCCAATGAGTAGTGGTTAATGCCCCTGAAATTTTGCTTATTTCAAGTTTTATTTTTAAGATCCTTTTAATTTCTTCCTTGGATTTCATAGTCTGTTTTGTAAAGCGCTTTTGAGAAGTCTAGAGATAAAATATATTGTGTTTATGAACAGCGAATTCGGAGTTTCTCTTTAACTAAATAGTTGATAATACTGTAGCATTTTGAATGTTGATGAATAAAACTCCTGTAATATAATAATGCTCTAGCAGTTGGCAATGTATTGATTTTAAAGAAAGCCATATTTTGTTTGTTTTTTAATGAAAAAAACTGAGCTTTATATAGCGCAATATCCACTACATGTGCTCAAAGCGCTTTACAAAGGGTCCTTGGTCAACAGCAACATTTAACATGTAGGACGGGACATGCCGCCTGTTGGGCGATATTACAATTTTCCGGACAAAGACAACGCTGTTAACGACCAGGTACTCATTTTACACCTGAGTACGGTGAGAGAAAGTGAGTAAAGAGCCTTTTCCAAGGACTCAACTATGCGCCGAGCGCGAGGCTCGAACCCAGGACCACATAGCCGCAAGATTGTGATTCATGTCATTTATCAAATGTCAAGGAGTGAAATTAATTACGTACTGCAAACGAAACTGAGAATGTTTGGCCTGTTTATGTAATAAAATTCTACATTTGTTGCCAAGGAATTAAACTAAATTTTCAACCTATTTTCTTTTTTTCTTTTTTTTTTTAATTTTTTTTTATTTTTTTATTTTTTTTTTGATTTGTTTCCTCCAAGTTGGAATGGACCACGTGATTAAAACCAAACCCAAAGCAATATAAAATGTCACGTATTTTCCATCTCCGGTCAACTCCTTGCCCCAGCCATTTTCCCAGGCTACCAAATATGAAAAATAACCTGTTATTTGTTTTTATTGTTTGTGCTTCAAAACTCCCAAACAGAACATGGCCATAACATACACAAACCAAGATGGCAGAACATT
>NC_088366.1:61563159-61565659 GCF_034508935.2 Berghia stephanieae | reverse complement strand
TTGTCAAAAAATTTATAGATTATAGTCGCATGGATGAGTCATGATCTGTGCGCTGAGAAATTTCCTCCTTTTTGTGACCAGTCATTTTCACCTCTGCTCTTACTTTAAAATATGGATTGTATTGAGGTGGTAAAACCTATTTTAAGTAGGATTGTCTTTATAAGCGTATAGAACACTGGGTATGGCAAGAATTGATAAAATACTTGGTAGGAAATTTCACTTCTAGGTAGGAAATTTTAAGGTTGGATTTCCCTGGACACCCTGGATGTTGTTTGCAGCACAGAATATAGGATGACACATCTTTTACAAATGCGATTCAACTCGTATCTATCTGAAGTCAACACGTTGAGATAACATAAAAAACGATATGCCCATAGATCATAAGATAAATATACAAAGAATAAGGAGACAGATACGATTGTACTTTTGTGCAATGACAAGCACCGAAGAGGTCAAAAATTGGTCTTCAATGTTTCCGTTTGTGTATCATTTCATCACATGACTAATGCCTCCCCCTTCCCCCATCAATCAAATAAACCAGTACCTATTCCGCCGTACTCTTAAAAAGACGTATTTTAAATTTGGTCCAAAACAAAAAAACAAACAAACCCATCCTTCAAAAATTGATCGATTTAAATGACTCCTCCTCCAGGCAAAAACTTTTAAACCTGGGACATCACGAGGTGTTCCTTAATGTCCCAGGTATGAGAGGTTTTGTTGTAGTTGTTTTGTTTGTTTTTGTTTTTTTGCCAAGATGAGGATCGTTTAAATCGATTGATATTAATTTGAAGGGATGAGTTTTCTGGCCAAATTTTTAAATACGCGTATTGCCAGAATACGACCATGAACTGGTTAAACAGGAGAACGTTTAGTTTAACTCATTCAACCCTAACACCGACTATATCCGTAGTTTATCCGGGTTACTTTTACCCCATGCCTATTTGTTACATTTTTATGAGACAAATCATAGGCGTAGTATCAAAGTTAATGTTTTTAATATTTGCATGTTAATGATAGTTGAATAAAACTATCTATGTACATGCTCATTTTTAATACATTTTTTTCTAATTTTGAAAAGTAACAAAAATCTCTAGGATTCAGTGAGTTAAGGGGAATGGTAAGAAGTTGGCCTGCCTCTTCTTCCCTCTCCTGTTATTCCATATTTCAATTGATAGGAAGTATTTAAACTTTGTCATCATAACCTCAAACATTCTCATTTTTTTAAAAATTACAATCATTTTTATGTGCGGCTATAATGTGGTCAAGCAGTATGACACTCTCTATGGGATCGGAAGGTCCCGAGTTCGAGCCTCTCTCGGTGTATGGTTGAGTCCTTGGAAAATATGCTCTTTACTAACATTCTCTCACCGTACTCAGGTGTAAAATGAGTACCTGGTCGTTAACAGCGCTGTCTCTGTCCGGAAAAAAACAAACTTGTAGTATCGCCTGACAGGCGTCATGTCTCGTTCTACAGGTTACGTGTTGTTATTGGTCAGGGACCTCTTGCAAAGCGCTTTGAGCACATTTAGTGGATATTGCGCTATACAAAAGCTACTTTTTTTTAAATGACAAGTCAAAGAAAGAAAAAAGGAAACCTCTGATACAATTTCATGGTTATAGAAGATAATAATAAATATAAATTTTTATTTTTTTTTATTCCAAAGAAGAAAAAGATATCCTGAGATTTTTCTCATTTACTGGTTATCTCGACTTTAATTTACGTTTCGGATAATATTATGTGTCAAATTGAGCTTTTATATAGCGTAATATCCATTCAATGTGCTCAAAGCGCTTTACAAAGGGTCCCTGGCTAACAGCAACATTTAACATTTAGGACGGGACATAACGCCTGTTAGGCGATGTTATCATTTTTTTTCGGACAGAGACAACGCTGTTAACGGATAAGTACTCATTTTACAACTGAGTACGATGAGAGAATGTGAGTAAAGAGTCCTCTCCAAGGACTCAACTATGCGCCGAGCACGAGGCTCGAACCCAGGACCTTTTTCCGATCCGAAAGCGATTGTCATACCAACTAGACCACATAGCCGCATATAATATGTGTCGCGTCGCTCCGAATGGATACGAATTTTAACCAGTGAGTCACAATAATTAATATTAAAATCACAAAGCTGACTTCCTTAAAATTAATGTCATTTTTATTTGTTGTCTTATTATCACAGGTAGCGTGAACCTTTGATAAAAGTGACTCGGCGACATTTTGAAATGTAGCTGCTGTCTTGTGATGTGTACAATTTTTAAAAGGTCACGCGGACTGGGGAACAAAGAATTATTCAGAATTTAACGAACACCAGGGGGAAAGGGAGAAATTGAGAAGAAGAGAAAAAAATATCTTTTACAAAATCGAGTATGAAATGAGTTTTCAAAAAGAAACAATCAAGTTTGTTTAAATATATGCCTGGTCTGATGTTTGCATAAATCTGTTCCTTCTTTTTTCCTTCTTTATTTTCTTTTTTTTCTTTTCTTTTTTTTCTTCAAT
>NC_088366.1:61520659-61560659 GCF_034508935.2 Berghia stephanieae | reverse complement strand
AAATTAGAGTCTTGCAACTGGAGTTCTTATCAGTATCAGACTTCGATTTTATCCGACTCATGATTTTGACTTTGTAGGCCTTCCGAAAGCTCCTTACTCTTACATCCCCAGTATTCTTTGTTTTTATAATGTTCTCTAGTAGGGGGTTTGGAAGTGGGGAAACTTTTTTTTAAAGTCCCCCCCCCCCCCCTTCCCAAACCCCATCTGCCTCTAGAACATTATAAAAAAACAAAGAATACTGGGGGTGTAGGAGCTTTCGGAAGGCCTCCTGACTTTACCGTAAATTTTACAGAATTTTACAGAAATTTTCATGTTTTTCTTGTCCGTTCTCGGAGTAGAATTTATTAATTCGGGCACAGCGTTATTTGATCAAAGGGACATAATCCTGTAAATGACTTTTCATTCCAATCTGTAAGAAATTATCGTCCATTGTTTTGTTGTATCTAAATATAATTTAAACTTCTTTTTTTTCAGAATTTGAAAACAAACAATATGTAAAGATGATTGAAAAGGAAAACCAGTGTATCATATGTAAGTATTTTGATTGAATTCAGTGGAGCTTTGAATTTAAATATAAGTATTTACACCTAAACATTAAACAAAAATTAAGTAAACAAATAAAAAGTTGTTTTGAAAAGGCAGAAAAAGATGAATTTCATATTCAATACTTTAGAGTACACGGTCACATTCTATTAAATTGTTTTTTTAAAATCATGTGTTATATTGTAAAATATATAGTATTTCTTATTTAATATGTGACAATGGAGTATTTTTGCCCGGTCACTCAATTTTCTCAGCCGTGACCTCAATATACTCAATTTCAAAAGTTTATTATGATTTTTTTTTTAAAGTCAAAAGAACACACTGTTCTTATTTTGACAAGATCTGTTATTTCATTTAACCCGTATAATAAAAGTTACTTATAAACCCAGCTATGCAATTCAGTTTGCTAAAAAATAATCACTTTCAAATAGTGCATTTCAAATAATTCACTTATATTTCTCTCCTAGTTTCTGTATCATTGGACAGACAACAATAATCACTGTCTAGTCGTTGGATACGATTTCCATCTATTTCAATGCACTTTCTACCAGATCAAATGCAGGCTCAGCTACCCAATCACCGCTTGCTTGACAGGGGGATCAACTTATTTCTCACAAATATGTTGTGCTTGTGGAACAGCCGACCTGCCGGTATCGAGCATTTGAGCAATATTGGACCTTGAAACTTGCACAACATATAATCATGATATTATCAGAACGTTTATTTTCATCTGAATATGAACATTGATAGTATTACTCAGACTCGCCTAGTCAGCTGGCTTATATGCTGATGATGAGAAAGAAGAAGAATATATGTTGATGATGATGAGAAGAAACAGAAAATCCAATTCTTTGGCGATTCAAACCAGATTCTTATGTTGGATTCAAGTTGAGCGTTACTATCTATAAGCCAGCCCCATTTGTATAAGTGCGTAATTTTGACTTTGTTATTGCAATGATCAGTGCATAAAATAAATCCAGATTCTTATAATTTGATTCTTTGATTTCCCTTCTTCTAAGATTGATGTTTATAAAGAAGAAAGGATACATCTATGAGGGAACAAAAATCTGATATGAATGAAAATCTTTTTGGTTTTAGACTTCTGGTCTATTATTCAGTGTTTGACTGGCTTTGCCCATTTGTATGCCACACATATCTGTAGTCCTTTTCTGTCTATATATCACATTGTCATTGTCTTGAAATAATGCAGCATTGATTTTGATTGAATCATACTTTGAGTGAGAGAGAGAGAGAGAGAGAGAGAGAGAGAGAGAGAGAGAGAAAATTGAGCTTTATATAGCGCAATATCCAATAAATGTGCTCAAAGTGCTTTACAGAGGTCCCTGGTCACCAGCAACATTTAAAATGTAGGACGGAACATAATGCCTGTTAGGCGATATTACAATTTTTTGGACAAAGACAGCGCTGTTAATGGCCAGGTACTCATTTTACACCTGATTACGGTGAGAGAAAGTGAGTAAAGAGCCTTTTCCAACGACTCAACTATGCGCCGAGCGCGAGGCTCGAACCCAGGACCTTCCGATCCGAAAGCGAGTGTCATACCACTAGACCACATAGCCGCACAAAGAGAGAGAGAGATGTGAATAAAAATTGTTGATTGTATTGAGTGTATAGTGTGGTGGGCAACAGTAATAGTTCATTGTTAGACTGAGATAATCATAGCTATTGATTGCACTGTCTTGACTTTATTCTATCAGCTCTCCAGGATCAAATTGAAAAGAACAAGGAGTTGATTCAGCGAGTTGAAGGGGATATTTCAAGAATGGATGAGGACACCATGCGATTACACAAGCAGTTTGTACAATCTAAAGAAACCCTTAAAAAGTATGGTTATTTAACAACCTTGATATAAGTGACCCTTCGTCTCGAAACGATATTATGTCGGAATGAATTGGACCCCGAAAAGTGACTTTAGAATTAAATTGATAGTAAATACCAATTTTTTTAGCTTTTGTATTGTGAGAAATTGTCTTCATTCTGTAACATAACAAATCAAAAGAAAACCCCAAGTTTTGTGTTTTTGTCAATAAATTCAATTTTTTGCACCCAAGTCATCCCGACCTAATACCGTTTAGAGACGGTGAGCCACATATAACCTTTTATCATTGATTATTTATTTTTTTAAATTATTGTCAAATTAATATAGATGTACGTTTTCATGTTGCTGTGTAAAGTAAAGAAAATGAAAGCGCCTTCTGAGTAAAAATTACAATGAAGATTTCAAAATAACTTGCATTTATTATATCTCATAACTCATTCTTCAGTTGATGGTTTATAGAAGTAATAAATACTGAATAGTCAAATTTTTTTTTAATCTCTTTATCCTTATTCTTTTTATCACCATAATGTAAATCCTATCATCTCACATTGGTATTATGTCAAGGTGCATGAACCAGATGCCGAATAGTTATCTTAGAATGAACAGAAATGTTGGATTCTAGTTTTTGTCACATTAAAAAAAACTATCATTGTCCTCACTATAATCAATAAATTTAACCCAAGTTTCATAATTTTGACAAATTCCATTTTTATCATTCAAGCATTCCCTGTACAATATCGTTTTGAGGCAGTGCTATCTATGAGATTAGTGCTATCTTCTTTAACATGTTTTTGTTTCGTTTTGTATCATATTTCAGCCTAAAGGACACATATAATATTATGACGGATCATGAGATGGCCTTGTCTAAACAACTGGAATCTCTTAAAATTAAATCAGAGGAGGAAAGGTGAGTAATTACCAAAAGAGAAAAGATTTAAAATCAGCTCATACTAATCTTAAACAAGTTGAGAGGAGGAAGATTTGTCAAAACGAAAGAAGAAATTAAAGAATTAAGAAAAATTTTTAATTTTGTTTAGCAAATTAAAGAATGTTGAATTTTCACAAGGGGACGCGTTGCCAACTCACTTGACAAAATTAGCATTATTTGTGACCCTCCGGCTCGAAGCGGTATTAAGTCGGGATTTGGAAAACGAAGAAAACCGGTTTTAAAGTGGAAATGGTCAAAATTATCAAATTTCAGTTTTGGGTTGTTTCAGAAACTACAATCATTTTTCTACATGAAAACATAATAATTCAACATAAACATTGACGATAAGTTATATAAATTTCAAGTTTAAAAATGCAACTATCAGTGACACATTCAAAACGAGAGTTGATTTTCTCTCAGAGAGCCACCCTTTCCAAGGCTTAGTAATACCGAGTCTTTTTCTCCACCAATAAGATGTAAGATACCACAACAAAGGGCGTGTCCTTATCTATCTCAGAGTAAGCATGACTGTTTCCACAATGTCATGGTTCAACCAATAATGGACTTTAAAAACTGTAAACAAATCTAGGTTTTTCCCTGACAACCTTACAAATGAATGATTCTGATTGGTCAACGCTCATCACATGCGCTGTGGCTGTAGGCCATAATGCTCGATGCTTCATGACGTCAGCATTCGTGTGTTACATATGTGTGTGTTTGTGCATTTTGATACACACCACGTGCTATTATCTCACTCTTTTAGCTGCATTGGTGATCGAGGTGATGGTCCTCCTTTGTCCCTCTTTTTTTATTCATGAATTTATAGGACATGCTAAGACTTAATAGGACAACAGTTGCCTAATCTTACACTTACAGTTACAGAGATTGTTGTAGGATAAACATTTAATTTTAAGTACAAAAGCAGAATAATAAATAGAGCCTTCAACAATTAATGAACTCCGGATGGAAATACATATAACTAAAAATGAAATGGATAGATAAACAGAGATAGATAGGTAGATAGATGAAGAGGGGAGAGAGACAAACAGAGAGAGAGAGAAAGAGAGAGAGAGATGGATGTTCGTTGTGTCGTGCTTTCTTTGTATACTGAAATAAAATGGTGGGGGGGGGGGGGGGTCTTTTTAGACAATGAACAACGTGGTGGAACGCTAAGGAAAACTTGAGAGATTCAATAACATGTTTTAATGTAAGTCACTACACAATAAGCCCCACCCCTCCTCCTCAAGCTGTCATCTGACTCAAAATGGAAACAATGCAATGATGGATTTGACCAGCCCATTTCTTTAATTGCAATCTCATTGGTCAATATGTTTCCAGTTGATTGACTATGACTTACTTTGTAACAAAATGCTTTCTTTAAACTATCCCTACAATTCTTTGCTCTGCCTCCATCCCTTTCTTCATGTCTACCTCACTCTCTCCGTCTCCCTTTTGTTTCTTTCACACATACAAACACACACACACACACACACACACACACACACACACATACACTTATACAGGTTTCAATCTTTATTCTATTTCCCTCGCATCCCCTTAATGCACAAGCAGTCTCTCTCCCCTCCCCCTCTCGCTCCTCTTTTTCTCTATATATCTCTCTCTCTCTCTCTCTCTCTCTCTCTCTCTCTCTCTCTCTCTCTCTCTCTTTATCTCTCTCTCTCTTGTGTGTGTGTTTGGGTGTGTGTGCGTGCGTGTGTGTGTGTGTGTGTGTGTGTATTTTACTCTCTCATTCTATCTCTTCCTCTCTAATCCATTTCTTTCCCTGCCCACCCGGCTTCACGTAGTTTCAAAACTGTACTTTCAAATTATAAACCCTTCTTTAACTTTTGGTATTTTGAAATCTTATCTTCTCTATTGAATAAGACAAAAATTTCACATTAATAATTCTTATTTCATTGATTCTTTATTTAAATATAAAAAATTCTTGAAAAAGTTAGCAATTGTCGGCATTTTTTTCCCAGTGTTTTATTTGTTTTAAGAACATCTTACATAATAATAAATAACTACAAAAGTAATAATTAGATTGTTTCAAAAATTTGTATGTACATTATTAAATGTATAATCTAAGCTCATGCCAAATTTCACTATTCTCGTCAAATTTTCGATGCCCGTATCTAAGGAGTTATCTTTGCCCTTTGATTTGACTGTGCGTGAAAAAGGTGCTTCACTTCAAAGTCGATTTTCTCAAAACTTGGTTTTCACACTCTCCCTACTTCAAACGGTCATATCTCGGCAATGAATAATCAGAATTGTATAAATTTGGTATCAAATTTTAAAGCATAAAATAAGCTATGATTGGGTACCAAAAACCCAAAATTGAAAAATCCTACTTAATACCGTTTCGAGGCGGAGGGTCACATTTGTGAGGTTGTAGGTTATTTAAAAAAAAAAAAACAACAACAAATTTGAGCTTTTATATAGTGCAATATCTACTAAACGTGCTCAAAGTGTGATCCCTAGCCAACAGCAACACTAGACATTTGTATGAGACATGATGCTTGTCAGGCGATATTACAATTTTTTTCGGACAAAGTCAATGCTTTTAACGGCCAGGTACTCATTTTATACCTAAATACAATGAGAGAATGTGAGAAAAGAGCCTTTTCCAAGAGCAGGACTCGAACCCAGGACCTTCCGGTCTGAAGGAGAATGTCATACCACAAGACCACATAGCCATTGAATCTTCCCAGCTGTTGTACTTATCATAACATTAGAGGAGTATGGATCTAAATGACCTGGGTTATAACATTGTAATATAACCATCAGAATCTCCTACAGCAAGGGAAGTAGCCATTTTACAAAGAAAGCACATGTTGTATCTCTAATGTCATGATCATTTTTCTTTTGATTCCAAATTTAGAACTTTTATTAATGTGTTTAAAAATAATTACAGTTAAAATTGTGTTGTCTTTATTTAATATGATATATGATATGATATGATATAAGTCCAGATTTATGTAGGCTTTTACAGCCTTTTATCTGCTCTTGTGCATTCGTGAACATATTTAATTCACGTCTCTCAAAACTGGGCATGCCACATAGTGGAAGGAGGTGTCTGAATTTAACTTTACAAACAGTATTTTTCCGTTTCACAATGAGCATCAAGACAGCACTTGAATGCCTGCAATGAAGGGGCGTCGACAACTGTTGCAGGCAAGCAGTTCCATTTGTCGACTACCCGAACTGAGAAAAATTTCCTTTTTTTTTTTTGTGAACGAGAGAAAATCTTGACAGCCTGGCATGGGGGGTATGGAAGAATTCAAATCAAGGATAGTATGATCCAATTTGGAATATTGCCCATCAGTGATATTACTTCAGATTGTTGTTTTAAATTGAAGATAAATTATGTTATAAATGTTCATTTATTGTGTTGCCTTTTGAGTTTGGATATTTTGTATTTCATTCAGACAGTTTTATCAGGAGCAAATGGCAAACTATTCAAAAATCAAAGATGAATACATGAAAAAGTATGAATCATTTCCCCTTGCCATGGAGCTTCGTGAAAAGAAAGAAGTTTTAAGAGAAAAGCAGAAAGAATCGGATGAACTTGAGGCAGTCATCACAGATTTACATGAAAAAATAGCAGATAAAGAAGGTAAATAGTTTTATAGAAAGCAATATCTTTTGGTCCTCAGGAAAGTCATATTGTGTGGTTCATGAATTTTAATAGAATATTTTATTTAGTTTTATATATTATTTTAATACGTATGAGAAGAAAAGGGAAAATGACAAAGTCAGCTATTGTAATTGTAATTTTATTTTTTTTGCTCTTTAATTTTTTCTTTTCAGCACCTGTAATCGTTTACTTATCTCACCCCTTTACTGTCATATTGTCGTGTGTTGTAATGTTTTTGTAATTTAGAAATAAAATGATTCTTGTTTAATAGAGGAGGCTACACGTTTTGATTCCTGTGTCACAAATTAAAGGATAGCTCTGTTGTATTTGTTTTATTCATAATGAAGTGCGGGTGGTTGGATGGGAGCATCACCCTTGAATCGTATACCTATGATGTTCGCATGGGTGTACGATCCGATAGTGATGTCGTTTCTTCTTCTCTTTACTAGCCTATCCTGCTTCTTTGGTTTGTGATTGTATTTTTGACAGGGGATATTTTTTTTTCTGTAAATCTTCTGCCTGTTTGTTCTTGGTTCTTTATAATTTAGCTTATGATATCTTTAGGTTATGATTTTGATTGACATTTGTACTATTTTTGTTAGATTGCTTGTTTTTTTGTTTCAGCGGTCTCTCATATAACCTCAATTGTGTTGGAATAGACCTAAAGCAACAAACAAACAAAAAAAGAGTTTTAAAATGTTTTTACTCACTATCCTAGTTTTAATTAAATGTTTTTATAATGCAAATTATGACTATTTGTTCCGAAATTGTAAAGTTTTTATTGCAGTAGCTTCGGTGGAATGACATCTTCAAAACTTTTTGGCATTTTACTTTTACAGCAGCTTTGGATTCCAGGGTATTGTCAAGAATGATAATCAAAATGTATCCTTTTCATGGTCAACTTTTTTTTTTTTATTCGGAAACATATTTTGGCATCAGTTGAATGGCTTTTGCTCTTGTCATTTTAAGATTATGTGTCGTTCATCTTTCACACTGTTGCAGAGAAACAAACAAATACTGTGCAACCCCTGGATAACGACATTGTCCTGGAGTGGAAAATGATGTCGTTATCCAGGGGTGTCGTTATTCCGGGGTTTTCAAGATGGCAGAATATATATATATATATATATGCTCTCATGCTGATCATTAATTTATCCTTAACAACCACGCAGTGCTCGACTGAAGCTATCAACTCTTCAGACTGAAAAGGAAATAGATGCATGTCTTGTGGAAAAAACAACACTTCTAGAGCAATTGAAAGAGATACAGACAATTAAACAGCCTGCTGGGGTAATAATTTAAGCAAGATTTAGCAATTCTTTTATAATTGTTGTCAGGGAATTCAATACAAATGGAGTTTTAAACTTAAATTTTTAAAAATAAAATTCCCTTTATTCATCCCATAGGGGAAATTTTTCTCTAGGGTCTATTCCAAGGGAAGAATGGAATAACCCAGGCATCAGCCGCAGTGCAGCGCTGCAAATTGAGCTAGGGCGAGGTGAATTGCTCTAGGCCACACAGCGCAGCGGCGGGTACGAAGCAAAGACCGTACTGCTGAGCCACGCTGCCCCATGTTTATTTGTCTGAGATACAAATGACCAGAGTTTCATTTTCAGTGAGTTCTGATCTTATTTATCTTTTAATGCATTTTTTAAAAATCAGATAGGCATATTATTGATTTCTTGTTTACATTTCATCACAATGATTGGTATACTTTATGCTGTACCTTTTTTTTTGCCAGCAGGTCAACTAAAACCCAATTCTCTATTTTACTATACACTGCTGTCCACATAGCCAGTCAAAGAAAAGTGCTAGGCTACTATGTGTTTGTTAGACCAATCTTAGAGTACAGTTGTAACGTATGGGATCCACATACCTATCAATCTGGCCAGAAACTCGGAACAAATTCAGTGATTTCTTGTGCTCTTATGAGCATGCCTTTTTGTCTGTAACGAATAATCAAATAAAGAAAGCGTGACCAGCGTTTGATAGGACAATATGGATAGAAGTTATTGGCCAAAAGGAAAAGCCACAAAAGTTGAAAATTGTTCATAAAAGTTCAAAAAGTATTTACCAGAATCCCAGGGGATAACGTGGAGAAAACTCCAAAAGGAACACACATCTTCATTCATTTTTTACAAGTGTAATTAATTTAGATGAGGAATCCACTGGACATGGGTTTTTACATACTGCTCATAATAGTTGTGAATTATTAAGCCTCTAGAACTGTACAAGCCAAATCACCAAATATTTATACAATGTTGCATTTACCTTCAATACTGAAGCTGCAACAGTAATGGAATGAATTGAAATCACACGAAAGGCTTTTTTTAAAAGATAAAAACAGTTCGTCAATTCTATCACCAGATGCTTGATAAGCCTTTAAAATTGAATTTTATCCTAAGACACAACTCTTAACCAGGGAACGAAATGCAATTCCCCCCCCCCCCCCTTTCCTCCCCAAATCACACTCAAAATTGCTTTATTGACAAGGTCACAATCATACACAAATTGCAATCACTTTCCCTGAATCAGTTAGACCAGTAAGGTGCCATTGTAAGAAATTATTCATTCTACCAGCCGTCAGACCTAAACAGCTGACTCAAAGTGTTTAACATTATTTTAATGATTAATATTATTGTGTTTAACTCTTTAGCAAACAACGTTTCTTTTGATTTTATTTTGTTTGTTTTGTTTGTCTTTTTTTTCTTTTTTTTTTCTTGATAGGATTCATTTCCACTCATATATCTATATATATGGTAATTGGTTACTGAACTGCCATTATATCAATGAAAAAGAAATTCTCTATCACATTTAGGGATAGTCGAGCAAAATTTGATTTTCATTCCTCTTGAATTTGAGAGAGTTAAACTTTTACACAGTTGTCAAGACCCAAGCACTGGTCAAAAATAGCACAACCATTACTATGTTTTAAAAAAATTAGGCATGGTTTTGATTGATGAAAAAAACAAAAATTCTATCAACAGACAACACATGAGGAAGTCGTCCCTCAGGTAAGTTCTCAAGAAGATGAAGACACCTACATGGATTGTGAGGACGGTACTGGTGGTTGTAAAGACGACTCCTATACGGATGAACTTAACAAAGACGCCTCTACTGTGGATCAAGCTCCCAAACGGTGTGAATAAAGCATGTCCTCTCTTATTGTCTCCTGTCTCAAGATGTTTGGAAACTAAAAATTTTCTGTATGATGTTACTATAAGTATTATAAAGGATTGATAATTTTATTTTCTATTTTTGATTTTATTTTCTTTCTAAATGCTTTTATAACAACATATTTTACCTTTTATAAGGTTGATGCAATGGACTTTCAGAAATGAAATGTAACAGGAATTATTATTCTTGTAATTCAAAAATGCGTTTCATTCGAGCATGTTTCATAATGCTTTTTTTCCCTTCTTTTGTTTGTTTGTTTGTTTTTTTATGCTGCTATTGTTGTTGTTGTTGACATCATTCATGTTGCTATATGAATCTTTACAGGACTGAGGAATACGATGAGTCTGATGGATGCAACAACCAGATTGAAAATTTATTTGTTACTCCACTTGAATTCAATGCTGAGGAACAACATCTGAAAGGCAAGAATGTTTGTAGTTGGGTATTTTATGGAATAATTATCCCTATCATTACTTTTTTTTAATTGATGGAAAGACATTACATGATTTAAAACGAAGAGAGCAAATTAAAGCGCAAGTTATTTTAGAAATATATTTAATGTAGGTATATGTATTTGGGAAAACAAGTAGTATGGAGATAGAACTCGTTTTTTTTTCTCAAATTGACCAAATGACCCTCCTGAAATAATTCCATAAACAGAATACAATGTTAAGAATGACCAAGTAAAAATTACCATCAACATTCGGATGAGGAAGGCTTTGCTTACTTTTACAGTACAGTTGATTCCTGTTAAGTTGGCAAGTTGATATGACTAAGAATGCCTTGGGTCCAACTTTTTTACAACAAATAGATTTTTGTTAAATTGGTGCTTCATCAGAGGAATGCCTGATTATTAACATTATTTATATATTAAATTTTTGGACATTATCGACTCCTTATATCCACAGACAGCAGAAAAACTACTGAAGAAAGCAGTGTCATGACAGTAAAATCTGATAGAAATGATTCCATTGGATCAGACGGAGAAAGAGGCATACGGCTTCAAACATTGAACATACCCAAAGCTAGTCATTTACTTCAAACATTGGACAGTAATCAGGTAAAAACATTATGTCTCTTTACTTTTACTTCCATAAAATTATTGATCGGAGCCACTTTAATACCAGTGTTAAATTTGAAAGTACTTTGTGGTTAGCCAATGGTCTTTGTAAAGGTTAACAAACAAGTATTGCTGGTCATTTAATGCTACAGAAACCATGATAAACTCCATTTGCATGGTACTGAAGGTTGTGAGAGACCACTATTTATGGTTTTTCCTTCTTTTATACAAAAGATAATTTATTTTTATTTATTCTTTGTTATTGAATCACTTGAATCCATTTTTCATATTTATTTTTCTGATTTTCTTTTCTTTTTCAATAACTCTAGCCTCAGAAGCCTGTAGAACAAGCAGCCTCGAAAGAGAAAGCACCCTCGTCTTATCTCTCTCAAGTCAATAATAAAATGCAGGCAGTGCCACAAGTACGACCAATCAACCGATTTCTACCAAAAATCCCTTCATTTAAACCCATACAATGTTTTAAAATGCCATCTAGAGAGGTAGGAACATATTTTTAATCTTTGTTATATCTTTTATCCAGAGCTTGGGTTGAATACTGGTCTCAAAAATATTTGAGTTTATCCCATCAGGCACATAAAAAAATATTTATTTATTTATTTATTTATTTATTTATTTATTTATTTATTTATTTATCTATATATTTATTATTTTTGACTTAACCATGCTTCGCTACAGATTATCTTAAAGGCTATGAAAAAAATATTGTAAAAAGAAATATATACACATAATATATAGAGGCTTGGTACCAAGATTAACAAATGTGTGTTGATCTGGCAAATATTATTACATATCCGAATAGAGGCAGCATTTCTGAATAAATTGCAGTTTGAATTTTGTAAGTATCTTAATTAGGGCCACAGTTATTCACATTTGAAGGTAGGGGGATCAAAAATCAATAAACGCAGAAATTTGCTTTTAAAGACAAGATTTACATATATATTACAAATTTTTAAAACTGCTGTTTCAATGTCATCATAACAGCACTTGCACAGCACATTTATGTTTAAAAATATAGCCCTTCTGTAAGACACACCCAAAGATTTTGACTTCATTTCCCCCCAATTTTTTCCCTTTCTTGACAACAAGACGTAATACTCATCCTCGCTGGCCGATTGCTCTCTCAGAACTCTTAGTTACTATATCGTTTGTGATTTTATTTTCGTTTTCAGATAGTGATATTGACTTTTAGATATATTTTATTGTAAAATATAATATAACATTGAAAGAAAAACGCGTAATTCAAATGATTTTATTGATGGCACAATATTCCACACAGGACAGTAAATGGAATGCTTATCGCAGTATTTGTTTTCTATATTGCTATGCGCAGTCATCATACTGACTCAACGGTAGCTTGTATTCATGCGTACTTACTTGCTATTCAAAGGACAAATAAATGGCAAAAAGAATTATATGTAATAAGTTGGGGTTTGGTAAAAATTACGGCTCAATACGTTAGAGATTTGAGGTCAATTTTGAAGGTATTTCTCTTTGATAGAGGTCAGGAAATTAAATGATAAGCTTCAAATTGTAAAATCTTTTCGTGAGAATGTAGTAGGATGGATAATAAGAACGATGAAGAAAAAATATTAAGATCATGTAGATAACAATTTTTCACGTTTATTCACTCAAATCTCAAAACTAGCTTGTGCGACGGTTTTGCCAAATCAGCACACAAATTTTCAATCAAGTTGAAATGAATGAGTATATGTAACCTATAACATGAATTTTGAGCATTTAGATAGAAGGTGGTGGTGGTGGTAGGGTTACATAGCCATTTGAGTAGCATAATTACACACAAATGTTTTATAGTTAAACTTTATTTTATCTTTAGCCTCAGTGTTGCCATTGTTGATATTTTTTAATTGAAGGATTTTAAAAACAATCTTTGTTTTCATCATCATGTTTATTTGGCTTACATATTTTATATTTTTATGTGTTGTATTGATTTCAGATTTCTAAAGATGCTGGAGCTTGTGATCTCTCATTACCTAAGCCTTCCTTCACTCCACACAAGTTAAAGATACCTACATTTACAAATTGTACAACACCAATACCTTCATTAGATGTGCCCAAGTTTACGTTCAATGGAGAAAAATTCACAGATACCATTGTAAGAACAAAATGTTTATGTTGACCTAAATAGAACAACGGCTCATTTGTATGTTTTGTAAATTTGAATCAGCTTACAATGCTTTTTAATCAAATGAGGTTCCCATCTGTTATAATAGATACGCTAAAAATAGTATAATGATATTTTGCAATTTATATAGGGGCATTATCCATTTACAATCCAGTAACAATCCAAAACAAACAGCTAGTAAGAGTAATTATGCATTACATGAAAAAAAAACAAAAAAACCAACAAACAATAATTATTGTTTTAATATTTGGATTTAAATGTGACCCTTCGCCTCAAAACGGTATTAAGTCGGGTTGGTTAAGATGTTGAAAATTGAATTTATAACCAGAAATATCAGACCTCTGTTGAGTTTATATGCTTTATTGAGGAGAATGGATACCATATTTTAGGGTGCTAATGCCAACAATTTATATTTTTGACCAGTTTTAACATTAAATTCGACTTTTAAGCATCTGGTTCGTTCTGACATAATACCGCTTTGAGACGATGGGTCACGAATAAATGAAAGCTGAAAAGGCAAAAGATTGTTCAGAAAATTTTATTCGTAGGATTTTTTTGACTCAAGGCATTACGATTGAGAAAACTGGAGTTAGTGGTGTGGTGTGTGGTCAGTAAGAATTAACTTTAAATAGTCAGTATCGTTAAGATGTTAAAGGGCAAGATGTGCTTGGCTATATTCTTGCCTAGTTATGTATGTATGGGTATATGTATGTCTACATACATACATACAAACATACATATATATTCTGCCTACATTTCCTGTGCAAATGATTAGGTACCATTGAAGACATGTGACTCGCCAAGCAAGCTTCAACCACCTGCATGTAATATAACTGGAAAACATCAGCAACCCTCTTCCTCTGCTACAACTGCCATTGCTTTCAATCAAACTGAACGACCAGAAACTTCCTCCGCTAATATTTATGCAGCGTCTTCTCAAAAAAAGCAGGGACCACAACCCGCATTAAATCTTAAGGTAATTTTTAGAATAATTGCTTAGAGTACAATAACATCATCACCATTTCATTTTGCCTCTTTCCTTCATATCACATCATCATCATCACCACCATCATCATCATTACCGTATTGTCAATATATCACAATTATTAATAATTATTATTTATTGCACTCATTGCTTTACATTGCTAGTCTAAAACGCGAAGAATTTCCTTCGGAAATTTATTTAAATATTTTTTCTTTATCGTTTAGCCACCACTTGGATTAAATAACCATCAAGTACAAATGGATTCCATTCCACATAATGAAAATGATACTTCAGCACATATGGAAAGAATTCAACTCAATGAACAGAAGCAGCAGCAGCATTCAACCCAAAGTCTTGAGGAGGTATAATTTAGTCTTCATTGATTTAACTCACTCAACCCTAACACCGACTATATCCGTAGTTTATCTGGGTTACTTTTACCCCATGCCTATTTATTACAATTTTCTGAGACAAATTATAGGCGTAGTATCAAAGCTAATGTTTTTAGTTTTTACATTGTTAATGATAGTTGAATAAAACTTTCTATGTCTATGCTCATTTTTAAATGCATTTTTTCCAATTTTGAAAAGTAGCAAAATTCTCTAGGATTGAGTGAGTTAAGTATCATTTAAAATCAAATTTGATGCATTGGTATTATGTATTGTGAAATGTGTAGAATGGCAGTAAAGTTTTCAGGATTCTTTTTTTATCGGAATAGTTGTATTTCAATAAATCCCTGATATCATTACACCTTGACCTATTAATAATTGATGTGATATAATATATTGTAATTATCCATCAGCCATCATGGCTTGTGCTCTTGAGCATGTTGCTGGTCAGCTGTCTCCACGAATCCCGATCCTCTGTGGTGCGCATGAAATCTGTGTTGCTTTTAAAATCACTTTTGGCCATTCTTAGGTTATTTAAATAAGCCATTCTTTGTCTTCCTCTAGCTCTCTTTCCTTCAATCATCCCAGATGTTACCAACTTTTCTATTCCGTCTCTTCTCCACACATGTCCAAGAAACCGTAACAGAACATAATACAGTTCATAACATGAGATGATTTACAAGGAAAAAATAAATCATCTCCCAAATCTAGCTATACATTTGACTGTTTCCCTCTCAGCCAGTAATATATTTTCCTTAATATCATTATAGGGCAATTCCAGTCCTGACTTTCCTTTGACACCCTCCATGGCTGATACTGACATAAGTACACCATTATTCAAACCATCAAGTATTGTAGGTAAGCGAAGTGAATATTTGGTCTTTCTTTGTTTAGCATCATTACAAATACGTGAATTATATAGATGGTATAGAGGAATAACTTCTTATGATATTCATTCAGTTCCTAATTGTTTGAATTTTTGCAAGCATGTCAAAATAACCCATGCAACAGTTATAAATTGACGTGTTATTTTGGTTGTGTTATGTTTATTTTTTTATTTTTTTATTATTTTTTTTTTTTTTTTTTTACGAAACCTCACAACCAAACCTTTTAAGAGTGAAATTTAACATGTAAATTAATCTTAATGTTACATTGTTTGAAGTATTTATTGTATAGAATATGTGACATTAAAGACATAAGTCTTGTCTAAATTGTTATTCATTCTATTCCATTTTTAACTCTCATTTCTTATTTATTCCTGGATGAGAAGCATTTTAATGGAATTATCTAAATTTGAAAATTAAGCATATTCTGTTGATTATTTTAGAGAATTTATACCATATAAACTAATACCAAAAGATCAGACAAAAAAGGCAGGAGATCCTGAGTCAGCTTGTTTTATTATTTGCCGTGGATGCACAAGTCAGAGAGAAAATGGAGTAGAGCCATTAGAAATGTATCTCTTGTTCTTGGTGCTTTCTTGTAAGTTTTAAGGTAAAAATAAAAAAAACAAAAACATTTCATTATTAATGGATTCAGATTTTTTTCCTTTCAACCATTTTATCTTGGTGTTATGAAATACATTTCCATTGAATCACTTGATGTTCAAAATTGGTGTTTTATAGTTATAGGTGTTGCTTCGTCTATGCTGATCACATGACTTGTGATCAACATTATTGAATTATATGTGTTGTCACTCTTTCCACTTTCAGATTCCATTAAACATTCAGCTGGCCCTTTGAGGATTATGACAACACTTAAATCTAATGCTATTGGAAACGCTAAATCTAGCAGTCCACCACTACCACCACCTCCATCTCCACCAATTCTGAAATCAGTAACAACAGACATCAAACAAGGCAAAGAGAAACAATCATTCACCCTCGGGTCTATTTTCAAACCAGTCAGTGGAGACCACTCTCAATCTCCGACTGCCTTCTCCCTCATTAATCTAGGTGCTGGGAGTGACAGTGATGATAGACCCAACACAGACACTCCATTTCTCTCCTTTGGAGATTCCAACTCTGATTGTGGTGTTAGTGTTGATGGCAGCGGTGGTCGCATTTTTCGTGATAGTAGTAGCGTTGATGATAATGAAGAAGGAGGCCCAACTAGCTTGTTTAATTTTTTCAATTCTCCTGCCGCACAAAAGACTGATGACTCAATTGCTCCTAGTAGAAAAATGTTTGGTTTAAATTTTGGAGGCGACGATGTGAAGAATAAAGAGGGATCTTTCTTTTCCTTTGGTGGTGGTAATAATGATGATGATAATGATAGCAGTAGAAATGGAAGTAGCATTGGTTTTTTAAATTTTGGTAAAGGCGATGCAGATGGTGATGATTCTGGAAGAAAGGGTTCCCTTTTCAACTTATTTTAGTTGTTATGACAGAATAATAACTACATTATGACAATAATTGCAATATGATATTAATAATAATAATAATAGTAATAATAATAATAATAATAATAATAATAATAATAATAATAATAATAATAATCCAGTAATGGCCAAAAAAAAAAAAAAAAAGAATTACTGTCTTTTTTTTTTAAGCTATCACTATTTCCTCTAGTTTTTGTTTCCGATTTATTGATGTAATAGATTTGGGACTAAACATAATATGAATTTGAAATATCAAGATGCCGCCATTTGCATGGGCACAGTTTACATTCACAATGCCTTTGTCTGTAGTGTAGAAAATATTGGCCTTGAATTCATGACTCGTGGCATCTTAAAACATTGCGATAAAATCCTTCGTTTCATGCATTTTTTAAAACCTTTTTTTGTTTTATGTGGTCCTTAAGATTTCCTGATTAGAGGGCTTTTAGTCCAGTATTTTACGTAATTTTTAAAGAATTGACATGTTTTGGTTTAAATTTTGGAGGTGACGATGTGAAGAATAAAGAGGAATCTTTCTTTTCCTTTGGTGGTGGTGGTAATAATGGTGATAATAATGATAGCAGTAATAATGGAAGTAGCATTGGTTTTTTTAAATTTTGGTAAAGACGATGATGATGGTGCAATTTTTAAAGAATTGACATGTTTTAATTCAAATTCACATTAAAACTGCATGCACGCAGTGTTTTGGTCATTGATTCACTAAATTGTTCGTTAATCATTTTATAAGTTATTGGTTGAAAAAAGTCCTCCAGAATATGTAGGTAGGGATTGTTATTTTGGCTAATTGTCACTAAACTTGTGGAGTGGCATGCATGGCAATTAAAGATGAGATCCCACCTCACAAATGTGACCACAGACCATTTTAAAAGTGAAGAGTATATATGTGACCAGTCATCTCAAAATGGTATTATGTCGGGATGGACCAGATGATAAAAAGTCAAATTTAAGTCAATCTGTTCAAAAATATGAAATCTTGGATTTTAGCACTCTATCTAAAATACCGGATTCATCCTCCACAATAAGACACAAACTCACCCCAAATCGAATAATTTTGGTTATAAAGTCAATTTTTAGCACTTTAATAATTCAGACTTAATACCGCTTTGAGGCATTGGGTCACATATAAACTCCACATGAGATCATCACCACCACCATCATCAAAAATGATTATAATAATTATGATAAGAAGAAGTAGAAGAAAACAGAAGATGAAAAGGAAGAAAAAGAAGAATACCAACAAACCATGACTACAGAAATAGAAACAGTAATTATAATAGGATTTGTGCTTTTAAAATTTTGAACACGAGAAGTTAAACTTGAATTTCATTTAATCTCGTTATAAATTCTCATTTTGATAATTATACCATATATCATGTGATTCCTATATATATTAATGTTCTGACTGCTACTGTAAAGCGCTTTGAACTTCTCAGGGGCAACGCACTTTATAGATGTTGTTGTTATTTTTATTGTTATTATTATTTTTATTATTATTATTATTATTATTATTATTATTATTGTTGTTATTATTATTAATTATTTTATTAAAACCGAGACTTATCTGTGTAATCTAGCCGGTAATATTATTATATTTATTATTATAAATGTTGTTGTTATTTTTATTGTTATAATTATTATTATTGTTATTGTTATTATTATTATTATTATTTATTATTATTATTATTATTATTATTATTATTATTATTATTATTATTATTATTATTATTATATTATATTATTATTATTATTATTGTTCTTGTTGTTGTTGTCAATTCAGTTTGAAATTATTTGCATTTTGTTAAAATGTTCTGGGTTTATTTTTCAGAGTTGAAATTTTGAATGACCTTATTTTACTTTCATTGTTCACTTATGTATTCGACTTACTTTATTCCTTTTTATTCGATAATTAAACTGGGCTATGCACCAGCACCAGTCATCCAAGCTAATCTGTGATAATAGTGAATTAGTAATTAAATCAACGTTGCTTTGATTTATGTTTTGCCTTTGATGTTGGCATTGTTTTGTTTATCGATTTTTATTTATTTTCAATTTCAGGTTGTTTGAACTTACTGTCAATGATTTTTATAATATTTATGTATTGATTAAAACGTAAGCATTTTATACATTTGTGTCAACGATTTAATGGATTTTTATATGTTTTGTTTTTGGATGGTTACAATGAACAAATCAATGCCAGATAGATAACTGGGCGGTCCACAGTTTCTTTGTGTTTGCTTCAAATGTCCCGGTGTCATTTTATGGTGCCTTCGTTTGCGGGGGTCTTGTTTTTGTTTTTGTGTGAAACTCTTTGCTTATGGGCTGTGAGGTCACTTGCGGTGTCCTTTTATCTCCCAATAAAAAAATATTTTAAAGTTGAGCTTTTACATAGCGAAATATCCACTAAAAGTGCTCAAAGCGCTTTACAAGGGGTCCCTAGCCAACAGCAACACTTAACACGTAGACATGACGCCTGTTAGGTGATATTACAATTTTTTCAGACAGAGCCAACGCTGTTAACAGCCAGGTTCTCATTTTACACCTGAGTACGGTGAGAGAATTTGAGTAAAGAGCCTTTTCCAAGGACTCAACTATGCGTGAGTGAGGCTCGAACCCAGGACCTTCCAATCCAAAAGCGAGTGTCATATCACTAGACTACATAGTCCCACAAATATCTCCCAATATCTGTTTTCCCTTTCCATGCTGTTCTCTGCCACTGTTCTGGATCGACATTGTTCGGTTTTTTTTAATAGTCCTGATGTAGCTCTTAAGCTGGATGGGAAACAGTCAAATGTATAACCTTTTTTTGGGGAGGTGATATTTTTTTCTTTCTTAATCATGTCTTTGTTTTGTGTTATAATTATTAGTTTTGAATTATATTATACTTTTAAAACATTTGAATATATCCTTTATAGCGGAACACTTTGCTTGTGCCTGGATAGGACTTTTGGGTAATGTCAAAATTGATAAATTGCTCAAGGAATCTTCTGTTAATTATTTGAATCAGTCCCCTTTGTTTTACATTTTATTCGGTGCTTTTAACTTCTTCAGATCTTCAACTTTTCCTCTTTATCGTCTTCCTTTTTACTGGTGCTGAGAAATGACCTAACACTGTCGCAGGTACAGTGAAAGCTCTGAAAACAAACATACAAGCAATCTTTAACATAGTTCTTGTAACCCAAAAGCGTAGTAGTGCTGAAAATCTGATTTGATATCCCCCAGCTGTTCTAATCCCATTAATTGCAATATCTTCGTGGGCACCAATGGTAGGGCTAATAAATTCTCTATCTTCAAGACTATGTGGTCTTGTGGTATGACACTCGCTTTCGGATCGGAAGGTCCTGGGTTTGAGCCTTGTGCTCGGCACATAGTTGAGCCCTTGGAAGAGGCTCTTTACTCACATTCTCTCACCATACTCAGGTGTAAAATTAGTACCTGGGCGTTAACAGCGTTGTCTTTGTCCGAAAAATTCCAATATCGCCTAACAGGCAGCATGTCCCATCCTACATGTTAAATGTTGCTGTTGACTAGGGACCCCTTGTAAAGCGCTTTGAGCACATTTAGTGGATATTGCACTATATAAAGCTCAATTTTTTTTATTTTTTTTTTAATCGGGTTTTCTTTCTCTGTCATGGCAACAACAGAATTTAATATTAAGAAGAAAAAAAGAACAGGTCTGCTGTACACTGACAAAATAGTCTGGATTGAGAATTGTGTTCCAGTGCCTCAAAACAGAATTAAGTCTGGGTGGGGTTCCTGACCTTCCATAGTGGGCGGAGAGGCACTGTGTCATTTATCCCCCTCTATCTGTTTTCCAATATGCTTTCTGTCTTTGTCTTGGATTGGGAATTTTTGGTTTTGCCCTGGTCCTGGCAGGGAGGGAAACAGTCAAATGTATAGATAGTTTTGGGAGATGATATTTTTTTGTATTGTAAATCGTCTCTCTGTTGTGCACTATTATGTTTTATTTACATATTATATATGATTTGTAAACATTTGAGTGTATTCCTCTTATTGGGGACCTGTGCTTGGGTCTGGATGAGACTTTTAGGTGATTTCAAACTACATCTGTTTCCTATTTGAACCAATTCCCCTTTGTTTTACTTTATCTTGGGTGCTTTAAATGTAATTCTAGAGCTTTTTACTATCCCATTTTCTTCCTTTTTACTGGCGCTGATATGACCTTTATGTGTTGCAAGCGCCATAAAACCCTTAAAAACAAAACAACGTCGGGATACACTAAATCTAATCTAAAACAAAAATAAACATGAATTTATAATTTAAACGATCATAAATTAGAAAATTGCATTTATGTCACTTTAAGTTACTGCATCCATTGTCATAAATAAAATATTGAAATCTTCAGCCAAATTTTATAGTTTAACTATAAAATCGACAATTAGCATTAGCATCAACATGATTCGACTTCATACCGTTTTGGACCGATTGATCACAATTTTTCAAAAACTATTTTTAATTCTAAGCAATTGGTATATTAACTCTCTCCTTACCAGCCATTTTCTGGATTTTCGCCAAAACTTCACATCCAACTAACACAAAACTAGATTTTTTTATCACTCAAATGCAACAGCAGTAAGTTCTTGCGATACATAATATCTTTAGCAAAACATGCTCTACAACACACTGTTCATTTTTTTAAAAAATTATGATGTACAAAAGCAATTTGAATAAGAAAAATGTTGGTTGTATCGTGACGAATGTGACGATTTTCCTGTAGTTGGTAAGGAGAGGGTTAAGTAAAAGTTTTGTAAGTGTATGGGGGAGTCTTGTATAAAAATTCCAACACAGCTTTGTAATATTAGTGTCAGTGTTTATTGATAAATAGATCTGAATTTGTTGGACTCGTTTATCATAGTGCACGTAGATATCCACATCTTGGGAATGATCTCTCCGTCGTGTTTCCTTGTTTAAAGCGGTATCTAGAAAGATAATAGAAATGATACAGTGCTAAATATATCATATGAGTCAATGAAGAGAAAGAGAAGTAAAGATAACTTTTACTGGTCATGTCAGAGAGAGAGAGAGAAAGAAAGAGAGAGAGAGAGAAAGAGAGAGAGAGAGAGAGATTGGTGTTGTTGGAAGTATAGAAAGACGCACACAGGCTTATATCGAACTCGCTTGTAACGAATTTACAGAAATAACGAGAAAGGCGCATAAAAGTTTCAATAAAATCATAATGCATAATAATAATAAGAAGAAGAAGAAGAAGAAGAAGAAGAAGAACAACAACAACAACAACAACAACAACAACAACAACAATAATAATAATAATAACAGTAAGAAGAATGATAATAATGACGATAATAAGAATACGAAAATGATGACGAAGAAGAAGAAGAAGAATGATGATAATAATAGTTATTGCTTTTATAGCTATGCTAATAATATAATAATAATAATAATAATAATAAAAATAATAATAATAATAATAATAGTAATAATAATAATAGTAATAATAATAATAATAATAATAATAATAATAATAATAATAATAACAATAATAATAATAATAATAATGATAATAACAATAACAATAATAATAATAATAATAATAATAATAATAAAAATAATAATAATAATAATAATAGTAATAATAATAATAGTAATAATAATAATAATAGTAATAATATGAAGATGATTATCTTACACTGGCAACGTCGGCTGGTCTTGAACACACAAACCTTCTCCTCTTGCCGCAACGCTTGTCATTCCAGCTTACCCTTCTGTTGCCGATCACTTCCAGACAGCGTTCATTTCGACGAAGATTGTTGGGCTCTTTTCGAGCCCATCGTTGGAAGTCACTCTGAAATAATCATTTATTTTCATTTGAAGTTACTCTGAAATTATTATAATATGTGACCCAACGTCTCAAAACGGTAATCCGTCGGGATGGACCAGATGCTAAAAACTTAAATTATAGTTAAACTCTTCAAAAATATGAAACGTTGGTATTTAGCACAGTAAAATATGATATTCCTGCTCCTATATAAGGCATATAAACTCAACTTAAGCATTATATTTCTGGCTACAAATTCCCTTTTCAGCATTTTAATCATCCCGACTTAATACCGTTTTGAGACGAGGGCTCACAATGACCCGTCGGGATGAATCATATCCCGAAAACTGAATTTAGAATTAAAATGGTAAGAAATACGGACTATGAGTTTTTTTCCAATGTAACAAATGACATTTATTCTCCTTTATGCCGAATAAAATTTAACCCCAAGTTTCATAATTGTGACTATAAATTCGATTTTCAACACCTGGGTCAACCCGACATAATACCGCTTTGAGAAGAAGGGTCACATATTTTCGTCGAAAGCTACTATTAGTATTAGTTTATCATTTTCAAATGTCATACACAGTTCTTGCTTATCTCTTCTATCCCTCTAAATCTCCAATTGTGCGGCTATGTGGTCTAGTGGTATGACACTCGCTTTCGGATCGGAAGGTCCTGGGTTTGAGCCTCGCGCTCGGCGCATAGTTGACTCCTTGGAAAAGGCTCTTTACTCACATTCTCTCACCGTGCTCGGGTGTAAAATGAGTACCTGGTCGTTAACAGCGTTGTCTGTGTCCTAAAAATTGTAATATCGCCTAACAGGCGTCATGTCTCCCGTCCTACATGTTAAATGTTGCTGTTGACCAGGGATCACTTGTAAAGCGCTTTGAGCACATTTAGTGGATATTGCGCTATATAAAGCTCAATCATTTTCAAATGTCATACACAGTTCTTGCTTATCTCTTCTATCCCTCTAAATCTCCAATTCCCTCACTATACGTAGCGGTCTGCCCCCGTTCTGGATTGAGACAAATTTCTCAGCAATTTATTCCCGTATGTTAAACCGCGTGTTTAGAAACCCTCTTCTGAAGGCCATGGTATGTATTTCGCTGATTTCACCTTCACAATATAATAATGTCTCTGTGTATAGTGAATCTAATTGGTATGTATTTGTCGTTTGTTTTTTTTTTTTCGGTGTTAAACTTCATCATCCAAGAGGATTGACAAAAAAAAAATAATTAATAAATAAATAAAATTCCCTTTATTCATCCCCAAGGGGTAATTTGCCTTTAGGGTCTATTCCAAGGGAAGACTGGAATAACCCAGGCATCCGCCGCAGAGCAGCGCCGCAAAGTGAGCTAGGGCGAGGTGATTTGCTCAAGGCCACACAGTGCAGCGGCGGGTGATCGAACTCGGTACCTTTCAGGTAGGAAGCAAAGACCGTACAGCTGAGCCACGCTGCCCCTGCTTATATTGTTGCAAACTGTACGTAGCCAATAGATCTTTTAGCAATAGAGCCGAGGGCCAGTTTCATCTGTGACTTTTGGATAGAGAAGGCTATCATTAATAAAAAAAAAAAGCCTTGTCTTTCAACTGGTGATATAATTTAATTCTACAGTATTTCAAGAAGCGAGAGACAATTACAGAAATCGTTTAAATTATTTTTCTCGACCGTAACTGGAATGTCTCGCCGAAAGAAAGACAGTCAAATGTGGCCCTTCGCCTCTAAACAGTATTAAGTCGGGTTGGTTAAGATGTTTAGTTAAGATCTGAGTTTGATCTTGGGGACGTCTTGTCGTAAAGTCAAAACGAGACATTCGTAATATCCTTTACACCAAAGACAAGCCAGAAATTTAGTATTCTGGGTGGGGTCCTAACCTCCTATAGTGGACAGGGAGGTACATACTGGGTCTTCTATCCCCTTATATCTGTTTTCCAACATGCTTTCTGTCTTTGTCTTGGAATGAGATTATTTGTTTTTGTCCTGGCCCTGGCTGGGAGGGAAACAGTCAAATGCATGGTTATTGTGTTGGGAGATGATATTTTTTTTCCTTGTACATCATCTCTCTGTTATGTATTATTATATTTGTTATTTTGAATATATAATGTAAGCATTTGAGTGTATTCCTCTTTGTTGGATTTTGTGCTTGTGTCCGGATGAGACTTGTAGGTGATCTCAAACTAATTACATTGGTGGTATGCTCTTTGAATCTACATCTGATCCCTATTTGTTCCCAGTTCCCCTATGTCTTACTTTTTCTTGGGTACTTTAATTGTAATTCTAGTACTTTTTACTGGCACTGATAGGAACCTAAATGTGTTGCAAGCGCCGTAAAACCCTTAAAAACAAAAACAAAACAGAAATTTAGTATTAGGAAGGGAGGTTGAAAATAATAAATTAATATGAATTTTAAAAACACAAATTTACCACTTTTTCTCCATTAACAAACACAAATTTATCGTCCTCATTTTCATCCCAGGCTCCAATCCAATACCTTTCTCTTCTTGATAGCAAAGCTGTGATGGGAGGAAAATGGAAAATGAATAATTGGCACATTGTATAATGGTAAATAAAAAATACATAATATGAAATTGAATGTAAGTTTCGATTTTATTTCAAGAAGAGATCAAATGAACGTTTCGGGTTTCCCCTTTTTCAACAAAACAGGATGTATGAAACACTACAGATGTAGTTGATAAAGGGGAAACCCGAAACGTTAATTTGATCTGTTCTTGTAATAAAATCGAAGCTTGCATTCAATTTCATATTATTTATTTCTTCGAGCATCGAGCAGCAACATTTACAATAGAAAATACAGTAAACATCGTTATACCGCTATGCTTGAAACGAAAAAAGTAATAGTATGGGATAGAACGAATAATTCTATCATTCATAATCTAGTTCTATTTCTATCTGCCCTTGTAATCCATGATAATTCGTTTAACTCACTCAATCCTAGAGATTTTTGCTACTTTTCAAAACTGGAAAAAAATGTATTAAAAATGAGCATGTGCATAGTTTTATTCAACTATCATTAACATGTAAAAACTTAAAAAAAAACAAAATAGCTTTAATACTACGCCTATAATTTGTCTCAGAAAAATGTAATAAATAGGCATGGGGTAAAAGTAACCCTGAGTATACTACGGATATAGTCGATGTTAGGTTTGAGTGAGTTAATTAAATTAAATTCTATGGACCTCATGCAGAAATGTTTGTTAGGGTCATTTAGAAAAACAAAAATTCGCGAAACAATCACAACACGCGCAGAGGCGCCAAAGTTGAGTTCTTGGAAAAGGCTCTTTACTTAGTCCATGGCCCGTATAAACATTGTCACTGTCGACAAAAAAACATGTCATATTGATTTACATACAGATGTCATGTCTCTCTCTCTCTCTCTCTCTCTCTCTCTCTCTCTCTCTCTCTCTCTCTCTCTCTCTGTATATATATATATATATATATATATATATATATATATATATATATATATATATATATATATACATACATACAGGGTGTCCATAGAGTCTGGACAAATAGGATAGTTAATTTTGAATACTATTTTGAAAAATATTTAACTTTACTTTGTCCAGGCTTTACGGACACCCTGTATATATATATATATATATATATATATATATATATATATATATATATATATATATGTGTGTGTGTGTGTGTGTGTGTGTGTGTGTGTGTGTGTGTGTGTGTGTGTGTGTATGTACAATGCTGCTTGTAAAGGGCTTTGACCACATTGAATGGATCTTCTTCTTATTATTCTTTAAAAATAAATAAAATTCTCTTTATTCATCCTATAGGGGATATTTGTCTCTAGGGTCTATTCCAAGTGAAGACTGGAATGACCCAGGAGTTAGCCGCAGTGCAGCGCCGCAAATTGAACTAGGGCGAGGTGACTTGCTCAAGGCGCAGCAGCGGGTGATCGAACTCGGTACCTTCTTCTTCTTCTTCTTCTTCTTCTTCTTATTATTATTATTATTATTATTATTATTATTATTATTATTATTATTATTATTATTATTATTATTATTATTATTATTATTATTATTATTATTAGTATTATTATTCTCCCACTCCTCCATTTAAACCCACTGATTTAGTCGGACTGAGCACAACTGTCGATGTTGCATATCCAAAAAATAAACATGGTGATAGTCTATAGAACATATTTTAAGTATATGAAAGCTCACTCTTTTGTTTGTTTGTTTGTTTATTTTTTTCACGTGGTTTCTCAAAAATGACCATAATTTTAACAAAGAAGACTTCTTCTTCTTCTTCTAGGTTCCATGCCTGGTCCAGGCTTCGGATACTGCATGAATTATCTCTCTCCATTCCTCCCTGTCTCTTGCTTTTTCAAACAGCTCTTGGATTGTTAGGTTGGTGAAGCCCTTCAGTTGGTCTATGAGTGTTTTACTTTGTCTCCCCCGGGCGCGTTTACCAGGTATTTTTCCACAACTTGCCAGGTATTCATTCTTATCTTTCCTTACTATGTGTCCGAAAAAGGATAGTTGTCCATCCGCTATTAAGGGCATTAGTTTCCTTTGTTGGTATGTTTGTTTTAGCACTTCTTCGTTCGTTTTGTGTGCAGTATACGATATTCTCTGCATCCTTCTCAAGCACCACATTTCAAAAGCTTCAATGTTCTTTTGTGTTTCTGCATTTGTAGTCCAGCTTTCGCATCCGTATAACAAGATTGGCCACACGTAGCACTTCAAGACTCGGAATCAAATCCCGAACGACATCTGTTTGTTTTTCAAAATGTTTCCCAGGTCCATGAAGGCCTGTTTGGCTTGAGTTATTCTTGCTCGTATGTCTCGGTTACATCTTCCATCTGTTGTCACTATTGAACCCAGGTATTTAAAACTTTCTACGTTGGTAAGTTGCTCGCCGTGAATCGTTATATTGCAGGTGTTGTTGTTTTCGGGGTTTTTCTGTATTACCATGCATTCCGTTTTGGTGATATTCACTTCCATTCCCTTGGCTTCACTATCTACTACCACTTTGTCAACAATCTTTTGAAGTTGGATTTCTGATGTTGCAATGAGTACCGTATCGTCTGCGTATCTTATATTATTTATGTTGTGACCTCCTACTTTTATTCCCTCCATATTAGTTATGCCCCTCATGATTGTTTCTTGGTATAGATTAAACAGATCTGGTGAGGCAACACACCCTTGACGGACTAGTGAGTGTTAAATAAAATTTTAAAAAGATAAAATTGAGCTTTATATAGCGAAATATCCACTAAATGTGCTCAAAGCGCTTTACAAGGGGTCCCTGGTCAACAGCAACATTTAACATGTAGGACTACGGGACATGAGTGTTATGACTGACATTTACCTCTGACAAACCGTGATGTTTCCTTATTGTTGATGACCACTAAGTCACCTCCACTGTTCTGACACGTTGATCTAGCGCTGGACCAGGATTGTCTGTTCTCGAACGCTTGGACACAAATCTTCCCATCTTCGTACAAGTTCCAGTCAGGTGGGCATTCCACTAGAATGGAAGGAGACATTATTTTTTTAATGTCATATTACTATTACATATTATTTCATACTCGTGAATCATCCACAGAAAGAGAAAAAAATGAAAAGAAAAGAGACTAAAATTCCCTTTATTCATCCGCAAGGGGAAATTATGTGTCTTTAGGGTCTATTCCAAAGGATTATTATTATTATTATTATTATTATTATTATTATTATTATTATTATTATTATTATTATTATTATTATTGTTATTGTTATTATTATTATTATTATTATTATTGTTATTATTATTATTATTATTATTATTATTATTATTATTATTATCATTATTGTTATTATTATTATTATTATTATTGTTGTTGTTGTTATTATTATTATTATTATTATTATTATTATTATTATTATTGTTATTATTATTATTATTATTATGATTATGATTATTATTATTATTATCATCATTATTATTGTTATTGTTATTATTATTATTATTATTATTATTATTATTATTATTATTATTATTATTATTATTATTATTGTTATTATTATTATTATTATTATTATTATTATTATTATTATTATTATTATTATTATTATTATTATTATTATTATTGTCTCAAACCACCACCGTGGAAAAAGAAACAAAAATCCATAACCATCCACAAGAAAAACAGTCGAAGCAATAATGACAATGCTCAAACCCTAAAGATGATCGATAAAAAGTACCCAATGACCAACTGGATAAGAGTTTATACAGATGGCTCAGTTTCTGGCCCCCTCATGAATGGAGGTGCTGGTGCACTCATACACTGGACAGATAAAACAGAAACAAAAATATCTGTATCAGTGGGTTTAATGTGCACAAGTACTAAAACTGAAGAAAAAGCCATCCTCAATGCAACAAAAGAACTATCCAGAGATCACAGAATATACGAGAAAAATGTGGTTTACTTGACAGACTCTGATGATGCTCTCCGGTCTATTGAAAATTACCAGGACTCTGAAGCCGCACACACTGTGGAGGCCCTTGAGGGCTTATCTGATAAAACAGGAAAAATTGTGCTGCAGTGGATTCCAAGTCATGTAGGTATATATGGAAATGAAATTGCCGATCAACTGGCCAAAGAAGGAGCCCAAAAGGAACAACCGAAGTCGTCAATCACTTACCATCAGCAAAAGAAAATAATAAAGCTAAAAATAGACAAAGAAAGGAATGACACACACCTGGAACACAACAAGCAGGATCCAATCCATGCCATTCAGCGAAGTAGCCAAGTCACTCTATTCCGCCTCCGAACAGGACACAATAGACTAAGAGGACATATGTTTACAAAGCTAGGTATTGGAACAACCCCTTATTGCCCATGTGGAACCGACCATGAAACCACTTTACATGTGCTTATGGATTGCCCATTATACAACGTGCAACGTTCGAACCACTGGGTCACCCCTACAACACTCAACACAAAGCTCTATGGTGAGGCTGAGGACCTAAAGCGGACCACAGACTTCATAGCAGATATCGGACTGCAGCCATAGATGTCCATCAGAGGAACGAAGAAGAAGAAGAAGAATTATTGTTATTATTATTATTATTATTATTATCATTATTATTATTATTATTATTATTATTATTATTATTATTATTATTATTATTATTATTATTATTATTATTATTATTATTATTATTATTGTTATTGTTATTATTATTATTATTATTATTATTATTATTATTATTATTATTTATTATTATTATTATTATTATTATTATTATTGTTATTATTATTATTATTATCATTATTATTATTATTATTATTATTATTATTATTATTATTAGATGATGATGATTTATTTTCCCCAAAGGATCAAATGAATATCGCAGTCAATCGCAGTGCAGCGACGAAACTAATTGCTCGGTATACTTACCTAGTCTTTAGCCGAGAGGGAAGCAGTCAAATGTATTGGTAGTTCTTTCTTTTTTTTTTTTTTTCTTTTTTTTTCGAGAGAGAGAGATTATATTCTTTCCATGTGAATCATCTCTCTATTCACTCACTCACTCAATCTATCCCATGACCGGTTGGTCGTCGGGGGGACTTTCGGGATGCAGACTTCACGATTCGACGCCACTCATCACGGTCTTGGGCCTTCATCATTAGATTGTTCTCCGTCAATCCTGTCCAATCTTTAATGTTATCCTGCCACACTTTCCTCTGTCTTCCTATATTATCTCTCTATTATGTATTTTTATTGTTATAGGTTTGCTTTGGATATCTGGTATGTATTGTGTAAGCATTTGATTGAGTTTATCCTTCATAGTTGGATCCTTTTCATATTATGCCTGGATAGGACTCTTAGGTAATATTAAAATAGGCACATTGGTGGATTGTGCTGCTATGTGGTCTTGTGGTATGACACTCGCTTTGGATTGAAAAGTCCTGGGTTCGAGCCTCGCTCGGCGCATAGTGGAGTCCTTGGAAAAGGCGCTTTACTCACATTCTCTCGCCATACTTAGGTGTAAAATGAGTACCTGGCCGTTGACAGCGTTGTCTCTGTCCGAAAAAATTGCAATATCGCCTAACAGGCGTCATGTCCCGTCTTACATGTTGCTGTTGGCCAGGGACCCCTTGTAAAGCGCTTTGAGCACTTTTAGTGGATATTGCGCTTAATAAAAAAAGCTCAATGGCTGATGGATCCTCTGTTCCCCTGTCTTACTTTTTCTTTGATGCTTTTAACTTCAGATCTATAACTTTTCCCTTTTCATCTTCCAAAGACTCAACTATGCCTCGAGCGAGGCTCGAACCCAGGACCTTCCGATCCGAAAGCGAGTGTCATACAGTCATACCACTAGACCACATAGCCGCACAAACTCCCTAAATAACAAAATGTTATATTTCAAACCACTTACACATCATTTGTGCCGGTAACTGACACACGAAGTAACGTTTCTTACTGCATCTTTTGTCGTTCCAAGACCCGTAGTTGTTGCCAATCATTTCAACGCATCTCTCATCTCCACCGTGGTTGCTGGGTTCGTTGTTAGCCCATCGCCTATACGAAGACTATAAAATCAAATCAAATATGTGACCCATCGCCTCAAAGCGGTATTAAGTCGGAATGATTAAAGTGCTAAAAATAGACTTTATAATCAAAATTATTCGATTTGTGTTGAGTTTGTATGTCTTATTGCGGAGGATGAACCAGATATTTTAGATAGAGTGCTAAAATCCAAGATTTCATATTTTTGACCCTTCGTCTCAAAACGGTATTATGTCGGGATGAACCAGATGCTTAAAAGTCAATTAACGTCAAACTGGTCAAAAATATGAAACGTTGGTATTTAGCACAGTAAAATATGATATTCTTTCTCCTCTATAAAGCAAACAAACTCAACTTAAGAAGTCTGATATTTCTGGCTACAAATTATATTTGCAGCATCTTAATCATCCCGACTTAATACTGTTTTGAGACGAAGGGTCACATTTTTGAATAGATTGATTTTAATTTGACTTTTTATCATCTGGTCCATCCCGACAAAATACCGTTTTAAGACGACTGGTCACATATGACCGATCATATGGAAACAGTTTTTTAAGGGTTGCCCTGATTCTTCAAATTGATTGGACTGAAAATAAGTTATGCATTTATTGAGAAAAGTGAGTTTTCTTTCAAACCTGGGAGTTGAAGCAAGTCTCAAAGGAAGTCTCAGGTCTCAAAGTTTTTGATAAGGCGGGGGTCATTCAAATCGATCGATATTTGAAGGACGAGTTTTCTGGTCAAATTTTCAAATACTACGTGTCTATCTAGAGTATGGCTGTTAAGTTAACTTATTTATTATGTCTAATATCAATTTCCACCATCTAATATAGATAGAATGAAGTTGACGTCACTCTGGTCTTTATTATTGTTTTTTGCCATCCAGTAATACTCACTAAACGGTATTATCCAGACTATAGATAGAATGCGCTTGGCCAAGGAGTTCACAACATTGCCATCCGGAAGTATAACGGACCAACACACAAACTCTGTGTAACCATGAACTTTTATAGTCTGGTTAATACAGTTTAGTGAGAACAACTCACAAACGCGGATGGAAAAAACAATAACAAAGGCCTGAGTGACGTCATCTGCATACTATCTATAAAAGTTCGTGATTAGACATAGTTTTGTGTGTTGGTCCGTTACACTTCCGGATGGCAATGTTATGAATTCTTTGCCAATTGCCATTGATGACAATGTTGATGGTGGTAGTGGTGGTGATATCGACGATCATGACTGGATTATAAGTGGTGGATAAGAAGGAGATGGAGAAGCAGCAGTAGCATTTGACGTCGTCGTCGTCGTCGTCGTCGTCGTAGTAGTAGTAGTAGTAGTAGTAGTAGTAGTAGTAGTAGTAGTAGTAGTAGTAATAGTAGTAGTAGTAGTGGTGGTGGTAGTAGTAGTAGTAGTAGTAGTAGTAGTAGTAGTAGTAGTAGTAGTAGTAGTAGTAGTAGTAGTAGTAGTAGTAGTAGTAGTAGTAGTAGTTTAGTTAGTATAGTAGTAGTATAGTAGTAGTAGTAGTAGATAGTAGTATAGTAGTAGTGTGAGTAGTGGTGTAGTAGTAGTAGTAGTAGAGTATGTAGGTTGTTGTTGTTGTAGTATAGATAGTAGTGTTGTTGTTGAGTTGTAGTAGTATAAGTATATAGTAGTAGTAGTAGTATATTGTTTGTAGTAATAGTAATAGTATTGGTATGTAGTATAGTGTAGTAGTGTGGATAATTATAGTATGTCGTAGTGGTATTAGTAATAGTTATAGTGGTAAAGTAGTAAGTAGTATGTAGTAGAGTATAGTAGTATAGTGTTGTGTTTGTTGTTGTTGTTGTTGTAGTAGTAGAATAGTAGTATGAGTGGTGTGGTGTAGTAGTAGTAGTAATTGTAGTAGTAGTTAGTAAGTAGTAGTAGTATAGTAGTAAAAATAGTAGTGTAATAGTGGTGGTGGTAGTAGTAGTAGTAGAATGTAATAGTAGTAGTAGTAGTAGTAGTCTAATAGTGTAATAGTGGTGTGGTAGTAGTAGTAGTAGTAGTACTAGTAGTATGTAGTAGTAGTGTTAGTAGTAAGTATTAGTGGTAGTAGTGAGTATTAGTATAAGTAGTATGTATATAGTTATTGTAGTATATATTAGTAGTAGTAGTATATATAGTGTAGTATTAGTGTATAGTATTTAGTAATAGTAGTAGTAGTATTTAGTTAGTAAGTTGAAAGGAAAGTAGTAGTATAAGTACAGTAGTATAGTATAGTATAGTAATTGTAGTAGTATGTTTTGTTGTAGTTGTAGTAGTAGTAGTATAGTAGTAGTAGTATAGTAGTATAGTAGTAGTTTTTATGTAGTAATAAAATAGTATTGGTAGTATAGTAATAGTAGTAGTAGAGTTGTAGTAGTATTAGTAGTATAGTCGTATGAATAGTAATAGTTATAGTGGTATAGTAGTTAGTAGTAGTAGTAGATTAAGTAGTATAGTAGTAGTATTAGTAGAAAGAAGAAGATAGTATAGTATAGTATAGTAGTATATATAGTAGTATAGTAGTAGTAGTATAGTAGTTTAGTAGTAGTAGTATTGTTGTTGTAGTTGTAGTAGTAGTAGTAGTAGTAGTAGTAGTAGTAGTTGTTGTTGTTGTAGTAATAGTAATAGTATTGGTAGTTGTAGTAGTAGTAGTAGTAGTAGTAGTTGTGGTAGTATTAGTAGTAGTAGTCGTAGTGGTAATAGTAATAGTTATAGTGGTATAGTAGTAGTAGTAGTAGTAGTAGTAGTAGTAGTAGTAGTAGTAGTAGTTGTAGTAGTAGTAATAGTAGTGGTAGTTGTAGTAGTAGTAGTAGTAGTAGTAGTAGTAGTAGTATAGTAGTAGTAGTAGTAGTAGTAGTAATAGTAGTAGTAGTGGTGGCGGTTGTAGTAGTAGTAGTAGTAGTAGTATAGTAGTAGTATGTAGTAGTAGTAGTAGTAGTAGTAGTAGTAGTAGTTGTAGTAGTAGTAATAGTAGTGGTAGTTGTAGTAGTAGTAGTAGTAGTAGTAGTAGTAGTAGTAGTAGTAGTAGTAGTAGTAGTAGTAGTAGTAATAGTAGTAGTAGTGGTGGCGGTTGTAGTAAGTAGTAGTAGTAGTAGTAGTAGTAGTAGTAGTAGTAGTAGTAGTAGTAGTAGGAGTAGTAGTAGTAGTAGTAGTAGTTGTTGTAGTAGTAGTAGTAGTTGTAGTAATGGTAATAGTATTGGTTGTTGTAGTAGTAGTAGTAGTTGTGGTAGTATTAGTAGTAGTAGTCGTAGTGGTAATAGTAATAGTTATAGTGGTAAGTAGTAGTAGTAGTAGTAGTATAGTAGTAGTAGTAGTATAGTAGTAGTAGTAGTAGTAGTAGTAGTTGTAATAGTGGTGGTGGTGATAGTAGTATAGTAGTAGTAGTAGTAGTAGTATAGTAGTATAAGTAGTAGTAGTAGTGGTGGTGGGAGTAGTAGTAGTAGTAGTAGTAGTAGTAGTAGTAGTAGTAGTAGTAGTAGTAGTATAGTATAGTAGTAGTAGTAGTAGTAGTAGTAGTAGTAGTAGGTAGTGGTAGTAGTAGTAGTAGTAATAGTAGTGGTAATAGTGGTGGTGGTAGTAGTAGTAATAGTAGTAGTAGTAGTAGTAGTAGTATAGTAGTAGGTAGTAGTAGAGTAGTATAGTAGTAGTAGTAGTAGTGGTGGTGGTGGTAGTGGTAGTATAATAGTAGTAGTAGTAGTAGTAGTAGTAGTAGTAGTAGTAGTAGTAGATAGTAGTAGTAGTAGTAATAGTAGTGGTAATATGTGGTGGTAGTAGTATAGTAGTAGTAGTAGTAGTAGTAGTAGTAGTAGTAGTAGTAGTAGTATATGGTGTGGTGGTGGTGGTGGTAGTAGTAGTAGTAGTAGTAGTAGTAGTAGTAGTAGTATAGTAGTAGTAGTAGTAATAGTAGTAGTATATAGTAGTAGTAGTAGTAGTAGTAGTAGTAGTAGTAGTAGTAGTAGTAGTTGTTGTTGTTGTTGTTGTAGTAGTAAAATAGAAGTTATTGATGATGGTGGTGGTGATGGTAGTGGTTGTGGTGGATAAAGGAAGAGGGAGAATAATGATGACAACAACGACATACATACAAAACAACTCACCACAACTGTGCCATCCAAATACTTGTACTCTCCATCATTGTCCTCGTCAGAGATGCCAATCCAATACCTCTGACGGGCCTTCAAAAGTCCTGGAAATGGAAAGGAGGGGGACCGGTATATAAGATGGCTCTGTGGTCTTGTGGTATGACATTCGCTTTCGGATCGGAATGTCCAGGGTTCGAGCCTCGCGTTCGGCGCATAGTTGAGTCATTGGAGAAGGCTCTTTACTCACATTCTCTCACCGTACTCAGGTGTAAAATGAGTACCTGGCTGTTAACAGCGTTGTCTGTGTCCAAAAAAATGTAATATCGCCTAACAGGTGTCATGTCCCGTCCTACATGTTAAATGTTGCTGTTGACCAGGGACCCATTGTAATGCGCTTTGAGCACATTTAGTGGATATTGCGCTATCTATATAAAGCTCAATTTTTTTATTTTTTTTTTTAACATTCACGGGATTCTAAGTTTCATTTTAAAAATGTAAGTGAATTCTGCTTCTTCAAGCTTGAAAGTGAAAGTGAAAAGACAGTGATGAAGAAGTACATTGTCCGCTCCAGCCAGTTTATTCATAATCGAGGCGAATGGTGTAAACGTTTCGGGTTTCCCCTTAATCAATAGACAAAACAATAAATAATACACAGAACACAAGGTATTAACGGTTATAAAGACTATAGAATAATGCATGATTCACAAATTATATTAATATTATATTGTGATCTCAATTTTGTGGTTTCTAAGAAACGCATGTAAATATCTCTCCTTTATATATATATATATATATATATATATATATATATATATATATATATATATATATATAAGTAACGACTACTAGAGTAGTGCGTTTTCACTAACGCTACAACTAACTGCAATCTTAGTGAAAACGGTAGAAACAGATTGGCAAGCTATAGATAGAATGCGCTTGGCCAAGGAGTTCACAACATTGCCATCCGGAAGTATAACGGACCAACACACAAACTCTGTGTAACCATGAACTTTTATAGTCTGGTTAATACAGTTTAGTGAGAACAACTCACAAACGCGGATGGCAAAAACAATAACAAATGCCTGAGTGACGTCATCTGCATACTATCTATACTGACACCGGCCTTCTTCTGTAAAGGGCGAGCAATGTTTTAGAAACACAACGTGGACATATTGACGACCAAAGGCACGCAATCAGGAGAAATACCTTGAGTTAATTTACTCACATTCTCTCACCGTACTCAGGTGTAAAATGAGTACCTGGCCGTTAACAGCGTTGTCTCTGTCCGAATTTTTTTTGAAATATCGCCTAACAAGCGTCATGTCTCGTTCTACATGTTACGTGTTGCTGTTGGTCAGGGACCTCTTGTAAAGCGCTTTGAGCACGTTTAGTGGATATTGCGCTATATAAAAGCTCAAGTTTTTTTCTTTTTTGTTTTTTTTAAATCGGGTTTGCTAGGAAGTTACTCTCTCTCTCTCTCTCTCTCTCTCTCTCTCTATATATATATATATATATATATATATATATATATATATATATATGTGTGTGTGTGTGTGTGTGTTTGTGTGTGTGTGTGTGTGTGTGTGGCCAATCGTAGCCCTCGTTATGTTATAGCCTGATACTGAAATCCGAAAGGACTGGCTGTTTGACGTCATAATTTGGTTTTTGCACCGCCTATTGAGTTGTCGTTAGTAGAGCTCATGGAAACAAGTTATTTCATTGGTCGAACTATTGAATACAACTCACGATTTGTTTTCTTTTGTAGCAAAAGACTGGCATTTTGACGTCATTTTTTGGTCAGTATCAGGCCATAACTTTACGGAGGCCACGGGTCAATCCCCTCTCTTACTTTTAATAGTGTGAGTAGTTTGGACATGCTTGATGATGGCAAGATATGCCCCGACTCCCTTGCAAGCCTCCTTGGCTTGGTTCCAGGTCTTTCTTACAACGTATGGCTTCACACAGGTCTCCGAGGTTTTGTCAAAGGTCCACGAGTCTGGACATTCGAAGCCCGATTCTGTAGATGTTCAAGGGGAGAAACTATGGTGATGATGATGATGATGATGATGATGATGATGATGATGATGATGATGATGATGATGATGATGGAAGTGATGGTGATGATGATTAAATAAATAAATAAAAATTAAATTAAATTAAATTCCCTTTATTCACACCATAGGGGAAATGTGTCTCTTGGGTATATATAATCCAAGGGAAGACTGGAATAACCCAGGCGTTAGCCGCAGTGCAGCGCCGCAAATTGAGCTAGGGCGAGGTGGCTTGCTCAAGGCGCAGCAGCGTGTGATCGAACTCGGTACCTTTCGTGTACGAAGCAAAGACCGTACCGCTGAGCCACGCTGCCCCCAATGATAATAATGAGGAGGAGAAGATCATCATCACCAGACAAAGAAAGGTCCACGAATCCGGACATTCGAAGCCCGATTCTGTGGATGTTGAAGTTGAAGGGGAAGAATTATGATGGAGATGGGGATGATGATGGTGTTGTTGGGGGCAGCGTGGCTCAGCGGTACGGTCTTTGCTTCGTACCCGAAAGGTACCGAGTTCGATTACCCGCTGCGCTGTTTGGCCTTGAGCAAGTCACCTCGCCCTAGCTCAATTTGCGGCGCTGCACTGCGGCTGACGCCTGGGTTATTCCAGTCTTCCCTTGGAATAGACCCTAAAGACATATTTCCCCTACGGGATGAATAAAGGGAATTTTTTTTTTTTATTGGTGGTGTAGTGATGATGGTGGTGGTGATGGTGGTGATAGTGGTGGAAGTGGTAATGGCTACTATGTTGATGGAGACGACGGTGTTTGTGGAGGTGGTTGAGGCATTTGGGAGGATGATGAGAATAGGAGAATAACTAAACATTAAAAAATGAACATGAAGACAAAGCTTACCGTGTAGAAGAGCCTTACAAAAAGGCATCCCCAAAAGTATAAGGTACAACAGCAGCATTATCACTCGTTGTTGTTATAGTCAATTCTAGATGAAAGATAGATAATGCCATGAATACACACACCTTCATGTCAATGTTTCGATCTTAGGCAGGGCTAACCCACACCGGAGACTGACTCCGACGACTCGGCACTGCCGTCCTCTGCGGTCTTCTGAATAAAGTGAGTGGAGCAGGCGCTTGTCTTCTGGCACTTTCCTACTCACTTCATCTCTTGTTGTTATTCTGGATAAAGTGAAGAGCTGCTAGACTTACCCATACCAAGCACTCGGCGGCCTCTGACGTTCTTTTTTTACGAGCTTGGTATGGGTAGGTCTAGCGGCTCTTCTCTTTATTCTTAGTATGTTGTCCGTGCCCGACGTCTTTATCCGGAAGACGACTGTGCCGTGTTGTCGGAATCAGTCTCCGGTGTGGTTTAGCCCTCTCTTAAAGGCTCCATACACGCACGGTTTTGATAGGCGTTCGAACCACGATCAGGCAAACCGGGGTGAAAACGCAATGTGTGTGGCCAAATACCTGGCCGATAAACCTAGGGACGGTCCATTGCTCATAAAGCCCGCTTTGCTTAATAAGTGTTGTCAAGGGACGTCTGATATTTACAAATGTATAATTTATAATTATTGTTAAATAATATTATTTTTAAAAAAATAGATAGATGAGTAATTAAGTAAATAGATAATACATAAACAAATGGTTTTAAAAGGATAATATTTGGATAGGGGAGGTAGGTAGGGTAGGGGGGGGGGGGGGAGGTGGATTACAAATGATGAAGAGGTCTGTATCTATATATATTTTTCAAAAATTATTCATTGAGAAATTATTATTCAGTGCTGGTGGAAATAAAAAGTAAATAAATAGGAGGAAAATATTGAACGATTGCATTTATGCCCCATCCATTTTTACTGCATTAACCTCGTCCATTTTAGAGCAATTGAGATGATAAACTAACATTGGTACTCTAGTTTACTTGTGATAAATAACAATGTGAAATTGAATGTAAGCTTCGATTTCATTACAAAACATTGATGGGCAGGAAACAGTATGCTCCTTTGTAGGGAGCATACTATTTCTTGCCCATCAATGTTTTGTTTATAATTTATCTTAACGCCACTACCACATTATCTCCATTCATCTGTAGTGTTTCATTCATTGTGTTTTGTTGATAAAGGGGAAACCCGAAACGTTCATTTGATCTGTTTTTGTAATTAAATCGAAGCTTACATTCAATTTCACATTGTTATTTATTTCTTCGAGCTCCGAGCAGCAACATTTACATTAGTTTACTTGTGGAAAGTGGGGAACTGCACCTGTTTGTTTTACCAAACATCAAGTTTCTCACTGACAGTACGTTTGATTGGGAAAAATATATTTTTTAACCCAACAGCTATCATGGCCGATTTTAAATGGACTTAATGCATGACTTTTGTCATGATAATATTATGACAACTGTCATTTCCATCGCTTTCGGTAAGAGATTAGTAACTGCCCTGAGATTCTA
>NC_088366.1:61405659-61515659 GCF_034508935.2 Berghia stephanieae | reverse complement strand
ATAGAAACGATTGAGACATGGAGTATGCTCCGGTGTATGGGGTGAATTTTTAATTCAGAAAAGTGAGTGGAGCAGGCACTTATGTTGGTAACAACAAGATATGAAGTGAGTAGAAAAGTGCCAGAAGACAATAGAGAATAAATTTTTTTTTTTTTTTTTTTTTTTTTCGCGGCGGTGGTGGGGTTTGAACCTGCGACCTTTTTGGTACGACCACCCCCCCTGACAGGGGAGGGCGTGGCTCTACCGTGTGAGCTATCCACGAACACAAAAATATTCGTTTCAAACCCAAAGTCATTTCCAGATCCCTCTCTCACCCACTTCTTGAGATCGCCGATTCGTTCACCACCATCGCGAAGTAATTTTGACCAGCAGTTAAGCTTAATAGCCAATATTCTCATCACAAACATATAACATAGAAACGATTGAGACATGGAGTATGCTCCGGTGTATGGGGTGAATTTTTAATTCAGAAACTTATGTTGGTAACAACAAGATATGAAGTGAGTAGAAAAGTGCCAGAAGACAATAGAGAATAAAAATTTTTTTCGCGGCGGTGGTGGGGTTTGAACCTGCGACCTTATTGGTACGACAACTCCGCCTGGCAGGTGAGAGCGTGGCTCTACCGTGTGAGCTATCCACGAACACAAAAATATTCGTTTCAAACCCAAAGTCATTTCCAGATCCCTCTCTCACCCACTTCTTGAGATCGCCGATTCGTTCACCACCATCGCGAAGTAATTTTGACCAGCAGTTAAGCTTAATAGCCAATATTCTCATCACAAACATATAACATAGAAACGATTGAGACATGGAGTATGCTCCGGTGTATGGGGTGAATTTTTAATTCAGAAAAGTGAGTGGAGCAGGCACTTATGTTGGTAACAACAAGATATGAAGTGAGTAGAAAAGTGCCAGAAGACAATAGAGAATAAAAAATTTTTTCGCGGCGGTGGTGGGGTTTGAACCTGCGACCTTATTGGTACGACAACTCCGCCTGGCAGGTGAGAGCGTGGCTCTACCGTGTGAGCTATCCACGAACACAAAAATATTCGTTTCAAACCCAAAGTCATTTCCAGATCCCTCTCTCACCCACTTCTTGAGATCGCCGATTCGTTCACCACCATCGCGAAGTAATTTTGACCAGCAGTTAAGCTTAATAGCCAATATTCTCATCACAAACATATAACATAGAAACGATTGAGACATGGAGTATGCTCCGGTGTATGGGGTGAATTTTTAATTCAGAAAAGTGAGTGGAGCAGGCACTTATGTTGGTAACAACAAGATATGAAGTGAGTAGAAAAGTGCCAGAAGACAATAGAGAATAAAAAATTTTTTCGCGGCGGTGGTGGGGTTTGAACCTGCGACCTTATTGGTACGACAACTCCGCCTGGCAGGTGAGAGCGTGGCTCTACCGTGTGAGCTATCCACGAACACAAAAATATTCGTTTCAAACCCAAAGTCATTTCCAGATCCCTCTCTCACCCACTTCTTGAGATCGCCGATTCGTTCACCACCATCGCGAAGTAATTTTGACCAGCAGTTAAGCTTAATAGCCAATATTCTCATCACAAACATATAACATAGAAACGATTGAGACATGGAGTATGCTCCGGTGTATGGGGTGAATTTTTAATTCAGAAAAGTGAGTGGAGCAGGCACTTATGTTGGTAACAACAAGATATGAAGTGAGTAGAAAAGTGCCAGAAGACAATAGAGAATAAAAATTTTTTTCGCGGCGGTGGTGGGGTTTGAACCTGCGACCTTATTGGTACGACAACTCCGCCTGGCAGGTGAGAGCGTGGCTCTACCGTGTGAGCTATCCACGAACACAAAAATATTCGTTTCAAACCCAAAGTCATTTCCAGATCCCTCTCTCACCCACTTCTTGAGATCGCCGATTCGTTCACCACCATCGCGAAGTAATTTTGACCAGCAGTTAAGCTTAATAGCCAATATTCTCATCACAAACATATAACATAGAAACGATTGAGACATGGAGTATGCTCCGGTGTATGGGGTGAATTTTTAATTCAGAAAAGTGAGTGGAGCAGGCACTTATGTTGGTAACAACAAGATATGAAGTGAGTAGAAAAAAAAAAAAAAAAAAAAAAAAATTTTATTCTCTATTGTCTTCTGGCACTTTTCTACTCACTTCATATCTTGTTGTTACCAACATAAGTGCCTGCTCCACTCACTTTTCTGAATTATAAGTTAAGCCAAGAACGTTTGATTTCTTTTTCTTCCTTTTCTTCTTCATTTATTTATTTTAAAAATAATTTCTTATATTTTTGGATTATTTTTTTTCTCTCTCTAATTTATTGTCTGCTTTATCTCGCACTTCCAGTCATTTTCATACATAATTTTCTTCGTTTCTTTCCTTTCCTTCGTTGTTTTTGATTCAACACAAGATTTGTTTACAAAATAAGATGGCGGCTTTTTCGACAAGCCGATTCATGTTTGCTTGTTGATTTTCTTTATTATGTTAGCCGAAAATGACATCAAATCTAAGAAAGGATATCGATTTTAAAGGATTATTCAGAAAACTGGGTATAGTTTACTTTAATGTCAAGACATGTTAGAATGGAAATATCGTTAAACATAATTCTAGTAAGAGTAAGGGACGTAAACGAGAGGTCTAAGTCTAAGAAAGTTGTCTAAGTCTAAGTCTAAGTCTAAGCTAAGTTCAGCTTCTAATCTAAGTCTAAGAACTAAGAAGATATAAGAATAGAACCAGCAGTGACAGTGACATACCATACTTGACTATACTGACTGACTGCACAGAGTTTGGGTTTAAATTTGAGATCTCTGCTGCCTACGAAATTATAAATGATGCTGTGGGTCTCACTTAGACTTAGACTTATTCTAAATTTAACAGGTTCTGAGTCAAGATAACTTCATGCCACTTCTCAATTTGATGATGACCAGAGTGACTATACTATGACTATGATGATGACGGGCTTCGTTTATTCTGACTCGAGTCTGAATAGTCTCTCGTGGCTATTTGGACTCAAATTCCAAAGCGCATGTGCAATCAATAGATTATTTGGACTCAGTCTGGATAGTCTCCAGTTGAAGTATAGATTTTGTTTGTCATTTTAAAAAAATATATATTTTAATTATTGATAATTACATAAATTAATGCAAATCAAAATTACGATTTTAGTTACTATCTAAAGCCACTTTATTTGACAAGAAAGACAAAATCATGGATCAATTGGAAGTCCAGATAGAAATTAAAAAGAAAAGTTAAAATTCATCAAAAGAAAAAAAAGTCAGTCAAAGTAACTGGTATAATGAAAAGCTTTTTTAGCAACATAAAACCGTGTCCAAATAAAATCAGGACAAATAAAACCTAAATAATGTAAAAATTACATATTCTGGTAGTGTGAGACAGGCTACAATCCAAAGTAGGAGTATGAAGTATGAGCTGAGTCAGTGTAATATGGGCAAAACAAAATTTATTCTGAACTCATTTTCTATTATCAGTTCCACGCACACACATTGGAGTTTTAGTCCGAATAGCCACGGGAGTCTATTCAGACTCTATTCCGAATTGCCACTTCGATGATGACGATCCATTTTATCACTCATTTGACTTGATCTCAGCAACATATCACAAAAGACCAAGACGAATCCATTCCTTCTGTTTCTATTTTTATTTTTTATTCTCTCTAAAGAAGAACATAATATAGATGTTTGTTTTAGTTTTAGTGTCTCTGAATTTCACTTAGACTAAGACTAACTATACATGATGGTAAAAAGAGTTTATTAATTACATTTTCATTTAGAATTTGGTCAAAGAGTGTAAAATTTTATTTTCTCATCATTTGTTTACCATTTTTACAAATCCTTAATATAGAGATATACTACATTATTTATATCCCATCTTTCTGCCACATATATGTAGGTCACAACCTAGGTGAAATCCGTGTGCGGGCACTTGAGAGTATCTTGTCAAAGCTTGACCATGGACTGGTCTGTGATGAAGACTTGGTCCATGAAAAACAGCTCTACATTCGCTTGTTGGAATGGTTCAACTTGTCAGATTGTTCTCAAAAGGAAGAGGTACTCTGTCTCTTGAACAGGCTAACCCAGGTATAATTTATGATTAAAATGATTTTCTAGTTTAGTCTATTGGTATTTATACTATTATTTTACTTTGCTTTACCTTAAACATTTGTACATGATTATTTATGATTTATCTTTAATTGACTTTTATGTTGCTGCTGCTGAAATAGTTGCTGCTGTTATGCTCTTGTTGGTGTTATTTTTGTTGTTATTGTTGTTGCAGTTGTTGTTGCAATTGCCATTATCATTAATAGCAATGATGATGATGGTGGCATTATCTTTGAATTCTCAACAAATAATTACTAACTACTGTTTTTGTATGAGTCACAATTCTATCGTTCGTGTCGTGTTGTTAAAGCCACATATACTTATGGGACAGTGTCGCTCAGTGGTACGGTCTTTGCTTCGTACCCAAAAGTACCGAGTTTCACTACCCGCCTCGTTAAGTGGCCTGGAGCAAGTTACCTTGCCCTAGCTCAAATTGCGGTACTGCCCTGCGGTTGACGCCTAGGTTATTCCAGTCTTCCCTTGGAATATATCCTAGAGACAAATTTCCCCTTGGGGATGAATGAAAGGAGTTTATTATTTATCTAATTTAAATCTACTTATGAAACGCTATTAATCTTTACTTAAACTGTTTTTAAACCTGATTAAATACCAAAGGCTGAATGGACCCAATACTTCTCTAAATCTTTTTACATTGTAGGCCGTTAAGAACTTTTAAAAGCTTAAATTATAGGCTACAGAATTTCAGAATAACATTTAATATACAATACTACGTTTAGTTTTAGGTGTAATTCAGTTCTATACATTTACATGTAAAATGATTTATGCTTCTGACACCGTTCTCCCATACAGCATTCAGTTGGAAGTAGACTGCTCCAAGACATAGGTGGGGTTGAGTTTCTGACACAGCTTCGATCAGACATTGAACCGTGTCATAGACCAATCATCGACCAAATACTGGAGAGTGCAATGCATTTGCCCGATCTGGCATCGGAATCACAAGCACCTGAATGCATCTATCAGCGTCCATCTGACAGTGGTAATTTATCATTCTCATTCCAGATCACTATATGTCTTTTTGTTTGTTTGTTTGTTTCACTGGTTTTGACTTGATGTGTCTACTATCACCCTGTGTCTGTTTGCCAATTGCTTTCTGTCTTTGTCTTGGAATGAGATTACTTGGTTTAGTCCTGACCCTGGGGACCTGTGCTGGTGTATGGTTGAGACTTTTAGGTGATCTCAAACTAAGTACACTGATAGTGTGCTCTTGGAATCTAAATCTATTAACTATTTGAACCGATTCCCCTTTGTCTTACTTTTTCTTCAAGCCCTTTTCATTGTACATCAAGAATGTCTTTACTATCCAATTTTCTTCCTTTTTACTGGTGCTGATATGACCTAAATATGTTGCAAGCGCCGTAAAACCCTTAAAAACATTAAAAAAAAAAAAACAATTGATTTTTATTATCATTTTTTGGAATTCAATGAGGAGTAAATAAAGTTTGCTTTCATCGAAAGCCATTTAAATTAACGTTTTAAAGTGATATTTCAGTCCCCATACAAATCAACGTTATGTTCAGACCTATCCATTTTTTTTCCAAAACAGTAAATTATTTTTACTGACATTATCGTGAAGGAGTGATGTGAACAAACTTGATGTTAAGATGTTCTTTTTGTACAGTACATAAACTTTAGATGTATTTAAATTTACTAATTGCCCAGATGAACCAACTTAAGTGGGTTCTGATTTGCTCTTAAATATGTTTTTTTTTACAAATATGTTTACATTAAAGACTGAAATATATATTGTTTTGTTGTTTATATTTTTTAATGTTTGTTTTATTAATTGTGCAATGTAAATTTTTAAATTTTAGATCTTGTCAAAAGAATAAATACTTGATTTTATAATCTATAGCTAGTACTTTTGGAAAATTTATGTATAATATTTTTGATAAAGTCTCAAAGCCCTTGAAACAATTTGTTGTTATTAAATACAAGATTAAGAACACTATTACTGATAAACTAATAAATTGCAAAAACCTCTTCATCATAGATGAATCAGTTTGGTTTTCTTGTCAACTTAAGCTCTGTATAATATTTCCTATTTGTAGACTCATAATTATTCCTTAGTAAAAATGGTAAAAAAAAAAACCAGCTTACAATTTCCTCTGACTTGTCGTTATGAACCTTTAACTTCTTTTGTCAAGAATGGGTTTCCATTTAGGGAGCAGGCGAGGCATGGTGTAAGATAAAAATCTAAAAAATTGTGTATGAAACAAGTGTCAGACAAAGTAAGGAGAAAAATAGAAGAGAAAAAAATCTGCCTGCCTCGAACGGTAGCATGTCTGACCGGTAATCAGGAAGTCTGATGTTTGATCACCTGTCAGGGCGGGATGATTTTTTCTACTTTTTCTGGCACTGTTTCATACACACCTTTTTCACTTTTGTCACAAATGATAAGGTGTAAGGTAATTATTTCTTATAATTTCTTTTCAATCATCATCATTATAGCTGTATGGGGTGCAAGCCTCTCCTCTGTTGGGGATGGATCTCGTCTCCACATGTCTCAGAACAATTCTGACCATCACCACCACCACCACCTCCATCACCATCATCATCATAATTCTAATCAGCAACAAGGTTTCTTTGGGTCACCACATCAGGTTCTAAGGGGTCACAACAACCCTGTGCCTACCTCTACCCCGTCTGCCACAAGTTTGAATCCCTCTGAAATACTGCAACCTTTAGGTATGACTTGATCACTTTATCATAAACATGTAAAATACTATATATCATTTTTATGTGACGAAAAAAACAAACATATATTTAAATTAACTATTTTTTTATGAACACAGGATCAGAACGGAATGGAGCGTGATTTGTGCTCATTAATATAGTCATTTGACATTTTTACTGATTTCTCTAAAGATTACATTGCAAATGTAAGTTATTGCATTGGTTGATAGTAGAATTGATAATTTATTTAATAGATAATTTAGGTTCCTTTTTTATCTTACATCTTGTCTTTTTTTCAGTCGTATTTTATAATTTGGATATCCTGGTTCTTTTTTCAGGGACTCCAGACAGCCCTCTCTTCAGGCTTTCCACATTTCCATGGTTACCTCTAACACAAACAGATCAGCAAGTCATTGCATCAACCAATGGGTAAATAGTAGAAATGCTATTTCGTTTTATTTTGCACAATGTGTTTTCTGGAAATACAAATATGTAATATTTTAAAATATAAATTATATGCTGCAAATGCAAATCTTTAACATACTTCCAGTTACTCATTCATTTTGATGCACAATGTCACAACTCGTACAGACTTTTGTATTTTCCTTTTTTTTTGAAACATATATCTCTAATCTCTCCCTCAACAGTTCTCTTCAAACCAAGGATTCAAATTTGCTCATCAGTGCCTGTGAGTTTCTTGGTGATGTCGTGTTTCAAGACTTTCCAGCTGAAATATTTCTTCAACGCCCAGAGATTCTGAAGGTTAATAGTCACTATAGCCTTCTCGAAATTATTGAATGTTTTTTTTTGTTTTGTTTGTTTTTGCTTTTGTATTCGATCAATACTCTTTTAATATTTGTTTATCAGATTTATTGTTATTCTGCTTAATCATAAATATTTATTTTTAAAATGTTTTTTGAGAATGATAAATGAAATAATATCCCAGTCTATTTTAGAAGTTGATATACTGAAGAGGAGTTGAAAAAATTCTATGCACTTGATAGGCAGCAAGGGTTGAGGGAGTCCTGATAACTCGATTGGTAGGTAGAGCATTTTCATTACAAGCAATGGGACAGGTTTAGTTCCCGGAGTTTATTTTTGAACCCTCTGTTTACCATGCAGGGAACGGGTGGCTGATTGTGCTGGCTAAGGCCAAAAGAAATTTACAGCTACTAGTGTAGTCCTGTCAAAAGTGGTGCAAACAGAGTTGTCCATTTGCTGCACAGAATCGAGGATTCTCTAATTCTGTGCGGCTATGTGGTCTTGCGTTGTCTTTGTCCAAAAAAATTGTAATATTGCCTAACAGGCGCCATGTCCCGTCCTAAATGTTAAATGTTGCTGTTGGCCAGGGACCCCTTGTTAAGCGCTTTGAGCACATTTAGTGGATATTGTGCTATATAAAAGCTCATTTAAAAAAAAATTTAATTAAAAAAAATAAATTTTGTATGCTGTTTCCCAGTCTCTATTGTAACAATAAATGAATATTTTGATAGAGATGTCTGGACGTAGTTGATTTATAGAATTTGCACATCTAATTATTCATTAATTTTTTAATTTTCAGAGTCTCCTGTCGCTGGTGTCTTTACCTTCTTCCTCTGACATACCTGTTGTGGTCCAGGCATGTAAAACCCTCACAACATTTACCAAGTGTCTGCAGGCCCGAATCCGCTTCTTTCAAGATCCAGTTTATTACACCTCCAAACAAGGTTCAAATCTCTTTTAAAAATCAGTTTGTGTACATAAAGATTTAAAACATTTTTGTCTATAGATAGTATGCGCTTGGCTAAGAAGTTCACAACATTGCCATCCGGAAGTATAACGGACCACACACAAAACTGTGTGTAACCTTGAACGTTTATAGTCTGGTTAGTACAGTTTAGTGAGAATTACTCATAAACGCAGATTGCAAAAAACAATAACAAAGACCTGAGTGACGTCAACTTCGAACTATCTATACAGGCAATATTGATATCATGAATTGGTGTCATTAAAGCATTCACATACATATAAATTCAGTTTACCTTTCTAGCAATCATTTCCTCAGATAAAGAGTCAATTTTTTTTCATATTTACTGTATTAAAATCATGGTGTCATTAAATCGTTTACTCAATACATTATAAATTTTATTTTAAAAAAAAAAGGGAGGGGGGGGGGGTTAAAACACGGCTGTGTGGATAAGGCATGGTAATTCAAATTGTGATCTGGGTTTGAGCTATCGTCATCGGTTTTTTTCCCTGGATCAAGAAACTGAAGTGTCTATTTCTCACTACTTTTCAGCTACAAATAAATTATTTCGATTTTTAAAAAGATGTAACAAAGACAAATTTATTGTTTGGATGAGTAAAGTGAAAGGTAATTAATTAATTCTATTTGGCCATTGCATTTTAGTTGTCGTTGAAATATGCTTGATGTTTAGTCAGTTGTGCATGTGATATCCATTGGTAAAGTGAATCAACAGCTCATTAAAAAGGAAACATCAGAACAGAATCATTTGGGTCTTATACCCCGTCAAATACTATTGTACCCACATTTTACATGATAAACTTTTTCTTTTTTCAATCTTTGGTCTAATTTGTCTACATTTTTACTGAGATGCACATTCCTCCCACCAAATCCAAGCATCAGTAACACACTGTATAGTCACCTGGAACAACTTCAAAAGACGTGTAACTTCTACGTCATAGCACAAGACCGAAGGGCTAGAGCTCAGGTGGTCGCTGTTTCGGATAAGTAAGTAAGTCTACATTTTTAAAGTCCTATAGAATTTCTACTTTATATTAAACGGTTTTAAAAAATTTCTGTTTCAGAATTCAACTCGACCTCAGTGAGCGGCATGTCGTCGTCCACCGCCAGCAGTAGCCATGTCGTCCCTCCACCGTCGTCTGCAAGAAGCACACAAGGGGCTGGCCTTACTGGTTGGGGTGGGGGAAGGAGACGAAGGGGTGACGGACAGGATGGGGATAGCTCTACCACTGTCAGCCAGTAATTGATATACCTTTGTTAACTTCTTCCAAATTGGTTTTTCCAGCGAGATAATTTTTCTGTCTTCAAATGTTTAATCTGTTACAATAGCAATAAGTAATCTGAGAATTCAAATTTTTTAGAGTTTGAGATTGAGTACTGTATAATATTTTCATTTTTCTTCTTCTTCTTCTTCTTCTTCTTCTTCTTCTTCTTCTTCTTCTTCTTCTTCTTCTTCTTCTTCTTCTTCTTCTTCTTCTTCTTCTTCTTCTTCTTCTTCTTCTTCTTCTTCCTCTTCTTCTTCTTCTTCATCATCATTTTCTTCTCCTTAGTGTTATTATCATTATTATTATTATTACTATTATTATTATTATTATTATTATTATTATTATTATTATTATTATTATTATTATTATTATTATTATTATTTTTAATTTTTAGTTCTGCCACCTCTAATAATGTTAATAGATATGCTATATTGCATCATTGATTAATAATCCTATAATTTGCTTTTGGTGACCAGACTTTTTAATAATATGTACATGGTATAGGTCTATTTCTTTAACAGTAAAATGTTGCTAATCATCAATCACATATTTTCCCCTCTTAAAGTTAAAGAAAGCCTCATAATCTTTACTTATCTATTTATCTCCAGGGACTCCAGTGTAGGGCTAGAGCCAGATTCAGACTCCAACTTGAATGATGACCTTGACCTCGAAGACATCCCCCTTCTCCAAAGCCAACAGCTTACCCTACCTCAGCTGTGTGTTGCCATCTTGCAGAGATCATTGCCTCGACTACGAACTTCGGACCAAGCCACGAGCGTGGCCGTCCTGGGCCTTGTACAGAACACATTGACTATTTTGGTTTGCGTTGTGGGAAGCGATGTGTGGGCGGGTACCAGCGATTCTGCCCGGGATGTTGTAAGTCTTGTTGTCTATTCGCATTTGTAATTTTCACAGACTTCAGTTCATAGGTGCTAGTTTTCCAGTTCATGCCGGAATTCCGGTTTCGCGATATTCGAAGTAAAATACCTCCAGTACGACAACTCTCTACTCTCTAGGGATTGTGGATAGGTCATACGGTAGAGTCACGCTCTCCCCGGCCATGTGGAATTGTCGTACCAGTAAGGTCGCAAGTTTGAGCACCCATCTAGCACTTTCCTACTCATTTCCTTGTTGTTACCACAAAGGCACCTTTTTCTTTCTTTTTTGATATATAACATCAACTGTAATGCTCAGTCTGACTGAGCCAGTCGGTTTATATTGAGAAGAATTATGTTTAATTTTACAATGACAGCTTCTTCAATAATTACCTTCTATTCTCTGTTAGAAAAAAAGATAAATCTCTTTTGTTTATATGAAATTGCCAGTAAATGAAAAGTTGCATTTTGTTTTCATTTATCTCTTTTTTTTACATCTTGTAGGCTGACCGTTTGACAGACTGCCTTGAGACCATTTCAGAACTGCTGGAGTTCCACCATCACAGTCGTCATAACGTTGCGACCTCCTCACTTGATCCAGAGCTAGGGGAGCTTTCCACTCACCGCATCCTGTACATGGGGCTGGTTTATACCTTTACCAAATTTCTTACAATGATTCCTCTAGCTAAGGTAAGGAATTAGGTATTTAAAACATCTTTAATTTAGTTTATTGTGATGCAAGTGTTGTACATTTTAGAGGATTTTTATATTTATTAGACGAAGAAAAAAAAAAGGAGCCAAAGTTTGATTGTTGTTTAGCTAGCCAAGTCTGGGCCAATATCAAGCAAAGGATCTAAGGCAATCTAAATGGTAGAAATTTGCAAAGTTAAATCAAAGTCTAAATACGAATAAACAAAATGTGATTTTTTACATGTAAGATGAATGAAAAATCTGATTAAATTGTTGCAACTAAATTAAATTGTTGAGATGATTTCAAAATTTATTTTTCATTTTCGTGGAGAAATTCGTCTTCAAGGGAAAACTGAAATGAGCAGTGCAGCTGACAAATTTGCTAAGGCAGGGTGACTTTTGCATAAGGTCACAATGCGGCGGATGGGACTCAAACCTGGTCCTTTCAGGGTATGAAGTAGAGACCATTCCACCAGGCCATGCTGACTCCCCCCTGATCTAAATGACATCCACGTTAGGAATAACACTTATTCTGGACACTCCAACTTTAGAAATTATCTGCTCTCTAAAAGGCCTTAAGCTTGTTATGGGCCGTGTATTAACTCAAAATGCCGTCTAGACATCTAAGATTTATAAAGCCATAGATGCTTGATCTTTTCTTAACTCTTTCAGCGCTGAGGTTATATTTGCATTTCCATCACAAAATGGCTGACACCTGATTGAGGCAGCATGAGAATGACAAGCTAAGACAAAGCGACATTCGAATTCGGCCCAAAATCTCAATTTAAATACCCCCTAGGGCCAATTAAATGTTCTGATGAAAGAAATGATATGATTGGTTCAATTTATAGTACTTTTGTAGAAAGTTGGATTGGATTTCATTATTATTTTTGCCTTTCAAGACCGGCCGCAATGTGCGGCCATTGGTCAGTAGAACAGTTTCTGCTCTGAGCGCACATTGCGGCCAATGTCACTGAAAGAGTTGAGCTTGATATGGGCCGTGTATTAACTCAAAATGCCATCTAGACATCTTAGATTTATATAGCCATAGATACTTGATCTTTTCTTAACGCAATGCTGGTTTCCTAGAAAGTGGGTTAAAAATGATATTGTGGATAAATGTTGAGAGTCGTGCCAGAGCTGCTGTAGTTTGCTGAATGTTTGAGTCAGAAACTTTCTTGTTTTTTTCCCATTGTTTCTGTGATTAAAAAAATAGTCCTACAGAGCCAGTAGGCCTATGGAGCCAGAGTTTTTCTTATCTCTATATTGTGAAAAGGATACGACCAATTGTTTGTTATCCTTTGGATAGGATGCTAGTCTATCGCAAAGTGCTTTCCACCAGATCTAACAGACCCAGCTACCCAATCACTGCTGGCTGGACAGAAGGGTTGGAAAAAAAAATCTCGATTGCACCCGGAATTGATCTTGGACCCTTTGCATGTGAAGCGGGTGCTCTACCAACTGAGCTATTGGAAACCCCTTCAGTGATAAAAGTGTATATTTATTATTATACGTCTGTACAAAAATTTCCTTTTGAATGAATAAAGTACGTTATTATTATTATTATTATTATTATTATTATTATTATTATTATTATTATTATTATTATTATTATTATTATTATTATCATTATTTTTATTATTATTATTATTATTATTATTATTATTATTATTATCATTATTAATATTATTATTATTATTATTATTATTATTATTATTATTATTATTATTATTATTATTATTATTGTGTAATCACACACTGTATTTCAATGATTATTTACCAGATGAAAGCTGTTATTCCTGAGAGACTCAAATCCTCTCTGTGCTCCATTGTGTTTGATGAAAGTCTTGCCTCGTCCGATCCGCACCCCCGGGCTGTGGCGTTAGCCATTTGCCAGGCATTGGATCTCTCCACGTCTGCTGATTTCCAATTATCCGTTGACACGTGTCGTTCTTTAACACACACGTGTAACTTTTGTCTGCGTTGTGATGATGGGGTAATGGCAAGTATTGTTAAAATATTTTCCTTTCCCCTTTGTTGTTTTCTATTTACCTTTTATTTATGTACCATTTGTTGATTACGGATTTCATGGCTCATCCATGTTATAAGCTTTGGGGTGGGGTTCCTGACCTCCCATAGCGGCAGGGATATCAAAAAGATATCTCCCAAAATTATAATTATAGATTCGATTGTTTCCCTCCCAGCCAAGGAACTCTGGGGCCAAGGTCAAGACAAAACTAAGTAATCTCATTCTAAGACAAAGACAGAAAGCAATTGGAAAACAGATATGAGATAGGGGTATAGAAGACACTGCAAGTACCTCCCATAGTGGGCAGGGAGGCACTTGTTGAGAAGTAACATTCTACTCGGCTAATGCCAAGCTTTAATTTGAGGTATGACGCATGGTATTGATTCAATTTGTTTTAAAATAATAATTAGAGTCCCATTACTTTTTGACTCACTCTCGTATTTATTTGTTTTTTAATGCATCTCTTCGACTGCCTAAGATTTATTTTTTATTATTGATTGTTTATCAATGCTTCACTTCATTTTATGATCTTTGATTATATTTGTGTTAATTCCCTCATCCAGACCACGCCCATAACGGAGTTATCAGACCAGGCAGAGAAGGCCATCGCCAGTCTTCCTTACCACCTCCACATCCCCTTTGTACAAAAGTTTGTCAAATTCATGTCCAAAATGTAAGCATTTCTACAAAAGTAATCCAAAATCCAAAATCTAACATATCTTTTCAACAATGGAATTTATCTTCAGTCCATCTTTTATAAAATCTATAATAAAATAAATAAATGAAATTCCCTTTATTCATTCCATAGGGGAAATTATTCTCTAGGGTCTATTCCAAGGGGAGACTGGAATAACCCAGGCATTAGTGCAGTGCCACAAATTGAGCTAGGGCGAGATGGCTTGCTCAAGCACAGCAGTGGGTGATCGAACTCGGTACCTTTCGGGTACGAAGCAAAGACCTTACCACTGAGCCACACTGACCCCCATGATTGCCATACGTAAAACAATTATGTAATAATTATGGTCTGTGAAATATCTGAGCAATCTTCTTTTTGAAGTCATGTGCATGATCTGATCGTATCTCCAGTATTTTTATAGTTATTACTACAATTGCTGCTGCTACTGCTACTACTAATAATTCTACTACTACTACTACTACTACTACTACTACTACTACTTCTACTACTACTACTACTACTACTACTACTACTACTACTACTACTACTGTTATTATGATTTTATTATTACTGTTATTTTTACTGTTTATTATTATTATTATTATTATTATTATTATTATTATTATTATTACTATTATTATTATTATTATTATTATTATTATTATTGTTATTATTATTATTATTAACATCAATATCATTACCACCCATATTAGGCTTATAATCTTTTCCTGTTTAAAATCGTTTTATTATTTCCAAAATCCAAATAGTTGCAGCAAAAAGAAGACTTCCAAGGAGACAGTGACACAGTGCACCAATGTGCTTCTCTCACTCCTGGCCTATCCCATTGACAGCGTGAGGCAGGCCTGTTATGTCACTGTAACGGAGGTCATTAAGGTAAATCTAACCACTATCATTTTGGGGTCCTGATAGCTCAGTTGGTAGAGCACTCGCTTCACACGCAAAGGGACCAGAGATCGATCCCGGGTACAGTTGAGATTTTTTTCCGATTTTTTTTTTTTTTTTTTTTTTTACTGCTACGATTATATTATATCTTCATTTTCATTCTTCTAATCAAAATTATGAGTATTGTTCATGGTGGTCACTCTCTCCCCCGCCGTTTTATTTATTTTTTTTTCATATTTGTGTTTGTGTTTTTTGTCTCCTGACGAAGCGAAGGCCAAGGGCCGAAACGTTGTTTGTTTTGTGTTGTTCCCTTATATATGAGTCACATTTACTCACTTTATTTTATCTCTCCATTTTACTGGCTCATTTAGGCACCTCTAGCTTTGGTTTTCCGATTCCCCCTGTCCACCTTGCAGTGCATGGGTAGCTGAGTCTTGTTATATTTGGTGGAAAATAGTTTGCGATAGACTAGCCAAAGGATAGCAAGCAATTGCTATTGTCCGTTTCATGCTATAGAAACTGGGATAAACTCCAGCTCTATGGGCCCAATGGCTCTGAAGGACTATATAAATTATCATTTATGTTGAAAGTAATGAACAAAAAGGAATATAACAGCATCGTATGGAAGGAGTCACAGCTTGTGGAAGGATGAATTGTTAGAAGCTATTCTAAAAGATCGGTTTAACTTTAGCTTGTGTTTTTTAATTATATGGTGCAAGATCCAGCCGCTAAATGAGTCCAGGACATGTTAGACTATGATGGCTTTTGGGGGGATTTACAGAAACTTATTTTATACCTGAGTCCAGTGAGATTGTATGATGGAATTTTACACCGACCACAGCAAATTTCGAACCAGGGACCTATCAGTCAGAAGGCAAGTGTCATACCACAAGACCACCAAGATATTTAAGATTGACATTACATTTTCTAAAATCAAGAAATCTATTATTTTTACTATTTGTAATTTTACAAATTATATTGAATATTTCAGCAATTTATGACCTATTTTGTTTATAAATTTCAATAATAAAATGTTTTTACGATTATCCATCTCTTCTTTCACCCTCAGCAAAGTTTACAAGTGAGCAAGGCCACAGCACCTAAATCCAAAGACAGTCTCCAGTCCAAGTTTTTAATGAATCCAGACCTATTATATCAAATTGTATCATTTGGTTTGGCTGATTCATTGTCCTCGGTGAGTAGAAATAAAAAATTGAGCTTTTATACTGCGCAATATCCACTAAATGTGCTCAAAGCGCTTTACAAGGGGTCCCTGGCCAACAGCAACATTTAACATGTAGGTAAGACGGGGCATGACGCCTGTTAGGCGATGTTACAATTTTTTTTCAGACAGAGACAACGCTGTTAACCATGTTAACCAGGTACTCATTTTACACCTGAGTACGGTGAGAGAATGTGAGTTAAGAGCCTTCTCCAAGGACCCAACAATGCACTGAGCCAGGCTCGAACCCAGGACCTTCCGATCTGAAAGCGAGTGTCATACCACTAGACCACATAGCGCACAAATCTGATTTACTATTGCCAGGCATTAGCTTTAATTATGAAAAGACCAACATGATAAGGTTGTGATATTTTCAAAACAATATAGTCTTTACAATTTGGAGTTTAAAAAAATGGCTGTGATACATTTCTAGAACTTTAAGCTTTTTATTTGATTAATAAAATAAAGTTGGTACCGCGATCCATATTTCGATACCACGGTAATGATATTACTAAAACCATTATATGTCAAAGATTGCATCTTTTTTTAGAAGATATACAACAATTCCATTTTATCTTCTATATAAATGTATTGTTTGATTAAGTTTCTATAATTCTATAACTTCTCAATCTTATAATCAGTGTCTGTATTACATCGTAACACTGTTCACACAATTCAACCAATATTGCTTTACCAGAGTAGAGTTAAATGGTTGACATTATTTCAAATTCTTCTGTATCTGTATCTGTATCTGTATCTGTATGGTTGGCGCTGAAGAAACCAATGGTCTGGTTGTATTTCAGCGGCGTCCTCATTGGGCGCGGGCCCATGTCAGTCGGGCCTTGAAATCGTTTAGGTGTGGTGCCATGATGACCAGTTCATCCAGCCCATTCCACTCCGAGATAGTTCTAATGAAGAAAGAATTTCTGTAGTTTTGTGTTCTTGTCTGTGGGATTTTGAAGCAGTTCGAATTGTTTGTGGCGTATCTCTCAATGTGGTTTTCGGTTATGTGGTTGGCGAAAGTGAGTGCTCGGATTTTTCTTTTGTTTGGTCGTGGCGTGAAAAAGGAGTCTGCCTTTATTGATGGTATTTGATCTGTTATAATCTTGAACATGAATGACAGACGGGTTTCTTTTCTTCTTTGTTGGAGGCTGATGAGGTTCTTTCTTCTAACATTTTTGTCATGCATCCTGGGGTTCTGCTCTTATAGTTCCCAGTTATGAATCTTCTATTTCAATAATGTTTCCAGTCTCGTCCTTTCTCGTCTAACTACGATCATATGAGTATATATTTTCATAATGATATTTAATTTATTTGTTCATAACCAAATCTTTCATGAATATTCATTATTTTCAGGTTCGTGACAACAGCACCTCCATTCTGCACCATCTCCTGTCATCTCAGCTACTTATGTCCGAGGCATTGTGGCAGGAATTCATGATAGCCCTCACCAAGTCTCTGCCAATATTACAGGTGAATAGATAGACTTAGCGGAACTTCATGTTTATTCTTCTAAACTCACAAGCTTTGATCTGCTTTGTGGCTTTTTTTTTTTCTTTTAAAATATATTTTATTTTTTTTCTCATTGCTTATTAATCAATTAATGTAGAAAAAAAAACCAACCATCATTTAAAAACAAATAAATTGATTGAAAAGAAATTAAAGGAAAAGAAAACATAATTCATCAACAGCCTGGAATTAAGTTAAGACCAATACACTTTCTACCCTTGTTGTAATTCAAAGCCAGCAGTACAATCAAAATGTACTTGGCACCTTCAATAAAACAGATTTCAGAATCAAAATCAATGAATGAATGCACGCCAGGTGTGTAACTCAGAAATAAAATCATTGAACAACCTAAACGAGTTGCATAAATGAAAGACTCAATTGTTATTTTCTTGGCGAGTTGAGACAAAAAACAAGTAAACCGTTGAAAAAGATAAAAATTGAAAAACATGCTATAAATCTATTGCCTGTTTGCTAACTGCAGATTTTTATAGCCTTGGATATCCTCTTGATGGAGTAGAAAGAATTCATGGAAAAGCAATAGAAAGGAAAGCATTCTCAATTACCAACAATAAAAAACATATTTTATACCACGAATTTAGTCTTTTACCATCTGGGAGAAGGTTTTGTCAGATTAAATGTAGAACTAACAAGTATAAATCAACGTTCGTTGCATCAGCAATAAAAATTTTGAATATTTCATATGGTACAGAAAAACCAAGGATTGATTCGTTGACTGATTAACTGATTAATTTATTTAATGTAAGATTAACTGACCAATTGATAATGATGATAATTTTTGGTGTCGAATTGCCACAATCGTAACAAATTGAGAACGAAATGAATATGTTTATGTTGTGTATATCGCACGTGTGAAAGAAAGAAAGAGAGAGAGAGAGAGAGAGAAGAGAGAGAGAGAGAGAGAGAGAGGGAGAGAGAGAGAAAATAAGTAGGAGTGAAATATCTGTTCAATCTTAGTTATCGTTTAACATTATAACAAGTGTAACTAAATGACAAATTGCCATATTTATGGACAATAAAGATCTATTATTATTATTATTATTATTATTATTATTATTATTATTATTATTATTATTATTATTATTATTATTATTATTATTATTATTATTATTATTATTATTATTATTATATCAAAATGTAAAAGGGCAAATTGCATCAGTCATTGAAATTATTACTATTACCAAGCACTCACTCACAACAAAATGGAAGTCGTGATCTGGGTGGAATCTTTTCTTAGAACGTTAAGGTAAGGACAGAAGCAGTGGGACAGAGAAGTCGTTTTTGACGTCACATCTTCTACTCTTCCAGTTCCAAACTCCTTGGACCCATACTTGCCTATTATTACGGACCGTCCATAATTGTTACGGAAGTGTAAGGACGATTAGGGACTTACGGAAATAGAAGGAATATTACTGATACAAATGGTCGCAGCGTTAAATAAATTTTTTTTTTTTTTCATTATTTACCGCATTCCATTATAAAAAATCTATATATAATGTGTAGAATTTGTAGCAGATGTAGTTTTTACTTATTCACTGGACTTGATTTCTTATGAATATTTTGCCATGCTGTGGAAAATGGACTTTAATTGAGGCTTGACCCGCATAAGTAGTAGGCCTATATAACATGGTAAGTTTATTTTACATATATAAAAGGGTGTATCTATCATTATTTTAGTTTGCTTTAGTATTACTGAAATTTGACCATTAATTACTGATGGATTTTGTATTTCTTACTGAATTTGAAATTTTCAAGTAGGCAGGTATGTTGGAAGTGTGCATGTAACCAATCCTTTCGAGGATGAATAATTAATAAGTTTCATATTGAATCGTTACTGTTTTAGTAACAAGATGTACAGGCAGGTTCTTAGGATTAGTTGGCGTAAAATACTGAGGATGGATAATCTGTATTGACAACCAGCATATGTTTAGACTAGAAAATAAGATGCCATCACTCTGAAACCAGAAAATCCATTACACAAGGCATGTATCCAATCCCCCAGAAGTGTGGTTTTACACTTCCAATGAAATTGGAACCATTTTTTTGACATCGATTCACACTTTTGTTCCCTATTTGTTTCTGCTCTTTTCTTCTCTAGAACTTTACGTTTCTAACAAATATATTTTATAATAATATTGGGTCTGGTTATCGATTTGCTGTTTTTAATCTATTTTTAATCTAGTGATTTATTCCCCCCTGACATTCAGTCGTACACAGATCAAAACACACCTTTAGGTAGAAAACTGTTGTCCATGCTCGAGCCCACCACATCAACCCATAACATCCCTTTGGTGGAGAAACTACGAGGTTGTCTCAGGCTGCTGCTTCTAGCTGACAAAAGGTACCATTTCAATTTTGTGTCCATTTTAGAAAGTTTAATGAACTTCATCATCTCCTTTTTTTTTTCTTTTTTTTTTTTTCTTTCTTTCTTTCTTTCTTTCTTTCTTTCTTTCTTTCTTTCTTTCTTTCTTTATATATTTATTTATTTTATTTTTTAAAAATTTAATTTTAAAAAATTATTATTATCTCCTCCTTCCTTCTCTTTCACCTCTTCTTGCATCCACACCCGACGCCCTCTCCTTCCATTTACATTGTTTTCACATTTGACGAAATGTGATATTTTTGTAAATTTACATATTTGTGTTTGTGTTTTTTTGTCTCCTGACGAAGGCCAAGGGCTGAAACGTTGTTTGTTTTTGTGTTGTTCCCTTATATATGAGTCACATCTACTCACTTTATTTTTCTCTCCATTAATCATGTACTTTGATGTCTCTGGGCTGATTCATCAGTAGTGATCAAAAGTGAAAATAAATCAGCTTAAAACAAAAAAGAACAAAATTCTCAACATGGAACGTTTTGGTCTCAAAATCCTTACTCAGTCAGCAACAAAAAAAGTTGAAAACGGTAATACCATTTTCATTGGGAGTTTTTTTTGTTTTTTTTTTTGGTTAGCTGAAGAAGGAAGGGTTTTTATCCTTAATCGTTTCATGTAAAACGTTTTCACTTCCCTTGGAGTTGTTATATTGGTTTTTTGTTCAAATTCTTTATTGAGCTTTTGAACTTTATATAGCGCAACATCCACTAAATGTGCTCAAAGTGCTTTACAAGGGGTCCCTGGTCAACAGCAACATTTAACATGTAGGATGGGACATGCCGCCTGTTAGGCGATATTACAATTTTTCGGACTAAGACAATGTTGTTAATGGCCAGGTACTCATTTTACACCTGAGTACGGTGAGAGAATGTGCATTATGGTCCACAACTTCTAGCAGTAGTTAATAAGCAGTTGAAACTTTAGCCTTGACTATTTGTGCACCACAGTTGATTTTGGCACATTGAGATGTTAGTTCTTATTGTTATTTTTTTTTTTTTTTTTGGGGGTGGGGGGGAGGTGGTAGAAGAAATGTAATCTCTTTATATTGATTTAATTTTATATCGCTATCTTCTTCTTCTTCTTCGTTCCTCTGATGGACATCTATGGCTGCAGTCCGATATCTGCTATGAAGTCTGTGGTCCGCTTTAGGTCCTCAGCCTGGCCATAGAGCTTTGTGTTGAGTGTTGTAGGGGTGACCCAGTGGTTCGAACGTTGCACGTTGTATAATATCGCTATCTAAATTACATACTGTGCATCATAACTTATTATTTCTTTTGACCTTCATTGCAGCTAACGCCTTCAAGCATCCAAACACATTCAGTGGTTCCTTTCAAATATAGAATTTCTGTACATTGAGATGTTAGTTCTTATTGTTTGTTTTTTTTTTTTTTGTTCGGGGGGGGGGGGGGGTAGAATCAATGTAATCTTTATATTGATTTATCTTTATTTCGCTATCTAAATTACACACTGTGCATCATAACTTATTATTCCTTTTGACCTCCATTGCAGCGTACGCCTTCAAGCGTCCAAACACATTCGGTGGTTGCTTTCAAACCAACAAGACAAGGACGGTAGGTTGCCTGCTGACCCTGACCTCTTGACCCTGGAACATTGCCTCACCACCAAGGTCACACAGATGCTAGACGATGGCCAATCTAGGTCACTTTTCACTGTAAGTTTTTACATAGATTGTTCTGGGAGTGTGATTTTCTTTTCTTTTTTTTATCTTGTTTCACTGCTCCTTTGCTATTCACATCAACTGTAGCCTTTGTTCTAAAATGGTATCCAAGCATCAGTAACACACTTTATTGTCACCTGGAACAACTACAAAAGACGTCTAACTTCTACGTCATGGTACAAGACCGAAGGGCTAGAGCTCAGGTGGTCGCTGGTTCGGATAAGTAAGTAAGTAAGTTCTAAAATGGTAAGAAAATGAAGTTGTTAGGGAACTTTCTGTCTTATAAATAGATTGATAAAAGCAAAATTTATTCTTAAAAAAGAGTAAAATTTTGACAATCCCTTCATAAAGCCCGTTCTTTCAATACATTTTTTATTGAGACAAAACCTTTTTAGGGACTTTGTTAGCATATGAGAGTTAATGCTATTTTGTAAAGAAAATTGTAGTATGATTGACTTAAAATGGTTAATTTATGTAGTTCATTTCCAGTAAATTTAATTTTTAAGATTGATTTTTTTTCCCCCCGTAAATATGTCCAACTTTTGATTTTTAACTTTTCTTCAGGGGGAGGGAATGACTCAAGTGTATGACATTTTTACATCCAATCCCGTGGACCCAGAAGTCAAGAAGTCTGCTGGGGAACAGCTGGCCATTATGATGAAAGGTGAGCGTGCATTAAAAAAAACGGATATCACGAATGGATGATAATAACTATTTACGTATCGAACATTCAACTTCTAGACTCATAAGTATTTTTACAGTCATTTTCTCCTTGAAAATTCGTGCACCACTATCACTCCAGTACTCTATATTTGTTAAACATTTCACTCACATAAATTAATAAATTATAAATTAAATTGAGCTTTTATATGGCCACAATATCCACTAACCGTGATCAAAGCGCTTTACAAGGGGTCCCTGACCAACAGCAACATTTAACATGTAGGACGGGACATGACGCCTTTTAGGCGATATTACAATTTTATTTATTTTTTCGGACAGAGACAACGCCTGTTAACGACCAGGTACTCATTTTACACCTGATTACGGTGAGAGAATGTGAGTAAAGAGCCTTCTCCAAGGACTCAACTATTCGCTGAGCGAGGCTCAAACCCAGGATCTCTGACCCAAAAGCGAGTGTCATACCATAAGGCCACATAGCCACATACATGAGTACACTCTGGCCTTGACAATTTCTTTGAAAAACACGCATATATAAAGTTATCGTCAGTGCTGATGGTTTTCCTCGGATCCGCAGAAATCCGCGATTTTGGAGTCCAGAGGAGGAATTTCCTCCTTTTAAAAATGACATTTTCTCGAAACAATGTGCTAGCAATGAAAGAGTTGATGTGTGGTGGAACACACAGGTGCAGTTTCCCACTCTCCAGAAGTTAGCTAGAGTATCAATGATAGTCTATCATCTCAATTGCTCTAAAAGTGGGGTTTAGTGCAGTAAAAATGGGGCTTAAAGGCAATCGTTCAACATTTTCCTACTTTTTCACTTTTTGTCACCATCAGCACTGTATTATGCTATGTTTTTTGTTTTTTTTTACAAGTAGAATTCTCTTTACGTTGTTGCTATTGCTATAAAAAAGATATTGGGGGCAGCGGTGCGGTCTTTGCTTCGCTTCGTACCCAAAAGGTACGATTCGATACCTCAGCCTCTTCCGTGTTCCTTTGGAATAGACCCTAGAGACAAATTTCCCCTTGGGGATGAATAAAGGGAATTTATTTATTTATTTATTTATTTGTTTATTATATCGAAACACACATTTTGAAGTGAGTTTTTTTCTTTCAATTATTTTCCCTTTCGTCCACTCTAGATCCTCGACTTCATGCCTCGTTCCGAGAGAGGGGTGGTTTGGGTGTTGTTTGTTCTGTCATTCAACAGGTGACAAAGTCGTCATCATCTGAGAAGGTTGCTGAGGGGAACAAAGAAGTTAGTTGACATAATGATAATAATAATAATAATAATAATATAATATAATTACATATATAATAATGATATAGTTAATAATATATAATTATAATATATAATAATATTTATAATATTATATAATAATAATAATAATAATAATTATATATAATAATAATAATAATAATAATAATATAATAATAAATATAATAATTATAATATTACATAATAAAATAATAATAATTAATAATAATAATTAATAATAATAATAATAATAATACATTAATAATAATGATCATTTATTAGTTCATAATATCAATTTAGTCAATTTATTACACTAATTTATATACAGTTAATAACTAAAATTAATACTTTTTAGATTAAATTTCTCTCCATACTTTTTTCTCTCTCTCTCTTCTTCTCTCTCTCTCTCTCTCTCTCTCTCTCTCTCTCTCTCTCCTCTCTCTCTCTCTCTCTCTCTCTCTCTTTCTGTCTTCCATCACTCTGTTCTCTCTTTTCTCTCGTTTCCACAATTCTGTATCGTACTTCTCTTTCACTAACACAACCTGCCTGGAATCAACTAAAAATTAATTACGTTTTAGGAATTAAATTCTCTCCCCCATTCTCTCTCTCTCTCTGTCTCTCTGTCTCTCTCTCTCTCTCTCTCTCTCTCTCCCTCTCTCTCTCCCCTCCCCGCATTCAAAGAAATGTCACTGATTTGTGTTTATCTGAGAAACTTATGATTGGTAAATTTCCTGTCCTTAAAACAGACATTGTCATCACCTCGAAGCAACCTCCCTGCTTGTCTCTCCATTTTGAAGAATCTGACTCATCACGACTACAGCTTGAGGCATACGTTGGCAAGGGACAGCGATTTGCTTTGTTGTCTTGTGAGAGGTGGGTGACCTATTGGTGGAAAGAGAAAGAGGGAGAGAGTGAGAGAGGGGAGAGAGAGAGAGAGAGAGAGAGAGAGAGAGAGAGAGAGAGAGAGGGAGAGAGGGAGGGAGGGAGAGAGAGAGAGAGAGAGAGAGAGAGAGAGAGAGGGAGAGAGATAGAAATAGAGAGAGAGAGAGGGAGAGAGAGAGGGGAGAGAGAGAGAGAGAGAAAGAGAGAGAGAGAGAGAGAGATTGAGGGAGGGAGACAATAAACAATATTTTGACATCTATCTTCAATGAAAACACATGCTCTGAATAAAAAGGCTTGGCAGTGATTTGATGATATTTGTATATCATTTTTTTTTTTCTTTTCTTATGTGTTGTATCAAGATAATAAAATATTTGTCTCCAGAGTTTGATCATGCGCCTAAAAGATGGATGGGTTATCGATAGAATGTTTTTTTTTTTATTATTCTAGATTTTCATCCATTAATATGCTTAGTTTAATTGTTTAATTTTCTCTCCCCCCCTCACACACACACACACACACACACACACACACACACACACACACACACACACCTTCCCTTTTTATTTTAACTCTCCAACACAAAATCCCATCTATGCACAGTGAGTCTATTGCATCCAACCAGTGAGGACATCAAATCTGACGTTTCGCAAATGTTCACGCTGCTCCTATTTGACGAGGTGGCCAAATTTGATATCAGGTCAGCTCTTTCATTTTTTACAGTATATCTGTAGCTATATCTGCCTATATATATATATATATATATATATATATATATATATATATATATATATATATATATATATATATATATATATATATATATATATATACTTTAAAGTATTTTGGGTTGAAACATTTGTTTGGGAGTTTGAGAGGCTCTATAATGTGTGTCTTCACTTCACTGTGCTTTTAGATTGGATCGATATATATATATATGGGGGGGCGAAGTGGCCGAGTGGTTAAGGCTTTGCACTGTGACCCGGATGACCAAGGTTCGAGCCCCGCTTCAGACATTTTCTTTTTTTCCTTGAGCAAGATTATTTACCCCCAATTTGCTCACTTGGACAACAAGGGAGATTCCAGTTGACATCAGACATCTTGTTTGATAAGTTATCTATATTCCTTCGTGGAATGCCTAGGCGACGATATCTTATGATGTCGTGGCTCAAAAGGCATAATTTTTTTTCTTCATATATATATATAAATTATGCCCCAGAGATATCTCTGTCGTCTATCTGGAATTTAGTAATGTATTTATGTGTCTTTATTGGTTTTTTTTTGTTGGCTGAAGAAAGGTTTTGAGCCCAAAACGTTCCGTGTTTGGTATTTTGTTCTTTTTTGAAGCTGTTATTTTAATTTTTCTTAATTACTTTAATACTTAACGATGATTGATATATTACTTTAATAATAATAATAATAATAATAATGAAATAATAATAATAATAATAATAATAATAATAATAATAATAATAATAATAATAATAATAATAATAATAATAATAATGATAATAATAATAATAATAATAATAATAATAATAATAATAATAATAATAATAATAAAATAATAATAATAATAATAATAATAATAATAATAATATAATAATAATAATATAATAATAATAATATAATAATAATAATAATAATAATAATATATAATAATAATAATAATATAATAATAATAATAAAAAAATAATAATAATAATAGATCTTTATTGTCCATAAATATGTCCATTTGTCATTTAGTTACACTTTTTATAACGTTATATGATAACTATAACATTGAACAGATCTTTCACTCCTACATATTTTTCTCTCTCTCTCTCTCTCTCTCTCTCTCTCTCTCTCTCTCTCTCTCTCTCTCTCTCTCTCTCTCTCTCTCTCTCTCTCTTTAATTGTTAATGACTTATTTCCCGTAAATTTTTTATTTGAAATATCAATTACTGTATCGTGTATTATTTTCCCTTAATATTTATTGTGTTCAGCCCAGGGGATGCAGACACTCCAGGCACCAGATTTAGTCTACCTGCTGAAGTCATTAAAAGGTTTGTTTGACTTTTCATCATTGACAACCGTGTCATCATCATCATCATCATCATCATCATCATCATCATCACCAACCTATTTTTAAATTTTGATTTTGATTTTATTTTGGATTTTAAATTAATGGATTACACACCTGTAAAATACTGAATAGTAAATATATTGTTACATTCATATCAGGCCTGTAAATCTTCCGTCTATTGTCGCATTTCCGATAGCACGATTTTGCTCTTAAGTGCTAATATTTAAAAAAAAAAAAAAAATAGGAAAAATAAAATTCGTAACGTCAAAGAACAGAACTAATAAACAAGAAAATAAAAGACTTTTATTTCGTTCCTCGAAAAAAATAGATTTTATTTCATTTCAAATGCCGACTGGCTACTGTGCCACAGCCAGCAAGAGTGGGTCGCGAAGTTCGTGCGAGTTGTCTTCACACACACCTAGTCAGTAAATAACGCACGCACAGAAGTGTGTCGAACCGGACCGGAAGGTTTCTCTCTATTTTGCTACCGACACACATGCATATCTCCGGTTCTTCTTCTTCTTCTATAAGAATTAATCCAAATAAACGAAAGAATCAGCGTAAACATTCAACACAAACAGGAGCGAAGATACTCAGCTTCCTGTGTCATCAAGCACGAGATACACATCATTCAAAAGGGTAGGAATTGTTCTCTTCCTTTCATTTGAATACACATCATTCAAAAGGGTAGGAATTGTTCTCTTCCTTTCATTTTACTAACTCAGACCTGGGCCCTCAAATAATTGGGATTTTTTTTTGTAGCATAAAATAAGGGCCTCGTTATAAATAAGTAGGGGAAAGTGACATGATTTGACTGGTCAATTGACGTGTAATATCTGTGTTGTGTCCATATTTTTGTCCTGTTGTGTCTATTTTCGCGTGTTCAAAAAGTTCCGACAATTTTTTCACCAGCCATTTACAGGCCTGTCATATATATCTACATTGTTACGATTTTCAAACATTACCACCAGATATCGCCTTCCCTTCAAGCCATCCTGCCATCACGTGACCAGCCCAAATCAGGTGACCCTCGCAGATGAGAGAAGTGATGTCATGTCCTTAAGCGGTCCAAGGGAGATGATGAAGATTTCCTGGAATGTTGCCTGGCAAGGGGGTTTAGACTCGCTGCTTGACTCAATGAGGACCAGGCTGTTTTCGGAGACCAAAAATGAGTATGGCAAATTTACTTCCTAAATATACCGGAAAAAAATCGGAATGTATAATATTTTTTTGGACAAAGTTGTTACCAATACCGTAAAAAAAAAATCAACAAAAAATCAGATTATACATTTTTTTGAGACACTTTCTACCTGAACCAGAAAAAAAAAAAATCAGATTATACAATTTTTTTAAGACACTTTCTACCTAAACCAGAAAAAAAAAAATCAGATTATACAATTTTTTAAAGACACTTTCTACCTAAACCTGAAAAAAAAATATCGGATTATAAATTTTTTTCGAGACACTTTCTACTTAAACCAAAAAATAAAAAAAATATCAGATTATACATTTTTTTGGAGACACTTTCTATCTAAACCAGAAAAAAAATATTCAGATTATACATTTTTTTTTGAGACACTTTCTACCTAAACCAGGAAAAAAAATCAGATTATATATTTTTTTGTAGACACCTTTTTCTATCTAAACCAGAAAAAAAATAATTCAGATTATACATTTTTTTGGAGACACTTTCTACCTAAACCAGAAAAAAAAAAATCAGATTATACGTTTTTTTTGAGACACTTTCTACCTAAACCAGAAAAAAAAAAATCAGATTATACGTTTTTTTTGAGACACTTTCTACCTAAACCAGAAAAAAAAAATCAGATTATACGTTTTTTTGGAGACACTTTCTATCTAAACGGGTAAAGCATTTCTTATATAATCAAATTTTTCATTAAATTAATAATATTTTTCAATACTTACAGTTTTAGTCAAGTTAGTCTGACATCGCAGAATCATGGTTCTAGAACAATCCGGTGTTTCCTGGAAGCTCGAGGCTCTCCATCGTTCCATCAAGCAGGCGTCATCACACCAGGACGTAGAAACTGCCATAGACTGCATGTGGCTCTACGCGTCTGTGCTTCAACACATGCCTTGTTTGCTGGACTTCTTCTCTAAAACTGATTGGTACAGCGTTTTGGATAGGTATGTTTATGTTTCGTCTACTTTATTCAACTAACAAAAAAAGATATTTAGCCTCCCTATGGTGCAAAGAATATGGGATGGTTTAAAAAGGGAAGCTTTCAGAGCCACTATGCCCATACGGGGGGGGGGGGGGGGGGGGGGGGGGGGGGGGAGTTAACAGCAAACGTAACATGTAGAATGAAACATGACGTCTGTTAGGCAATTTTACAATTTTTTCGGACAGAGACAACGCTGTTAACGGTCAGGTACTCATTTTAGACCTGAGTATGGTGAGGGAATGTGAGTATAGAGTCTTTTTCAAGGACTCAACTATGTGCCGAGCGAGGCTCGAACCCAGGACCTTTCGATCCGAAAGCGAGTGTCATACCACACCACAAAGCCGCACAAATTAATTCTGATGCTAACATATGTATTTTTGTTTGCTGGTAACCAAATAATAATTTTTTCTTAAAGACACCGGACAAAAGATTTGAGTTGGACATTGTTTGTATTCACTTTTCTATACATCAACATCCATTGTGGCTTGTACTCTTGAGCACGTTGCCGGTCAGCTGTCTCCACGAATCACGATCCTCTGAGGTGCGCATGAAATCTGTGTTGCTTTTAAAATCACATTTGGCCATTCTTAGGTTATTTAAATAAGTCATTCTTTGTCTTCCTCTAGCTCTCTTTCCTTCGATCATCCCAGATGTTACCAACTTTTCTATCCTGTCTCTTCTCCTCACATAAACCATAACTGCCTATTCACTAGACTGATTAAAATGACCCTCATCTTGTCAAATACTCTAAAAACGTCCAAGGAAGTCTCAGGTTTGAGTTTTTGACAAGGGTCATTTTAATTGATCTATAATTTGAAGGACAAGTTTTCTGGAGAAAAAATTTTCAAATATGTTTTTTTTAGAGTGCAGCAGAAGTAATCCTCTTATTCTATGTCCCCAACAGATTCCTGTCCGTGCCCCCCACCTCTGAAAAAGGAAGTCTCAGGATCGAAATTTTTTGACAAGGGTCATTTTGATTGATCTATAATTTCAAGGACAAGTTTTCTGGAAAAAAAATGATTTTAATATGTTTTATTTTTTAGAGTGCAGCGGAAATAATCCTCTTATTCTATGTCCCCAACAGATTCCTATCAGTGCTCCCAACCTCTGAAAAAGGAACTCTCAGGTTTGAGAGTTTTTAACATGGGTCATTTTAATTGATCTATAATTTGAAGGACAAGTTTTCTGGAAAAAAAATAATTTTAATATGTTTTTTTTTTTTTAGAGTGCAGCAGAAATAATCCTCTTATTCTATGTCCCCAACAGATTCCTATCCGTACCCCCAACCTCTGAAACGGACCAATCTCTTCTGACACACATCATGCATTTCCTAACCTCCTCCCTCCAATGCGTCTCCCCTCATGACATCAGCAAAAACTCCACCTCCTCCTCATCAAACCCCGCCTTAGTCTGGTTGACTGACAAGCTCTTTGCCGTCAATGGACCAATGGTGTCCCTTATCAATAGGGGAGCGTCGGGAGTCGACAAAGAGAATGAAGATAGTCTGACCTCTACAGGAACCAGTATGAAAAGGTTTGAAGATATAGCATCATATTTGTGACCCTTAGTCTCGAAACGGTATTATGTTGGAATGAATTTGACCCCGAAAAGTGAATTTAGAATTAAATTGATAGTAAATAACAATTTTTGAGCTTTTGCATTGTGAGAAATTGTCTTCATTCTGTAACATAACAAATCGAAACAAACCCCAAGTTTCATGTTTTTGTCAATAAATTCAATTTTTTGCACCCAAGTCATCCCAACATAATACCGTTTAGAGACGGTGTCATTTTTAATGGCCTATGATGAAGTTAAAAAATAAAAAAGGATTGGGAGCAAGCAGTGAAGCAAGATAAAATTTGAAAAGGTGTGAGTTGATACAGTGCAAGAAAAAGTAGAAATATAAATACAAGAAAAAAAATCTGCCCAAATGTCAATCTCGGAAAAATTATCCCAACATTTGTCATATGTGTTATTATCTTGAAAAGTAGTCCATTAAAGGGATCAAGTTGGTTCCTAATGCAGCTCATTCTCTCTCTCTCTCTCTCTCTCTCTCTCTCTCTCTCTCTCTCTCTCTCTCTCTCTCTCTTCCTCTCTCTGTGCCTTTCTCTCTCTCTCTTCATCTCTCTCTCTCTCTCTCTCTCTCTCTCTCTCTCTCATTCTCTTATTGAGCAGACGTTTTCTCTTTCCACGCATAAAAAAAAGAGAGATTTTAGTTTGATTCTCACATTTCTATTACTCAGACTCATAGACAAGGAAATCCTTGCTTTTGTGACAAGTTTGCATTGCCAGTTGCCTTATCAGCTTTGTTTGAGGTGAGTCAAATCATAAAACATGTGAATGTTTGTTGTGTTGTTGTTGTTCCCCCCCCCCCCCCCCACCCCTCACCCACCTCCCTTCCCCAAAGTTCTGACTGCATTTCTTGGACTCAGCAGTAGACTTAACAATCTGTGCATTTTACTCACTCTTTACTCACATTCTCCCACCATACTCAGGTGTAAAATGAGTACCTGGCTGTTGACAGCGTTGTCTCTGTCCGAAAAAATTGTAATATCACCTAATAGGCATCGTGTCCTGTCTTACATGTTGCATGTTGCTGTTGGCCACGGATCCCTTGTAAAGCGCTTTGAGCACTTTTAGTGGATATTGCGCTATATAAAAGCTCAATTTTTTTTATCTGTGAATTTTATTTGAGATTCAATAAAACTATTTGTATAATTAAGATTATAATTATAATAATGTTATTTTTATAATGAATTATTATTATTATAATGAAAATAATATTAAAACAACAAAAAAAAAGAAGAAAATCTACTCATTAATTTGATATTATCTACCTTGTAAATTTAAAGTTACACGTGATTGTAGTTCTATTACCTCACTCAACCCTAACACCTACTATATCCGTAGTTTACCCGGATTACTTTTACCCCATGCCTATTTATTACATTTTTTCTGAGACAAATTATAGGCGTAGTATCAAAGCTTATGTTTTTAATAATTACAAGTTAATGATAGGTGAATAAAAATATCTATGTAAATGCTCATTTTTAATACATTTTTCTCCAATTTTGAAAAGTAGAAAAAAATCTCAAGTTTTGAGTGAGTTAACTCACTCAATCCTAAAATTTTTTGCTACTTTTCAAAATTGGAGAAAAAATGTATTAAAAATGAACATGTGTATAGATAGAGTTTTATTCGACTATCATTAACATGTAAAAACTAAAAACATTAACTTTGATACTATGCCCATAATTTGTCTCAGAAAAATGTAATAAATAGGCATGGGGTAAAAGTAACCCGGGTAAACTACGGATATAATCGGTGTTAGGGTCGAGTGAGTTAAAAGAATTATTGATATTATGTGCATTTTTTTTTCTCTTGTACTTGCAGAACAAAAATAGGCTTGTCTCGTGGAAGTTTGGTGAAAAAGCTCCAGGACAGACTCAACATCACAGAGGCTCCTCATTTCTACAACCTTGCCTCTTTGGAAGGCGTCTTGAACTGTCTGATGAATGTCACTGCTAGGTATGTTTTCTGTCTCACATGGGTGCCGGCCGATTGGATTACCGAAAAAAATGTTGCCGGCATTTTGCGATTTGGATTTGATTGATTTTTTTTTTTTTTTCTTTTTTTTATTTTGGTGTGATCCCACCATATCTGTTCCAAGACAGTCCATGAAAAGGAAGCACCAGACACCTATCATGGACTTCTTCACTAAAAAACCAAAACAAACATAACCGTATGTTATCCCCTGAGACTGTGATGGGCCACTTTTTTAATTTTTTAGTTTATTTTTGTATATTTTAAAATTGTGCAACTTGTGACAAGAAACTTAACAAATTACTGCATTACAACCTTTGGATTAAACATACAACAATTGTGGACTACTATTATGACTACTATTATGAAGACTAGATGCTGAGAACAAGACTTCAAATGACAAGGTAAGTCCGTGAATCTTGCAGGCTTTTTCAGATTATATGTCTGGTCATAAGTAGACTTGCAGGCTTTTTGAGGTCCAGTTGCTTGCACCCATGGTCTCAATGTTTCAGTGCTGATGGTTTTCCTCGGATCCGCGGAAATCCACGATTTTGGAGTCCAGAGGAGGAATTTCCTCCTTTTAAAAATTACATTTTCTCGAAACAATGTGCTTGCAAGGAGAGAGTTGATGTGTGGTGGAACACACAGGTACAGTTTCCCACTCCTCCAGAAGTTAGCTAGAGTATCAATGATAGTCTATCTATCATCTCAATGGCTCTAAAAGTGGGGTTTAGTGCAGTAAAAAATGGGTTTTAAAGGCAATCATTCAACATTTTCCTACTTTTTCACTTTTTGTCACCATCAGCACTGATGTTTGAAATATATTTAAAGCACCATGTTGAATGAGCAAGTAAATAAAGGGCAATTGATGGTGGTTTAAAGCCTGGGATCATTAAAATACTAACAAAAAGATGAAAAAGGAAGGGCTTTAGATTGTCTTCTTGTTCCATTAAAAAAAAAATACAAACTTGAGCTTTTATATAGCACAATATTCACTAAACGTGCTTGAAGCGCTTTACAAGGGGTCCCTGGTCAACAGCAACACTTAACATGTAGGATAGGACATGACGTCTGTTAGGCAATTTATAATTTTTTCGGACAGAGACAACACTGTTAACAACCAGGTACTCATTTTACACCTGAGTACAATGAGAGAATGTGAGTAGAGCGCCTTTTCCAAGAACTCAACTATGCGCTGAGCGAGGCTCGAACCCAGACGTTCCGATCCGAAAGCAAGTGTCATACCACAAGACCACATAGCCACATGGTAATACGTTTAATGTGATGCTGTAATCTATCTAAAAGAAAAACAAAGATAAAATGAGCTTTTATACTCCTCACTATCTACCAAATGTTCCCAAGGCACTTTAGCTATGGGCCCTAAAACAACACCAAAACATCATTTTGGATAAGTCATAATGTCTGCAATGTGCTGTTACAATTTTTTGACAGAGACAATACTGGTATCAGCCATATACCCAATCTACACCCGAGTGGGGTGAGAGGTTATGAGTAGTAAAGAGTCTTTTCTAATAATTTAACTTGACTTTATGCAGGACTTAAACCAGGGACCAACTAGTCCTTAGGTGGATGCCATAACACAAGACTACGAAGCTGTTTTGTTTTCCTTTTGTAAGCAACTGCGTCATAACTACACATGATATTGATTCACGCATGTGTTATTTTATTTTCATTTTCAGGCCAGGATGGAGTAAAGAATGTTCTAGTTTAGACTCTTTAACCCTGTGTTCTCAGCTTCTCAATAGTCTGCTTGAGGTAAGAAAGTCACTTTAATGAATAATAATAATGATAATAATAATAATAATGATAATAATAATAATAATAATGATAATAATAATAATGATAATAATAATAATAATAATAATAATAATAATAATAATAATAATAATAATAATAATAATAATAATAAAAATATTAATATAATATACTTATATAGCGCCCATTAATCCACTGACAAGTGCTCTATGGCGCTTTACAATCACTCAGACTATATAAACTTGCATTCACACTAGCACGCTCACACATATACACCCGTACACCCACATATGGAACCTTCACCGCATCCACATACGCAAACTCTTTACATACACATTACTACCCTAAATTAAAACAAAGCATATTAATTGTCAAAAAAACGCTCTTCTAAATAATTCAGTTTTCAATTTCTTTTTAAAGGTTTCTAAATTGTCACTATTCTTAGTATTATAAGAAAGGGAATTCCACAACCTGGGTGCAGTCACTAGGAAGGATTTGTTGTGAAACAAAGACTTAGAGGGTGCCTCTGTCAGAAGAAGCATACTATTAAATCTTAGCGATCGACAAGGTGTATAGTGAATAGTAAAGAAAGAGAGGATAAAAAGAATTAATTGAGTTTTATAATTTGATATATCGTCAATTGGAGTTACCAATGAGTTGCCTCTCAGGGTGACTTTCCCTTGGCCAATTTGGAGCATTTTGATATTTTCAGGCTTGTTGCAGTTATTTCCCTTACTAGAGGTTTGATTTTTTTTTAATCAAAAGAAATTATGTCACAAAACTTATTATACAAAAAAAAAAAAAGTTGTCCAAATCTTTAATCAAAGTCACCCTTTGAGGCAAAGTCACCCACGGTATCCATTACTTCTTAATCCATAAGATAGATAAAGAAACAGTTTTACATTGAAAGTCATCAGCTAAAGTTTATTGTTATAAATCTATGTGGCGTTATTCAATCATGTTTCCTTTTCATCAAGACCTAAAAAGGTTGATATTTATAATAATTATTTTACCTTACCAACTATAGGAAAATCAACACATTCGTTACGATGCAACCAACATTTTTCTCATTCTGATTTTTTTTTTGTACATCACAAAATTAGAAGAATTTTTTTAATGATATGGTAAAAAGAACTTTATGTTATATTGTACTGGTTGTTTTTCTGGACAAAATTATCTATAGCATGTACTTATTCCTTTTGAGTTAGAGTTTAAAAAAACAACATTTTTTATGTTGGATGGGGAGATAAATATATTGTTTTCTCTCTATTTTTTCCTCTATTTAGGTGGTTTGGTCTTTTCATGTCGGCAGAGGGGGATCGTCTCGTTCCTACATGGGTAAGGGAGTAACCAAGGCCACAGCTCTATGCCTCAGACATCTTGCTTATGAGATGATACGAAATTGTCAGGAAGACACGGTGAGTAAGGAATAATAAGCTTTGCTGTTTTTGTTTTTGTTTTGTTTTGCCACTATTGAGTTATCAGAATCATCATCCATCGTGGCTTGTGCTCTTGAGCACGTTGCCGGTCAGCTGTCTCCACGAATCACGATATCCTCTGCGGCGCGCATGAAATCTGTGTTGCTTTTTAAATCACATTTGGCCATTCTTAGGTTATTTAGAGAAGTTATTCTTTGTCTTCCTCTAGCTCTCTTTCCTTCAATCATCCCAGATGTTACCAACTTTTCTATTCTGTCTCCTCTCTGCACATGTACCAGAAACCGTAACTGCCTCTTTCTGATGGTATCGATCAATATTCTTCCCCTTCTCACCTTCTCCATCAAAATAATATATTCCTTATAGATAATGAAACTGGAGAACTTATCTCATTCTCATGGATTGGAAGGATAATGTGTGTATTCTGTAGTCTGATGTTTCATGACACAGTCTTTTGCCTCTTTAAGAATGAATACATTTATTTTGAGTCGTGAAACATTTGTAGGCAAAGATGATGAATAAGATCCACCTCTTGTTTAGCCTAATTCAACTACTTGTCAAATGATTCATAAAAGAGTCAGGAGGGAATTTCTTTACTTTGTTCTTATTTTCTTTAAAGAGTATTTGATAGCTTGACATATTCATGAGCCAGTTAAAAATGATTTGCATATTTATCATTTTAACTCACTCAACCCTAACACCGACTATATCCGTAGTTTACCCGGGTTACTTCTACCCCATGCCTATTTATTATTACATTTTTCTGAGACAAGTTATAGGGGTAGTATCAAAGCTAATGTTTTTAGTTTATGCATGTTAATAATAGTTGAATAAAACTATCTATGTTCATTCTCATTTTTAATACATTTTTTACAATTTTGAAAAGTAGCAAAAATCTCTAGGATTGAATGGGTTAAAATCTTGTACCATGTTTGACAAGTGCCAAAGAGCAATTATATTGATATATTATATTTTGTATGTCAATGCTTTGTAGTCGTGTAAATAAAAAAAATTAATTTTTCAGGATTGGGTAAAGAATTGGCTTTACTCCAGTCATGACGTCAACACACAAGAAACACAAGGACTCAATTGGTTGCTGACATTATGGGCTTACAGAGATCCAGAGGTAATTTAATGACTATCGACCAGACTCTTTGCTAATTCATAGTTGTCCATCAGAGTCATAAGACATACTATCATGTATCTAGAAATGAGATTGACCTGCCCCCCCTCCCACCTCCCAACTGCATTATTGTACGTAGTTTTAAGTTGCAGCTGTGTAGGAAAGTTAATTCCAATTAGTTTTGTTTTTAATCACATTTTATGAAACCGCATTCATTTTCCTCAATAAAAACACGGATTTAACTAAGATTTCATGTTTAAGATTTTAAAGTCAATTTTTAGCACTTATTAGATTTGGCTCAAGCTATGAATGAATGACCATTACCCATGAAATGCTTAGAGTCTGGTGTCTCGGAGTTATAGCGGTATACAAGTTTTCAGCATTATTATTATTATCCACTTGTCATTTCAGGTGAGGGCAGCAGGTCTTGGTATTGCTGTGGCCATGGCTTCCTCCGAAGTGGGTCGTCTGCTGGTGACATCTCAATGCAAGCACATCCCTGGAGGCATCTGGGGTTCTGCTTTCAGTATCATGTTGGATCCCTTGGAGTGTAGTCTGGTTTGCCAGCAGGTTGGTGGTCTTAGTGCGGCTATGTGGTCTAGTGGTATGACACTCGCTTTCGGATTGGAAGGTCCTGGGTTCAAGCCTCGCGCTCGGCGCATAGTTGAGTCCTTGGAAAAGGCTCTTTACTCACATTCTCTCACCGTACTCAGGTGTAAAATGAGTACCTGGCCGTTAACAGCGTTGTCTTTGTCCGAAAAATTGTAATATCGCCTAACAGGCGTCATGTCCCGTCCTTCATGTTAAATGTTGCTGTTGGCCAGGGACCCCTTGTAAAGCGCTTTGAGCACATGTAATGGATATTGCGCTATATAAAGCTCAATTTAAAAAATTTTTTTTAGTGAAATTTGTGTAGAATGCTGCTTTGGAGTCTTTTAGTATGGCACTTAGTTTCTTGCATGAAGCTCACTGGTTCGAGTCCCACTGTTGGCAGCGCAAAATTGAGTCCTTGGAGAGGAGAAGGCTGTTTTCTCTCATCCTCTCATGGTATTCAAGTGTAAAATGAGTGTTGGTGGCTGAGAACAGCATTGTCTTGGTCCAACAAGACCAACAAGCGCCTCACAGGCATTATATCTTGTATTGCTTGTTAAGCATCATTGTTGTCTTGGTACCAAGTGTAAAGCGCTTTGAGTACATTTAGTGGACATTGCAGTTTAAGTAGTTCATTAAAAAATATATATATATTCATTAAGTGATTGGTTTTCTATTCTTTTCAAATATTTTAATAGCCTGTGATGCAATGGAATTGAAATAATTTTGAGAAAAGTTGAGTAAAACAGCTTCAACACGGACGAAAGTCGTTTTTCAGAACCATGAGGCACATGGAGCCGTTGCATTAAACAGACAGCATCAAAATTGGTTGATACCTTTTGGAAAAGACATATTAGTCATTTGCAAAGTACTTTCTGTCAAATCAGACAGATAGAGTTATTGATTACTTCTGGTTTCCGCAGAGGGATCCCGAGAAAGCAAAAAAATCTACCCAGATTCAGACCACCCTGCGTGTAAGGCAAAATACCAGGACATTTTATTTAGACACTTGTTTTATTTGTTAAAGTGTGTCGCTATTTAAGCTTTCACTCTGTTGATCTTACATAGGATTCTTAATTTTTTTTTAATGTTTTTTTCCGTAATCATCTTTGTAGGCAGCCATGTTATTGGTCAACTTGACCTCTCAGTCAATGCCTAGTGGTGACCTTGACCCCATGGCAGGGACCTGGCAGGGTCCCATGGTCACTGATGCTGATTACCAGGTTAGTGAAGAAAGATGCAGATTGAATTTTGAAATCATTTACTTTCTTTGACAATACATATTTACGATTCATATTTGTCAGAATAACCCATTTTTAAAAACTTTAACGTTGTAGATTATTTAGAGTCGGGACACAATTGTTATTTTTGTAAATCTCCTTAGCCTTAGTTACTCTTTCTTTTTATGCTTAAATGTGATAGTGTATATCACATGCAATGAAATTTACTTCATTAAAGTTTAGGAATGGAAGATATCAGTCCCTCTCTTTACCAACCATAGGAAAATCGTCACATTCGTTACGATACAACTAACATTTTTCTTATTCAAATTTCTCTTGTACATTATAAAATGTAAAGAAAATGAACATTGTGTTGTAGAGAATGTTTTGCTAAAGAAATTATGCATCGCAAGAACTTTACTGCTATTGTGTTTGAGTGATAAACATATATATTTGTATGTTAGTTTGGTGTGAAGTTTTGGGGAAAATCCTGAAAATGGCTGGTAAGGAAAGAATTAATTTAGAATTGTAGGTTGTTTTGGTTGTGAAAATCCTACACAGGGGTTAGTGAGTTCCATGTCAGATTATAGTTTATAGCAGGATTATAGTTTCGTTTCTTTTTAAAATAACTTCCTGGCAACACAAAGCCAAACATTGCCTGATAAAAATGGTGTGTAGCAACCATTGTTTTGCAGGTTTCATTGTGCGAATCTATTTTTAAAATCTAGCATATTTTATTCATCAATCACTTTTGAGTGGTATTTTTCATATCAGAATTAAGACATTTATCATTAGGTGATTGACTTTAATAGATCTGTCTCATAAATACGCTGTCATCAAAGCCAAAATTATTCAAAAGAACAAAATACTTCTTCAACCAATAATGAAAACAGTGTTGATGATAAAAATAAAGATAAGATAAGATGAGATAAGATGAACTTTATTAATCCAAAAACAGGAAATTACATTGTCTTTTTTACATGACTCAAGGTAAAAGATAAGATATTTAGCAGGATTGATGATTATACAACAAAAACAATAACAATATATCATAGCTAGTTGGGATTTAGTACCCTAGAAAACATTCAGATCATTCATTCTCACACTCGCTCTTATATTTATGTTCTCCCTCATTATTTAAGATGTCAGAAATAATGATATTAATAATAAATGGAGCGCATTAAAACTACTACATAAATAATGAAGTCTGAGAAAATAAGTTTAAACGTCCCCAGATTATCATTCAAGATGGAGATTGTAGGTAATCAGAATAATATTTAGTGTGGTAGTTGGAAAGCATTTTATAAGATGTTTGTAAATTTGAAAAAAAAACAAAACAAATAATACTCTAGTCTAAGAAATCAATTATTTATTGTTTGAAAATAAATGATTTATATTCAATAGAAGTATCGTGACGCAAACAAAATGTTTACCGATTTCCTATGTACTTTTACAGTCGGTCGTTGTTGGAGTGAAGGCCCTTGAGGCGTTGTTAGAGCACACCAACCTGTTCTCCATCGTGTCAACACGCATTGCTTCCCTTCACACGTCTGCCTTTATACAGCCTGTGCTGGTCACCATGGAAACACCCTTCAACCGCCTAGAGTCCAGCACGTCCAACACATCAACATCCAGCTCAACCAGTGGTATATAATAATAATAATAATAATAATAATAATAATAATAATAATAATAATATAATAATTAATAATAATAATAATAATAATAATATAATAATAATAATAATAATATAATATAAAATAATAATAATAATAAAATAATAATAATAATAATATAATAATAATAATAATAATAATAATAATAATAATAATAATAACAATAATAATAATACTGCACATTTATATTGCGCAACCTATCCCCCTGGTTGGAGGCTCTGGGTGCATAAAAATGAGCTTTTATATAGCGCAATAGCCACTAAATGTGCTCAAAGCGCTTTACAAGGGGCCCCTGGCCAACAGCAACATTTAACATTCAGGACGGGACATGGTAGGGAAAAAACATTGTAAATTCCATGATTAAAGCATACCTCCAACTGTTCAACTTGTGCTCTACAATTGGTTTTAACGATTTTGGACTACGTTTCTGCAACCCGCTAATTTTTCAAAACCCCAATGTTCTTTTACCTACCTTCTAAGTGCTGCTTCTATAATTTGTGTAATGAATATGTATGTGTATTTTTGGCAGCAGCTTCTTATGGTTCTCACACTACTATGTTATGACGATCGACCCAATCAGCAAAGTCCGGTCCGCATTCGTGCACCGTCGCGAACCCGCCCGGTAGCATCGTCACAACACACACGTTCAACTAGATGCTCTGCCGTTTCGGGTTCTTGCCCACATCGGGTACATGTAGGTCAGGTGGAAAGTCCCCACTGTTGAAGCGCCTTTTTGGCAAATTGCTATTCTTTTTTAACCAATGATATTTGAATTTTGACTAAAAGTTTGTATTTTAAATTTACAAACACATTTTTTAAAAATGATAGACCAAGTTAATATTTGACACAAGTTTTATTGCTTTAGCACAAATTATTTTTCTAATCCATTCCTTTTTTTTTTTTTTGGACAGATTTTGCTACGAGTAGTGTCGAGAAAACAGCTCGTACTGGTTTGACAAATGTAACAAGTGTGTCAGGAGGCCGTTTCACTGCAAGGTCAAAGGTTAGTTCAGTTGTAATTTGTTGCTTTTGAACTATCTTGATCATTTGTGACTCGTCGTCTCAAAACGGTATTAAGTCGGGATGGTTAAGATGCTGAAAATGGAATTTGTAGGCAAAATATCAGACTTGTGTTGAGTTTATTTGCTCTATAGAGGAGAAGGAATATCATATTTTTCTGAGAGCTAAATACCGTTTCATATTTTTGACCATTTGATCTATAAGTTGACTTTTTAGCATCTGGTCCATCCCGACATAATACCGTTTTGAGACGAGGGGTCACATTTTATATACTTAATTGACTAGTTGATTGGATGCTACTTATAGCAACATGCTTGTAAGTGATGAATAAAAGAGCATGCAGATAAATTTAGATTAAAGGACTGGAGACTAGAAGTGATGAATTGATATTTTAAAAAAATATTTTTCAGTTGAAAAGCATTCAGTTAGTTGGCATGGGCTATTGTGGAAAGCACTGTGTTGTTTAATTTTTTTTGCACTATTGTTTTCTTTTAATTTTAGATATATTTGCCACCTGCAAGGTATTTATACCGTATAAAAATAATTGGGACCTATGCTTGTGAGATGAATGCTTCACGTTAATTATATGAATCTCCTTAGAGCATTGAAGTAAAGTTGTTAATTAACAATATGAAGAATGGCTCTGATTATTATTCCGACCTCACTCATTTCTACCATTGTTTTATTCTGATACATTCATATTTCTTTTCCTTTTTTTTTTTTTTTTTTGGGCCGCCTTAACCAGACTCAGGGGGGTGAAGTGGCCGAGTGTTTAAGGCATTGCACTGTGATCCGGATGACCTGGGTTCGAGCCCCGCTTCAGGCACTTTCGTTTTTTTCCTTGAGCAAGATTATTAACCCCCAAATTTGCTCAATTGGACATGGGTGATTCCTGTTGACATCAGACTTCTTGTTTGATGAGTTATCTATATTCCTTCGTGGAATGCCTAGGCGACAATGTCTTATGGTATCGTGGTGCAAAGGGCATAATTTGTTTTTTTTAATTTGTTTTTTTTTTTAACCCAGACTCAGTCTACAGAGGGTGTGTCTATGTCCTCCTCCTCCTCCCTCAGTGCCTCCAGTCAGCCTTGTATTCCTCACGCTTCAGCAGGGGAGGATACGACAGGTAAAGGTAGAAGTAGAAAACAGTAGGAAATTGTGTCGGTGGCGAGACATTGAAATAACCAAAATCTTCGTTACTTTTGAGCTAGAGCCCTTTAAAATTTCTTTACGTATGTGTGTGTGTGTGTGTGTGTGTGTGTGTGTGTGTGGGTGGGTGATTTTGTTGATTATGCTATTCTGGATTTATGTCTCACACCAGTCAATAGTGACCTTTTTAGCTTAATGTGACATTTATTTGTTTTTCACTGATTTTTCTATTTGCTTTAAAATACAGAGGACTTTATAATCTTATGGTTAAATTGATACAGATATTAAAAGATTCATTATTCTTGATAGATCATTATATTTATACTTCTATTCTATACGCATCTTTTCACAGGTCTTCCTTCCCAGTCAGTCCAGGCTTTCCACTTGACCAATCAACATCAAGAGGGCGTGGCCAGTGCTAGCTTTGTCTCCGCTCTCGTCAAGCTGCTGTCCAATCTGGTCACCTTGACCCCGCACATGTCCCTTGCAAACATGAGAGCTCATTCTCTTCTCTCAAGCTTAGTCGGGTAATATTGCTTTAAAAATTATTTTTTTTAAATGTCTAAAGTGGAATACTAAAAATGTAAGTCATTGGACATTTCAACTTTGTAGTTGCTGACAAAACGTGCCGTCTGTATGTATTTTATATTATGTATTAATGTTTTTATTTTATTTGTTGTTATTGGTTGAAGAAGGGTTTTAATAATAATAATAATATAATAATTATAATAATAATAATAATAAAATATAATAATAATAATATAATATATATAATAGTACTAATAATAATAATAATGATAATAATAATAATAATAATAATATAATCTTTATTGTCCAAATAAAAGGCAATTCATGTGAGGTAAACAATGCTTAAACAGTTTGGTTCATTTTATGAGTCAGAAAAATTCTGTGTTTGGTATTTTTATTCCTTTTTTGAAGCTGTTATTTTCATTTTTGTACATTATTATTTACAGTTCACAAATTCTGAGGCCCGTGAAACAGGAGTTTATCTAAGTTTCTGTAACGTTAAATGGACAATAGCTATTGCTTGCTACCCTTTTGATAGGATGCAAATCTATCGCAAATAACCAGATCTAACAGACCCAGCTGCCCATTCATTGCTGGGTAAACAGAGGGGTCAGAAAAAATCTTGACTGCATCCGCGATCGAACTTAGTCCCTTTGTGTATGAAGCGAGCACTTTACCAACTGGGCTATCGAGGAAAGTTTATAATTATGAGTAATCTGGATTAATACAGAAATCTATACCTTTGAAAAAAAAAACAGAAATTGATTGTGTAAAAAAAATAATTGAGCTTTATATAGCGCAATATCCACTAAATGTGCTCAAAACGCTTTACAAGGGGTCCCTGGTCAACAGCAAGATTTAACGTGTAGGACGGAACATGCAGCCTGTTAGGCGATATTACAGTTTTTCGGACAACGACACCACTGCTAACGGCCAGGTACTCATTTTACACCTGAGTACAGTGAGAGAATGTGAGTAAAGAGCCTTTTTCAAGGACTCAACTATGCGCCAAGCGTGAGGCTCGAACCCAGGACCTTCCAATCCAAAAGCGAGTGTCATACCACTAGACCACATAGCCGCACATAGCAGTACTTTTTTGTTTTTACAATCCCAGTGATTCAAAATCATTCATTGAGAGAATTCACGAACATCAACAATGATAATCCTGAATAACCATCGTCTCACATTCCAGACTCGTCAAGCCACAAGAGGTCCAAAAACTGATCCAAGAGTTTTCCAGTGAGCAGACGGCTGGTTCACCGGTGGCCTTGGCATTGAGGGATGTTATGGAAATGTACTCGTCCATTGCACGCCTGCTTACCTCATGCGTCATCAGCGATACAACAAGTCGACTGGAACTTCTCTCAAATCAGTCAGGATTGACGTCGTTGGCTTCTCTCCTGTTGATTATCTGGCCGAGTAAGGACAATTTATGGGGCTGAAGTTAATGAGGATTAGACCTGCATTAATCGTACCAAACAAGCCTACTGGGTGGGGTTCCTGACCTCCCATAGTGGGCAGGGGGGTACATACTGTGTCTTCTATCCCCTTATATCTTATCCAACAAGCTTTCTGTCTTTGTCTGGAATGAGATTACTTGTTTTTTTTCCTGGCCCTCGTCAGAGTCCTGGCTGAGAGGGAAACAGTCAAATGCATAGTTATTGTTTTGGGAGATGATATTTTTTTCCTTGTAAATCATCTCTCTGTTATGTATGATTATATTTGTTATTTTTAATGTATATAGATCTATCCCTTTGGACATGTGTTATAATAATAATAATAATAATAATAGATCTTTATTGTCCATAAATATGGCAATTTGTCATTTAGTTACACTTGTTATAACGTTATATGATAACTATAACATTGAACAGATATTTCACTCCTACTTATTTTCTCTCTCTCTCTCTCTCTCTCTCTCTCTCTCTCTCTCTCTCTCTCTCTCTCTCTCTCTCTCTCTCTCTCTCTCTCTCTCTCTCTCTCTCTCTCTCTCTCTCTCTCTATCTCTTCCTCTATTTCTTTCACGCGTGCGATATACACAACATAAACATATTCATTTCATTTTCAATTCGTTACAGTTGTGGCAATTCGACACCAAATATTATCATCATTATCAATTGGTCAATTATGATGTAATGTTCGTCTCTAACAATGTTTTTTTTTTTCTGTCAACAGACCAGGATGACATAGCAGACGCGTGTGCTAATCTTTCGACACGTGTACTACAATTGTTGGCTGGAATGCTCCACACCCAAGGATTGTCCACTTTGAATGCTTTGACTCCTGTGCTAGGTCCTATTTGGCCTTCATTGACAGGTTAGGCAATCCGGATACTGATATATTAATGGGGTCCTTCCGAGCTATTAGGCCTATGAAGCCTTAGTTTATCCCAGTTTCTATAGCATAAAACAGACAATAACAATTTTGTTTGCAACCATTTGGACAGGACACACTTGTCTATCACAAAGTACTTTCCACCAGACCTAGCAGACTCAGCGACCCAATCACTGGTCTGAAAAAACATCTCGACTGCACCTGGGGATTTATCTCAGTCCCTTTGCATGGGAAGCAAGTGCTCTACCAACTGAGCTAACTCGACCCCCTGATAGATATATGCTGGTGATGAAATGTTAACATTAAGTTCATTAAAAATTTTGTGTATTTTGAGCTGTTCGCTTTATAATTTTTAATAATGGTGTAAGAGGACATAAACTTTCTTCTCATACTATTTCTATGTTTTCAGATGAAGTATCGAAAACTATGCATATATGGAAAAATTGTCTGTCTGAATCAAACTAGTTTATTATGCAAAAAAGTCAGATGTGTTTTAAGTTGGCGAAACAATGCAGAAATCAAAAGATGAAAAGAGAAGAGTAGAGAATTGGCTGAAGATAATTGAGAATTTTTGTGGTGAGAAGACAAAATCTAAATTTCATTCTTTTTTTTTTTACCCCAAAAGTATCTTGTTACCATTTATGTATTTTTATTTAGCAATTGGAGATTCTTCTTTTTGTTTTTTTTTTTGTTGTTTTGTTTTGTTTTGTTTTGTTTTTTCTTTGCTACATTAGGATGTCGATGGAATTACTGCTATATTTTAAAAATGGAATATTGCCATAGAGAACCTGTCTGTAAATTTGTTTTTAACAACTTGTTCATAATATAAGAAGCAACATCAAGAAATTATATAGTGCTATTTAAAAAAAAAATAAAAAAAATAAAAAAAAATTTGAGCTTTATATAGCGCAATATCCACTAAATGTGCTCAAAGCACTTTACAAGGGGTCCCTATTCAACAGCAAAATTTAACATGTAGGACGGGACATTCCGCCTGTTAGGCGATATTAAAATTTTTCGGACAAAGACAACGCTGATAATGGCCAGGTACTCATTTTACACCTGAGTACGGTGAGAGAATGTGAGTAAAGAGTCTTTTCCAAGGACTCAACTATGCGCCGAGCGCGAGGCTCAAACCCAGGACCTTCCGATCTGAAAGCAAGTGTCATACCACAAGACCACATAGCCTCAAATTCGTGTTAGAATGAATACAGATTCAACTGTGGGGCAGGTCATCACTGCCTTGCTGTTCTCTTTAATATCATTTACGAAAATGACATTGTAAGTCATCCAAATTTTTTTTTTTTGTTTCTTATAAAGAATACACAATTTTTTTTTTGTTATAAACAATACACAATTTTTTATTTTTTTGTTATAAACAATAACAATATTTTTTTTCTACAGAATCCATGTGTACCTTCTTGAGCGATTCCTCCCTGTCAAAAGCCAAGACTCAGTCGGCCAGTCTCGACTTTGTCGCTCTTCTATGTTGTGAGGAGGCAAAGAGTCTGGTCAAGAATCCAGACCGTGTGGTCAGTACAGCAACCATCTCAGAATTGTTGGATGCTCCATTAGGTGAAGGTAAGATCGGCTATGTGGTATGACTATCGGAAGGTCCTATGCTCAGCGCATAGTTGAGTCCTTGGAAAAGGCTCTTTACTCACATTCTCTCAGGTGTAAAATGAGTACCTGGCCATTAACAGCGTTGTCTTTGTCCGAAAAATTGTAATATCGCCTAACAGGCGTCATGTCCCATCATCCTACATGTTAAATGTTGCTGTTGACCAGGGACCCCTTGTAAAGCGCTTTGAGCACATTTAGTGGATATTTCGCTATAAAAAGCTCAATTTTTAAAATTTTTTATTTTTTTTTGAAAGATCCAGCAAAGTGTTCAATTTGATTTCTTGTTGGATTTTAATTTGTCTGTATAATCCTTGTTTTTTTTTTTGTTTGTTTTGTTTTGCAAGTATGAAATATGTAGAAACATCTTAATTCTTCTCAAAGCGGTATTATGTTGAGATTAACTGGGTGCTGGATATAGAATTTTTTGTCACAAATATGAAACTTGGGATCAATTTCTCTTCGTCATAGTGGAGAACCAATACCATTTCTCCATACCACTCGTATTTTTTATCATTTTAATTCTAAATTCGTTTTTTTTGGAGTCAGATTCATCCCAACATAAAACTGTTTTGAGACATTGGATCGCATATGTAGATTTGGGAATGTTAGCACAAAAAATAGTATTTAAAATGTTATAAATATAATTTAGAATTTGTTGTTTTTAAAAAATGCCTTTTGATAATTGTCAATGTTGATATCTAATAATCTATGTCAGTCATTACTTGTAAGCATTTTGTTTTGTTGAAGACCGTGAAAGGTTTAAAATCTGAATCAACCTCTATAAAATGGGAAAAAACTTCCTTAGATTTATGAGATGACATTATTAACCCTGGAAGGGAATAACTTGGGTTTCTTTTCAAATCATAATTTGCCTTAAGTTTTATCAGATTTAAATATAAACCTGCATGTCCTGTCCTACATGTTAAATGTTGCTGTTGAACAGGGACCCCTTGTAAAGCGCTTTGAGTGCATTTAGTGGATATTGTTCTATATAAAGCTCAATTTTAAATTAAAATTTTAAAACTTTTTTACAGAGAGAGTGGTCAGTCGTATAATGGGAGCTTCATTGAAACCCATGTTCATCATTGGTTTTGCTCCATTGTTGGGTTGACTATGTGGTCTTGTGGTATGACACTTGCCTTTGGACCGGAAGGTCCAGGGTTCGAGTCCCACTCTGAGCAGTGCATAGTTGAGTCTTTGGAAAAGACTTTTTACTCTCATTCTCTCACTGTACTCAGGTGTAAAATGAGTACTTGGCCGATAATAGCGTTGTCTCTTGCAGAAGTAATTATAATCCCGCCTAACAGGTATCATGTCTTGTCCTACACATTAAGCATTGCTATTGGCGGGGGATCTTTTGTAAATCGCTTTGAGCATGTTTAGTGGATATTGTGCTATATGGGAATTGAAGGATGACGTTAATCAACCATGGGTCGCCTTGTTTTGAATGTTTACACAATAGGAATGAATGAATTATTTTGTCGTCCATTTCAAAATTTTCCAATCTTAAAAAGCTTGTATCTCAACTAATACTGATCTCTCAGAGTGGTTCTATATCATAAATTACAGGTATTTTCATATTCTACAACATATGTAATTTTTCATGCTTTCAACCCTGTTTGCACAATTTAAGGGTTTTTCGGACCTAATTCACCCTACTATACCTTTGTTGAAAATGGTAAGATTTGGTATTTGATTAAGAGTAAATTTTAAATCATCTGTAAAGGGTTAATATGTTAATTGCAATTCTGAAAATTTACAAGAATATTTTAATTCTTTTTATGCACATTTTTAAAACAAAATTTTGGTTTATTTGACAGAAAATTCAGAAGAAAAGCTGAGTGAGCTGCCGACAACAGGAAAGCAGTTGTGTAAGGTTTTGGTCGGCGCTTTTGAAGCTTTGAATATATCCGACAGATCTGGCATTGATTCCAGTCACAGACTGAAAGTGATCAGCGTCTTCAAGTCTTTACTAGCCATCTCACAGACGGCTAAGGCCTATGCTTTGGAAGGTAAGTGGTGGCTTATATAAGTGCGGTTTTAACTCACTCAGTCCTAGAGATCTTTGCTACTTTTCAAAATTGTAAAAAATGTATTAAACAGGAGCATGTCATCATCATCATCATTGCCTTTTTCACCCTGGGTCAGGGTATAGGCCACAGACAAACAGTTTCCATCCTTCTCTGTCCTGAGCTATCTTTTTAATCTCATTCCAGGTCTTACCACTTCTCTGTATATCAGCTTCTTTAATTCTTCTCCATGTTCCTCGTGGCCTTCCCCTTGATCTTCTGCCCTGGGGGTTCCAGTCCAATACTTTCTTTGTTATGGTGGAGTCGTTCTTTCTAAGCGTGTGTCCAATCCACCTCCATCGTCTTCTTCCTATATCCTCTCCCACTGGTTTCTGCTGTGTTCTTTTCCATACTTCTTCATTTTTTATTCTATCCATCCATTTTATTCTGAGTAGCTTACGCATGCACCTGTTTACGAAAATCTGTACCCTCCTTATACGTGCCTGTGATGCGTTCCAAGTTTCACATCCATACAGTAGGACAGACTTCACATTTGAGTTGAAAAGTCTTAGCTTTAGTCGAAGGGAGATATCTTTAGTTCTCCAAACTCTGTTCAAAGATGTGAATGCAGCCAAACAGGAGCATGTGCATAGTATTTATTCAACTATCATTAACATGTAAAAACTAAAAACATTAGCTTTGATACGAGAGCGCCTATAATTTGTCTCAGAAAAATGTAATAAATAGTCATGGTGTAAAAGTAACCCAGGTAAACTACGGATATAGTCGGTGTTAGGGTTGAGTGAGTTAAGGTCTTGTGGTATGTCACTCAACCTCTGACCTGTATGTCTCTAGTTTGAGTCCCATTGTAGGCAATGCAAAGAAGGCTCTTTACTTACATTTTCTCAGAATTCTTGGCTGGTGTCAGCATATAAAAAAACCCCCAAAAAACATATATATTTAGTGAAAATGCACATTTATATAGCACATTTTCGAGAAATTGCCATTTCATTTTTCTTTTTAGTAGTTACCCTCCAAGTCAATGGAACTCAGTTTCTATTTTATCTAGTACAAATCACCTGTCAGATGCCAATTTTGAACTATCACTCTTACAATATCTATACCTGTTAATAGTCTTGAACTTATTCCAATGGGTAGTGCCTGTAAATAACTGTAACCTAGGGACACAAAGCTGAACTCAGAATTTTTCCATCATGGTCACTGATCTGTTAAAATGAGTACCTGACTGTCAACAGCATTGTCTCTGTCCAAAAAATTATTTTAATATCGTCTAACAGGCGTCATGTCTTGTTCTACATATTATGTGTTGTTGTTGTTCAGGGACCCTTTGCAAAGCACTTTGAGCACATTTAGTGGATATTACACTATATAAAAGCTCAATTTATTTAAAATCTCAAGTCAAGTTATAGCAAATTATGAATTCTTTTTTCAGCTGGGATGGCTGAGACTCTCGTTGAGCACCTAAAACAGACACATGCACAACTCAATCTGGAGACCCTGGGACTTGGCAAAGGGAAAGGGAAAAAGGTTGGTCATTTTACTGAAACTGATATTCTTTGGGAAATGTTTTCAACCTCACATTTTTTTTTTGGTTAATTGAACAGGAGGTTTCGTACTAGAGAGATTTTTCACTGAAGCAATATCTTACTCTCATCATTATATGTCAAGTCAACCAGTTTAAGACAAATGAAAATGTGACATTTTGAAAACATATGTCAAGTCAACCAGTTTAAGACAAATGAAAATGTGACATTTTGAAAACATTATATGTCAAGTCAACCAGTTTAAGACAAATGAAAATGTGACATTTTGAAAACATTATATGTCAAGTCAACCAGTTTAAGACAAATGAAAATGTGACATCTTGAAAACATTTTATGTCAACTAGTTTAAGACAAATGAAAATGTGACATCTTGAAAACATTTTATGTCAACTAGTTTAAGACAAATGAAAATGTGACATCTTGACAACATTTTATGTCAACTTGTTTAAGACAAATGAAAATGTGACATCTTGAAAACATTTTATGTCAACTAGTTTAAGACAAATGAAAATGTGACATCTTGAAAACATTTTATGTCAACTAGTTTAAGACAAATGAAAATGTGACATCTTGAAAACATTTTATGTCAACTAGTTTAAGACAAATGAAAATGTGACATCTTGAAAACATTTTATGTCAACTAGTTTAAGACGAATGAAAATGTGACATCTTGAAAACATTTTATGTCAACTAGTTTATGACAAATGAAAATGTGACATCTTGAAAACATTTTATGTCAACTAGTTTATGACAAATGAAAATGTGACATCTTGAAAACATTTTATGTCAACTAGTTTAAGACAAATGAAAATGTGACATCTTGAAAATGAGGATATTATTTGGGATTGAAGAAAAATTATCCTGAATTTTTCCTAAATTCGTTGACCTGACAGACATTGATGAAAATCTGGTGTTGTCTCGGGGACAAAAATATTATTATGATGAATTTTTTACATTTTCAAATTGTCAATTTTTATTGGTTTTTTTTTTAAATTGTCATTTTATAATTATCCTTTGTATTTTGTGCGGCTATGTGGTCTTGTGGTATGACACTAGCTTTCGAATCGGAAGGTCCTGGGTTTGAGCCTCGCTCTGCGCATAGTTGAGTCCTTGGAAAAGGCTCTTGGCTCACATTCTCTCACCGTACTCAGGTGTAAAATGAGTACTTGGCTGTTAACAACGTTGTCTATGTTGGAAAAAAAATTGGAATATCACCTAACAGGCATCATGTTTTGTTCTACATGTTACGTGTTGCTGTTGGCCAGGGTCCCCTTGTAAAGCTCTTTGATCACCTTTAGTGGATATTGCGCTATATAAAAGCTCAATTTTTATTTTTGTTTATTTTTAGGAGGAAGTATATCTTAAAGAAATTGCTCTCATGTTCGACCTTGTCCGTAACTTCATGTGTGGAAATTCTGATGTGAAGGTGAGGATTGACCAATCAGTCTTAGAATATTGTCAAAAAAAACAAACGATATCATAATGTTTTGATTCTAGAATTAGCAGTGTTTGAACTCCAACTCACAAACATTTGACAAATTCTTTTTCCTTGTCTTTGTTGTCATACAGATAGTATGCGCTTAGCTAAGAAGCTCACAATATTGCCATCCAGAAGTATAACGGACCAACACACAAAACTATGTGTAACCATGAACTTTTATAGTCTGGTTAATACAGTTTAGTGAGAATTACTCATAAACGTGGATGGAAAAAAAACAATAACAAAGACAGGAGTGACGTCATCTTCGTTCTATCTATAGACCTGCTACATCGACAAATTTAATTGATATGTAGAGATTTTCCGGCGCCGAACTTGGTCAAATCGGGACATTAAAAAAAATTTTTAATCACGATTTTTGAGTTGTCCTTCAGAGCCTTTAGACCCGTAGGAGCCAGAGTTTATCCCGATTTCTATAGCGAGAAACGGACAATAGCAATTGCCTGCTATTCTTTGGTTAGGATGCTAGTCTGTTGCAAAGTACTGTCCACCAGATCTAACAGACCCAACTACCCATTTACTTCTGGGTAGACAGGGGGGATCAGAAGAAAATCTCGACTGCACCTGGGATTGATCTTGGTTCCTTTGTGTGTGAAGCGAGTGCTCTACCAACTGAGCTATCAGGATACCCAAGATTTTAGATGAAAACTAATAAAACTACTGTTATTTTACTCAAAAATGAAAAAAGGGGGCCAAACTGAACTGCACTACATCAGTCCTATAAAGCATTATAAAATGATAATTCATATAAATAAGGGTAGAAATCGTGCATTTTGGATTTATGGAGACTTTTTTTACCATAAAATATACATTTATTTTGTTTGATAGCTGTGGTAAGTCTGGATACCTACTACCCACTTTTTTCTATTTTTTTCACTATTTTTCTTCTCAAGCTCTTTCTCTTTCGTCTTCTGTTGCTCTCTATTTGTCGATTCCCTGTTCGGGCTTGTCTTGAAATACTTAATGTTGATTTACTCCTTTTATAAATTTGCTAATTTTTCAATAGTATCCTATAAATACTTGCTTGTTGTAGAATTGTACAAAATATTATATTAAGACGAATGAAATAGATAGGTTACCTCAATACGGCTATGTGGTCTAGTGGTATGACACTCGCTTTCGGATCGGAAGATCCTGGGTTCGAGCCTTGCGCTCGGCGCATAGTTGAGTCCTTGGATAAGGCTCTTTACTCACATTCTCTCACCGTACTCAGGTGTAAAATGAGTACCTGGCCGTTAACAGCGTCTTTGTCCGAAAAATTGTAATATCGCCTAACAGGTGTTATGTCCCGTCCCACATGTTAAATGTTGCTGTTGACCAGGGACCCCTTGTAAAGGGCTTTGAGCATGTTTAGTGGATATTGCGCTATATAAGAGCTCTATTTAAACTTTTTTTTTTTTTTTAAAGAAAGAAAAACGATAAATAAATAGAGTAAATTCTAACTTAGATGATTTGATCCTTTTAATTTAAAAAAAAAAAACATAATGCAAATTGTGCTGTGCTATAATTTTTATTTTTATTTGAAGAGGTGGGGAGAGGAGAGGTCATCTTTTTAGGTGATAATAATTCCCTGTATGTCACAGATTGCTTGCCATCACAGTGGATTGACAGCTGTCATTCAAAAGATGTGGTCGTGGTGTTTGCAAGACCATGCCCTAATGACGAGTACCTTAAACCTGTTGGTCGCTTATTCTGCTCATTGTAACTCTGGTATGTGTTTTATTTTTATAATTCTTTACTAATTTTATTCAATTTTAGGGAGGGGAAAAATTATCAGAATGATGATGATTAAAGGAATAGAGAGTGCATACCTGCCTATTATTACGGACAGTCTGTAATTGTTACGGAAGTGTAAGGACAATTACGGACTTACGGAAATAGAAGAAATCTTACTGATACAAATGGTCGCAACGTTAAATTAAAAAATAATAATTTTTTTTTCATTATTTACCGCATGCTACAATAAAAAATCTCAATGCCTCATTGGCTGGCGACGAGTGACGTCATCGACTCGACACGGAAACTTTACCCTCGTCGGTAGACACAGTGCAGTGTCGAAAGCAGGTCATCAATAAGCATGTTATTATCGCGGGGGTCATTGGCAATAGTAGGCCTATATAACATGGTAAGTTTATTTTACATATATAAAAGGGTGTATCTATCATTATTTTTGTTTGTTTTAGTATTACTGAGATTTGACCATTAATTACTGATGAATTTTGTATTTCTTACTGAATTTGAAATTTTCAAGTATGAGAGGTTCTTTGAGGTTCTTGTGGTTTTACATTCAACTTCGGATTTGTAGGTCCCTGGTTTGAGTGATGTTGTGGATGGCACAGAGTGGAGTCCTTGGAGAAGACTTTTTACTCACATTCTTTTATTGTATTCCAAAAAAAATTGAGCTTTTGTATAGCGCAATATCCACTAAATGTGCTCAAAGCGCCTTACAAGGGGTCTCTGGCCAACAGCAACATTTAACATGTAGGACGAGACATGCCGTCTGCTACGCGATGTTACAATTTTTCGGACAAAGACAACGCTGTTAACGGCCAGGTACTCATTTTACACCTGAGTACTGTGAGAGAATGTGAGTAAAAAGCCTTCTCCAAGGACTCAACTATGCGCTGAGCAAGGCTCGAACCCAGGACCTTCCAATCCGAAAGCGAGTGTCATACCACAAGACCACATAGCCTCATTTTAGCCGCATTTTATTGTTTAATTTGTTGGCAGTATCCATCATGGCCTATTGAGCTCAATAACGTTCTTTTGATATTCGCAGAATGTCGTAAATTATGATTTTAATCGACCATCATACAACTGAAAACAATGAACTGTTTGTCACCAGTCTACTTTACTATCAATCTCAGATATTACTTGGGAGTTCCTGCCTTAGGTCCAAGTTATTATTGGTGACCCAGAACTTCAATCTGGTAATAAGTCTAGATGAACTAAGCGACAAAATGTGGACTTTGCGATAAAATTATCAGAAATTTGACATTTTACTTCTCAGCTCTTTAACTCACTCAATCCTAGTGATTTTTGCTACTTTTCAAAATTGGAAAAAATGATTATGTACATAGATAGTTTTATTCAACTATCATTAACATGCAAAAACTAAAAAAACATTAGCTTTGATACTACGCCTGTAATTTGTCTCAGAAAAATGTAACAAATAGGCATGGGGTAAAAGTAACCCGGGTAAACTACGGATATAGTCGATGTTAGGGTTGAGTGAGTTAAATAATTATATTCTCTCTTCTTGATAAAGCAAAACATGATGGCTATAATTTTTCTTTTTTATTATCTAAACCGTCCCAATATAATACCGTTTTGAAGCAATGGGTCTCATTTCACTGCACGGAACTTTAAACGGTTTTATGCATCCTTTTCAGCTGCCAGTTCATTCACCTCTAGTCCAAGCAGTGAGGTCAAAGTTCAGGCATCAGCACCCATTAAGCCATCTGGTCCACAAGGGTGTATCCTACTTTACGTGCTAAAAGTGGCTCAATCGCACATTCAGAGAGAGGAGTGCTCCCCTACTCTTCGTCTGATATTCACGATATTGTCCAATGTGGCTATGAATTCAGATTGTAGGAATTTATTGTGGAAGGTGAGTAATAGTCGCCATGTGACCTCAGTATTTTAAAAAATAGTCATGTGACCTTCCAGGACACGCCAGCACGGTTTCCTCAAACTCCTCGGGATATACAAAAACGTTTGAGGAAACTGTACTTTGCCATAACGTTTGATAGGGAGGGGGAGGGGGAGTGGGGGGGGGGGGGGGGGGGGGGGGGGGGGGGGGGGGACTAGTGTGGCTCAGCGGTGTGGTCTTTGCTCCGTGCCCGAAAGATGCCTAGTTCGAATATCCACTGTTTTATGTGGCTGTCAACAAGTCACCTCCCATTAGCTCAGTTTGTGGCGCTGTGCTGCAGCTGACACAGGGGTTACTTTATAATGATAATAATAATAATAATAATAATAATATATTATTTATTGTCCAAAAATATGGCTATTTGTCATTTGATTTACAATATATACAATACAAAGATAGATAGACAAAAATACGTTAATAAAATAGTAAATAAATATTAACATCAAAATGATAAATGAAATTGACATTTAAATTTTCACAAAATTTTGATAGAACTAATTCATCCATTTACTAAACAAAGGGAAGCCTCGTTTGAAAGTATCTAGAATTTTCAAGCCTCTTTTATTTTTGTTATTCAGTGTAGAAGATAAAGCTCTGAATTAAAACTGTTTTGTAGAGTTAGGTCACATATTTGATAGCCTCTTTATCATTTGTCTTCTTTCCTTGTATAAACTGACAACTGAGTTAAACTGAATATAATAAATGTCAATGCACGTTAAGAAAAAATATTTAGAAATTTATGGAGACAAATGCGCTTTCCTTGTATGGTAGTCTCTGGCACATTTTCAGCATAATCGAGAACGAACACAATATTAGAAGATAAGTGTGTTTGAAATCTTGCGTTAAAAGATAAGTGCTTCTTAAATCATTATTATTATTATTATATTATAACAATACAGAACACGAAAAAAAAATTGCTTTGAAATGAGTGTTACTATTATTTTTTATTTGCTTTTCAAAATTTTGGGTGTGGGATTTGATAGACTTTTTGTAGACTTTTTAATAGAAACAAAATCCAATTATAATATAATGCTTCAAAATGAAGATCACATACTAAGCTCAAAGATGATCCCCCCCCCACCCCCACCCTATACACATACACAAAATACAACACTAAAATAAAACTTTTAACACTTTAACAACAACAAAATTGACGATTATGAAATGTTTCTTTTAGGTGAAACGCAGTAATGTATATAAATAAATCTCATAATTGATACTTTCCAGAAGCAATATACAAATATCAATCTTCAGACTTTTACATTGCATTGAGTTAGTTAATGCCAATTTATTTTTTGTATCTTTATCCTCCCTCAGAACCCCTTTCTACAACAGGTGTCCCAGCTCAATCCTCGCAAGAGTAAGATCAGGGTGCAGGTGGCCATAGACATTCTCTGGTGTCAGCTACTTCTGTCTCTCTCATTCAGTATCGACGGACAGCAGTTAATTCTCAAGATTCCAGGTAAGTCAAGCTTATCTCACTAAATAATAATATTAATAAAAAATCTTTATTGTCCTCAAAAAAGTGGCAATTTGTCATTTGGTTACACATTTATAACAATTCAATATTGACATAGACACACTCACACAGATGCACACTAGTAACATCGTAGTCATCGAAAAAAAAAAATAAACAAATAAAAAATCTCATAACTGACAAAGGTGGAGAAAACCCAAACCTCCACTGACTTGTGATATGTCGTTTCCATTTTTCCCTCTTTCTTTATTATAATTTCCATATAGGCATTGTTTTGCTGGTAGTTTGTAGTTTGTAGATACAACCTTAACCAAGATTTTGCCCTAAAGAAAGCATTTTACTTGATTCTTTCTGGACCTAAAGACAAATCATGACGATTTTGGTATTTTTTGAAAATGAAAATATTTTATCCCACTTAAACTTAACGATGCCCCGTGTGGTGTCCGGGGTCCCTCAACTGAGAGGGTCAAGAATAGCCCAACGCCAAGCCAGCGTGTCGTAAAAGGCGACTAATGGTGTGTGATTCCCCCATCTTTGAGTCACCTGGTCCTCCAGGTTGGGGTTGGCAAAGGGTTAACACCCCTTTCCGTTAAACTCAAACCGTTACAGAAACACAGACAGACAAACTAAATCCTTTTTTTAGCTTGGGCGACCGAAGAGTTTCTGGAATAACAGAATTATGAAGGACAACAGACAAAGCCGAAAGGACTCTGCTGACCCGATGACGTCTTCGCCAAACAAGCAGCTTCGAATTGCGTCGTGGAACGTTCGCACCATGTATGAAGCAGGAAAAAGCTCTCAAGTTGTGACTGAGATGAGAAGATACAGGCTGCATATACTTGGAGTAAGCGAAACCCACTGGATACAATCCGGACAGAAACACCTCAAGTCTGGGGAGAAGATTTTATATTCAGGGAGAGGGGACGGGATTCATACACAGGAAGAAGTATGGAAAAGAACACAGCAGAAACCAGTGGGAGAGGATATAGGAAGAAGACGATGGAGGTGGATTGGACACACGCTTAGAAAGAATGACTCAACTAAAACAAAGAAAGTATTGGACTGGAACCCTCAGGGCAGAAGATCAAGGGGAAGGCCACGAGGAACATGGAGAAGAATTAAAGAAGCTGATATACAGAGAAGTGGTAAGACCTGGAATGAGATAAAAAAGTTGGCTCAGGATAGAGAAGGATGGAAACTGTTTGTCTGTGGCCTATACCCTGACCCAGGGTGAAAAAGGCAATGATGATGAAACTTAACGATGACTTGGATAACTCAGTTTTGTCAAAAATGCAACATCCATTCAAAATTTGTCACATTCTTTAGGGATTATAATTAATTTGATTTTTTAATCATACCATTCTATTTGATCGATGTATCTATCTTCACTCTTATATTTGACAGAGATCTTGACGGTTTTGGTGGATTTGGTGGAGGCAGGATCCAGCAGGTGTCGTCAATGTGCCATCCTGGTCGTTAGAAACCTTTGTTGTCACGCACCCAACAAACCAAAACTACTGGCAGTTGGTAGGATTGATTTTGTTTGTTTGTTTTAACCCTCTCCATACCAATTATAGGAAAATCGTCACATTCGTTACGAGACAACCAACATCTTTCTTATTCAAATTTCTTTTGTACATCATAAAATTTTAAGAAAATGAACAGTGTGTTGTAGAGCATGCTATGCTAAAGAAATAATGTATCGGAAGAACTTTACTGCTATTGTGTTTGAGTGATAAAAAATGTGTTTTGTGTTAGTTGGGTGTGAAGTTTTGGGGAAAATCCCGAAAATGGCTGGTAAGGAGAGGGTTGGGGAACTTCGATAGGTCCGCTATTTAACAGTGCACTTTCATATTTGTGGGAGTTAAATTTGTCATATAATTTTAGGCTTCATAAGTGATATTCTCAACTAAAGCATGTGTTCCCCTTCATCCCCTCCTACTAGAGTTTTCTTCACTCTGAGATCACTAAATTGTTCAATATTTTTTTCCTGTAGCCCTTATATGTCTGTGTTGTTGTTTTCACCGTTGGAAAGATAACTAAACATAAACAGACGATATTCAATTTTAATTTAATCTGACATTATACCTTACTGTTTTACACCAAGAGAGCAGCAACAACAATGATATTCAGGTTTAACTAAAAACTTAAAGTGCCTAAATGAGTCAGTTTCAGTTAAGATAGAAAGAAAAAAATCTAGTGAGTAAATGTGTCTCATATAAATGGAGAGAATATAAAACAAAGTACAATGAGCAGAAGTGTTGACTACTCACTTGCTTATTTATCATAATTTCTACTCATCTAATCTGCCACACAATTCTCTGTTGCTTATATTTAACCAAATGTGAATTTTTTTCGCCATCATTTATTTGTCTGTTACTGTTTGTCTCCTGACGAAGGCCAAGTACTGAAACGTTTTTTTTTTTTTGTGAAGTCTCCATTCATGTGGGTCACCTTTAATACTCATTCGAATTATCTTAGACTTAAATTATAATGAACTGAGATAGACTAGTTTTACACGTTACTTCATTGAGCTCCTGAACTGGACTGACTAAAATTAGAGAAGTGAGAACTGGAAGTAGGCATTCTGGCGCCAGGAAGTAGGTAACCATAATAACAGGAAGAAGTGATTCAATGCAGGGAATATTCTAATATGGTATATATACTTTTCTACTACATTACATAAATGGAGCCCCAAGTCCTGCTAGGGATGATTGTCTATATAAAGTCAAGAAGAAAAACATGGAGATTTTTTATTTTTCCCCGACTTTTGCGTTCCTCCAATGACACCACCCGTTTGGCTATCCCACGCATTTGTACAAAGGCGGGAACAAGGTCCTTTTCTCATTTTGGTCCGTCTGCATGGAACACCATTCCACAGAGCATCCGAGAATCCGCATCATTGTCTGTTTTCAAGAAATCCTTTAAAACATTTCTTTTTTTTTTGATGTCATGTACTTTAAATATTGTTTTGTTGTTGATGTAATTTAAAGCGCCAAGAGCCTCATTGTTGAGGATACTGTGCACTCTATAAGAGTCTATTATTATTATTATTATTATTATTATTATTATTATTAGTATTATTATTATTATTATTATTATTAATATTATTTTGTTCTCTCCAGAAAACTTTGTTGGCTGCCTTGTGGGTCAGATAGAACAGAAGAGTGATGAGCAGAGTCGTTTGGTGGCCACGTCTGCTCTCCATGCCCTGGTTCACAACAATCACAAAGTAAGTTCTTCAGCTTCCTCTTCAACTAAACTGACACACTGTCAGACCAAAGCCTTAGTAAACTCACTCAATCCTAGAGATTTTTGCTACTTTTCAAAATTGGAAAAAAGTGTATTAAAAATGAGCATGTGCGGGTGGTTGGATGGGAGCATCACCCTTGAATCATATACCTCTGATGTTCGCATGGGTGTACGATCCGATAGTGATGTCGTTTCTTCTTCTCTTTACTAGCCTATCCTGCTTCTTTGGTTTGTGATTGTATTTTTGACAGGGGATATTTTTTTTCTGTAAATCTTCTGCCTGTTTGTTCTTGGTTATTTATAATTTAGCTTATGATATCTTTAGGTTATGATTTTGATTTACATTTGTACTATTTTTGTTAGATTGCTTGTTTTTTTGTTTCAGCGGTCTCTCATATAACCTCAATTGTGTTGGAAGAGACCTAAAGCAACAAACAAACAAACAAAAAAAATGAGCATGTGGGCTACATAGATAGTTTTATTCAAATACCATTAACATGTAAAAACTAAAAACATTAGCTTTGATACAATGCCTATAATTTGTCTCAGAAAAATGTAATAAATAGGCATGGGGTAAAAGTAACCCGGGTAAACTACGGATATAGTCGGTGTTAGGGTTGAGTGAGTTAACTTATTGCCTGTCTCTGCTCTCAAACTTTTGTGACAATACAAGACGAGGATGACTAAAAGTAAAAGAAAGTGAAAAGTGAGTTGTTGGTATTGCTCAAGGAAGCAAACGTTCCCATTCTCTCTCCTCCCAAACCCCCTACTAGACTTTAAAAAAAAAAAAAGTTTCCCCCCTCCCAAACCCCCAAAATTATTTGGGTCCCAGAGTTTGTGGTATTACCCTTTCCATATAGCCTTTAGTTTTAAAAAATTAATTCAGAATGGGCTTTTATATTGTGTAATACCTACTAAAACTCTTTACAAGGGGTCCCAAGCCAGCAGCAACACTTAATGTGTAAGGCTAGACATGATGTCTGTTTGGCGATACAGTAGAACTCGGAAATAGCGAGTTCGACGGGTCCACTCCTGATTACTCGCTATTTCCGAGTTCTCGCTATTCCCGAGTTGCCAGGAAAGGTCACTCGGCCGTACAAAAATATGGAAAGACAATGTGTGTGTGTGTGTGTGTGTGTTCGTGCGCGTGTGCCGCGCGTGCGTGCAAATGACTGTGTGTGGATAAAGTGGAGTGAGGGCGGCGTTGAACACGGCCTTCGTTAACTACGCAATGATGGCCACAGGTTGAAGTTGATCCGCCCCTTCCATTTCCATCAAGATTTCGTGTATGTGAGTGTGCGAGTGTTTGTATGCAATAGGCATGTTTGATGAGGTAAGCAAGCGCATCACTCAATCTACTGAAATGATGGTTCCACGCTCCCCTCTCTCGCTGATCGAATGCGACTCGCTGACCGATGCTGCGAAGTGAGGCATGTTGACATGTTGGCTGCCAGTGCTTACCTCGCGCGTCGCGTGTCACCACATTGGGTGAATAATTGATCCCCACACGCACAGAAACACACACACCCAACCCCCACCCAAATTTGTTTCGCCTATTATGTACTACTACAGACTAGGCTACTATGTAATATTACTCGTAACGAAAAATAAGAAAAGAAAAGAAGCTAGGCTAAAAATATTTAAATCGCTCTTGTCTGGTGTTTTGCTTTACTTCGTTCGAAGTCCTAGGCTGGGGCAGGAAATGCTCGTTATTTCCGAGTTGACCTCTTTTTCATACTCGCTACTTGCATGCTAATTTTATTGACTCAAATAAGAGAAAAAAAACGGGGATTTAGATTTTACTCGCTATTTCCGAGTACGTTACTTTCATGTCCTACTGTATTAGAATTTTTTCCGACAGAGACAACGCTGTTAACGCTTTGGTACTCCTAAGTTAGACAATCCAAACAACAGAAATGTTTATGTTATGGCAAGGGTTACACTAGCTCAGATAGTAGAGCACTAACCTCACATTCTACACATTTTACACCTAAGTACGGTTAGAGAATGTGAGTAAAGAGCCATTTCCAAGGACTCAACTATGCACCGGTCAGAGCGGGACTCAAACCTATTCTGATCCAATGGCAAGTGTCATACCACAAGACCACATAACCGCATAATTCTTTTAAAGGTTCCACTATTTCTCGAAAGCGTGTTACCAGCAGTTAATTTGTTCCAAAAGTGGACAGAATTTTTGATTTTACCACACCAATTTATAATTCTTTGCTTTTTTATTTCATTTTAAAAACTTTTGTCATTCATTATCCGACCTACTACAGGCTAAAGTCCAAGTCAAGTCATCAAAAGTTACTCCTCGAATTCTGGACACCCTGCACAACATAAACAACGGCGGTCAAAGATCAACTCCAGTGATAGAAGCCACCTGTCAGAATCTCAAGGCCATTATAGACAACATTAGAGAGTGAAAGTATCAAAGATTTCCAAAAATGGAATTTATTTATTTTTGTTGGAAAAAATATGGCATACATATATACCTCTTTTGCCTGGCTCACACGACACAAAGTAAAATGTGGAAATTAAATTATTTTGATTCTTATGCCAAAAGTAGTCAAAATAATAAATAAGGCCCATTAGGGGCTGATTTTATTCCAGTTTCTGCAGCGTTAAACGATATCAGTATCAATTGCCAGTTTCCCTTTGGATAGAATGCCGGTTTATCGCAAAGTACTTTCCACGATTTCTAGCAGACCAAAGACGTAATCACTGCTGGCTGGGTGAGCAGAGGGGTTAGAAAAAAATACCCAACAAAACCACCAACACCACGGGGGACCAATACCACCAATTGGATACAATAGTCTGATGTCACGCCGCCTGGCAACGGCGGCCATCTTGGTTCTAAACAAAGAAAATCATTACTTTTTATTCTTCAAGCTGGCTAGAACTTTTCATATGTCTTGTGATCAGAATGTGTAAAAGTAAAAACATGATCAAATTTATGTTTTTTTTTCACTCTGGATACGCTTTTATGCTCGCCGGAGAAATATTTCATAGGGCGTCCGCCATTGTTCCGATAGTTTAGAGCCAGTGTTACTAAGTTACCATGCGTCATTAGGAAGGAAGTGACGTTACGACTATTGAATCCTATTGTTTTGAATGTGAGGTTAGTGCTCTACTGTACTATCTGAGCTAATGTAACCCTGCTTTACCATTATACAAACAGTTCTGTTGTATGGATTGTTTAAGTAAGCCATCCATTAGCTTTCAATGATTAAATACTTCTTGTAAAATGCCACATGGAAAATTTCTAAATAAGCTCTTTCACATTATTAAACTATTATTATTATTATTATTATTATTATTATTGTTGTTGTTGTTGTTGTTGTTGTTGTTGTTGTTGTTGTTGTTGTTGTTGTTGTTATTATTATTAATAATACTCCTACTACTATTATAATTTAAGTGTTGTTAGTATTTAAATGATTCTTAAGGTAAAAATTATTTGAATGCATAAGCTGTGATATAATGATTAGGTATTATTATTATTATTATTATTATTATTATTATTATTATTATTATTATTATTATTATTATTATTATTATTATTATTATTATAATAATAATTATATTTTTTCTCTCGATGCTCAATTGGTTTTACAAAGTTTGTACAATAGACAGTATGCGCTTGGCTAAGAAGCTCACAACATTGCCATCCAGAAGTATAATCGACCGATACACAAAATTCTGTGTAACCATGAACGTTTATAGTCTGGATAATACGGTTAAGTGAGAATTACTCATAAACGTGGATGGCAAAAAAAAAACAACAACATAGACCCGAGTGACGTCAACTTCATTCTATCTATAATTGTATGTCATTACTATTTTAGAAATAGAAAACTGCTCTGTATGAAAAGAATAACATTGCAAATAAGAAAACTAGAATTTAAAATAAGCTTCTGCATTGTTATGTAATGTAATGTAGAATTTAAATAAAAGTTGAAATATACACAGGATTTGTGTTTTTTTTCATACTCAATTTTCCTGTGGGCATTTCTTCATTTGTGAATTCTCCTGCATATTTAATAGTTCTTCAGATTCAGAGCCATTCGACCCATGGAGCTGGAGTTTATCCCAATTTCTATAGAGGGAAATGGACAATAGCAATTGCTTGCTACTTTTTGGATAGAACGCTAGCCCATTGCAAAGTACTTTCCACCAGATCTAACAGACCCAGCTCCATGCGCCTAATGGCTTTGAAGGACTACAAGAAGAAGAAGAAGAAGTGTAAAGTTGTCAGTGAAGGAAAGAGTGAGTGTAATACTAGGATGGTTTATTGTACAGCATTGTAATAATTGCAACCACACCTCAAACATTCATGCCTTTTAATGGTTTATTTATTTTTAAGTTACATCATTCAAAATGTTATACAATATAGTGAAAATCCACTTACTTTTAGAAGACGATTAAAAACTGGGCTTTTCTATAGGGCATTAATTTGGACTCTTAATATGTATTTTATTATAATATATTATTATTTTATCATCGTATTTATGTGGTTTTTAACATGTCAGTTCTATATTTGTGTATGATACATGATGTGTTGATGTAAAGCACCAGTGAGCAATTCTTAATTGGAATTAGGCGCTATGATTATTATTATTATTATTATATATATACACACTCACACACATACATAATCGCAATTACAAATACTAAAGCACATAAACACAACGAAGACACCTTATATTTAGTTTTTTTTTTCAAGAGTTATGTGGTGCTTGGACATTTTTAAAACATTTCACCGCCAGGAAAAAGATAAAAGGTGGAAATAATAACGGTTTTGTGTTCAGAATCTGACTTACAAGCACCCCTAAGAATTTGAGGCTAGGCAGGGATGAGAGGGAATGGATCTCGACTCTGCTTTTAGGGGTTTTATGGCACTTGCAACACCATTACACCATGTTAGTGCCAGTAAAAAGGAAAAGTATAGATTAGTCAAAAGATTTAGATCTAGTTATCAAACAGCAAAGAGAGTATAGTATAAGACAAAGGGAGACTAATTCAACAAACATCACAAGCTATACACTCAGATGGTTGAAAAAAATAACCCCATAATAATTAAAGAACCTAACACTAACCATAGACAATATATAATTATAATGGAGAGATGATTTACAAATTACAAGGAATAACAATATCATCTCTCAATAAAAGATAAATCCATCTGACTTTTTGTTTTTAAGGGTTTTACGGCACTTGCCAAACATTTAGATCATTTTACCCCCAGTAAAAGGGAAGAAAATGGGATAGTAAACAATTCTAATTCTAGATTTAAATTTAAAAGCACACGAGAATAAGACAAACGGGAATGCTTCAAATTCAATTAGGGACAGAAGTAGGCTCCAAAAGCACACAAGTGTAGTACTTAATTTGAGATCACCTAAAAGTCTCATCCAGACAACAAGCACAGGATCCAACAAAGAAGAGTGGCTGCAGTAACACCTGACCAAGTAGCACATCAGCTTCTACTGAATGGGAAACCAGCCAAGAAAGCACGAGGCCAACTAAAAGCCCTGAAACGTGAAATGGACAAAGCCCTCAAGGATAGTGAAGATCATCTTGACTCTTTTACCCTGGAGGAGCTACTAGAGGCCTTGTCCCATCTGAAGGCAGGAAAAGCATCTGGACTGGATGGAATCACAACTGAGATGATTCAACACTTTGGCCCGAGAACCCTATCCTGGCTATTGGACCTCTTCAATGTATGCGCAAGGACAAACAGGCTGCCAAGTGCATGGAGGAAAGCAAGAGTAGTCGCCCTACTGAAACCGGGGAAAGATCCAAAATCCAAGAAAAGCTATCGCCCGATTTCCCTCCTGTGCATCGCATACAAGCTATTTGAGCGAATGGTTATGTCCCGCATGTCACCCAGTCTAGACGAACAACTGTCTCCAGACCAGGCTGGATTCCGACCAGGACGGTCAACATGTGGTCAACTTCTTAAGGGGAGGGGCGACACCTGAAATATCGATTTTTGGGTCAAAATATAAAATTTCAGTTTTTTATTTATTATCAAAGAACAATCATTTTTTCACATATTTTCAGCACTTAGATGGTGATTTGGATAATATAAAGTTTGTAAATCGTCTTTCATAACCATGGAAGTCGACATGAAAATACCAAACTTTTCAATTTTTTGTAAGAATTCAACTGAAAATAATAGGACTGAAAAGCATTATAATACATATCGATGTTGTAAATTTTGATATCGATAGTTTAGTCTACTCTTTGCCCGTCTATTTGACACGGTTTCAGTCTCATAAATATCAGAATATGGGCAGGGGAGGAGTTTAGAAACTGTTAGTCGCGAACAAAGATTGTGTGTCAAACAGCTGATAAGAGGTCAAGTTGTCAGGTAAATACAACGTGATCACGAATGGTGCGATCTGATTGGCTGACCTTGTTCTAGACCTCTGACTCCGCGCCAGGGATTGGATGTTGAGTCAGGGTGAAAGTTCGCCTCTCTTACTATTATATTTTACTACGATTTGTTTACCTTTCGATTGATCAGTTGTTTTATCAAATTTTGACACGTATTCACGTTAATTATCTCTAAATATTTCCAATTTTTACTGGATTATTATAAATATACCTAAAGTGACAAAAAAATCCAAACGTTGGCAACAGTTATTTGCTACAAAAGCCAAGAAAGCAAGAAAGTTATGATGGCTCGTGGTTGACCCGTGACTACAAATCTTTGATTGGAATTTGGTGTGTGATAGTAGTATTATGATAAAGCGATTCCAAGCAATGCCACTGCGGAAAGAAATGAAATGGGCTATTCTTGCTGGTCTTTACCACGGTTATTACACCAATGACTTCCCTCAACATAGGTATTGTCCTCCTGAACCGGACTCCAGATGCTTTTATAAAAAATATATTGCTGCCCATGTGTATCCTGTTGACACAAGCAGCGTGTAAATACACCTTTGAATTTTGATTTAATTCATGAGCACTTGAAGCCTGTAAATGCTTTGTTGAAGTGTTGTGAGATGAAGACAACACAAAATCCAAACGAAAGGTTTCATAATTCTGTTTGGTCAAGATGCCATAAAACATACTTCCATTCCCTAAAAAAAGTTGAGTTTGGTGCAGAGTATAATTTTGGTCCAATAGAAATAACATCCCTGAAAGTGTCTTTGGGCATCGGTGGACTGGGAGAACACTCCCAGATGTTGAGTCAGCAAGCAGAGTCAAAAAGACTTGACCAGAGCATAAGGGTTGCTCAACACAAAGAGAAAAAAAAGACGCAAAATGAAAGCTCAGACCCGTGAAAAAGCCCAGAGGGAGGCAGAAAAAGAACACGGGGGACCCTCATACGGTGCTGGTATGTTTTGAGCTGGTTGTACCGTTTTGTCTTATTATTTTCATTCATTGTTATCTTTGATCTCGTTTTTCTCAAAATTACATTTTTTAACACTATTTTTTATCTTATTTTGTCATTTATCAATCAATTTGTTTAAAACTTTGCATGTCTAGAGCTATAGTGATTATCTAAAATCATACAGAAGGAATTTTAAATATCTTTATTATTTTTTGAAAAATTGACATTTTTATGTCAAAAAACATGATTTTTATCATACCGAAAAAATATAATTTTTAAAAATTTGTAAATAAAAATCTATTTAAAATATTTAAAAAATGCTCTGTATTTTTTAAAATAATATACAAATATACAACCATGCCAAATTTCAAGAAAATTCCATGGAAACTTATTGAGAAAGTAACTTTTTAAAATAGCACCCAGAGAAGAGTAAAATCCAAGATGGCGGCCGTCACCATGGCAACCGGACACGCCCACCGAAATAAATCACATGGTTCGAATCCATTGGTCATAGGCAATGTCCCAATATAAAAAGATATTGGATATAATCATTATTCTTGAAAATAGTTTCAGGTGTCGCCCCTCCCCTTAACCTTACACAATTCATAGAAGATGGGTTTGAGACAAAACGGGTCACTGGCACAGTCTTCGTCGACCTCACTGCAGCCTATGACACAGTGAATCACAAGATCCTACTCCTCAAAGTGGCTAAAATGATAAAGAATAAGAAAATTGTAAATATTATCCAGTCACTTCTCGAAAACAGGCGCTTCTTTATTGAAATGGATGGCCGGAAGAGCAGGTGGCGCACCCAGAAGAATGGTCTTCCCCAAGGATCAGTGCTAGCTCCAACACTTTTCAACATATATACAAATGATCAGCCTGAGTTCCCAAATATCCGCCGATTCATATATGCTGATGACCTATGCCTCGCAACACAGGATGTGTCCTTCCAACCAATCGAGAGCAGACTGACAAATGCCCTAGACACCCTTACAAAGTACTACACTAAAAACTCGCTGAACGCCAACCCAGGGAAAACACAAGTGTGTGCATTTCACCTCACAACCACCAAGCCCACAAAAAACTTAACATCAAGTGGAATGGCCAGACATTAGAGTACAACTACCACCCAGTGTACCTCGGAGTGACGCTTGATCGGACTCTGTCCTTCAGAGAACACGTGAGGAAGACCAAGGCAAAAGTGTCCACGCGTAATGCCCTCCTTGGAAAGCTGGCAAACATGAACTGGGGAACTGACCCTAAAACTCTAAGGACCACAGCATTGGCCCTCAGCTACTCAACTGCGGAGTACTGCTCAGCTGTATGGGCCCGATCATGCCATGCCTCCAAGCTAGACCCCGAGCTCAACAACGCCTGCCGGATCATAACGGGCCAGCTGAGAGCAACACCATTACCACTGGTCTACCGTGCAGCAGGAATAGCCCCACCACACATCCGGAGGGAAGCTCATGCCCAAATACAAAAATACAAACAGGAAATGGACCAGAGACACCCCCTTCATGACCACAATTGCCCCAAAAGCAGGCTCAAATCAAGAAAAAGCTTCCTCACAGTAGAGAGCCTTCACCCAGACCACTCAGCATTCTTCCGCCTGGACAAATGGGTAGAATGGGACAAGACAGCAAACGATGCCCTCCAGCCCCCAACAGAAAAGCTCCCAGCAGGCACAGACCTCAAAAGAAAAGAATGGGTGGCGCTGAACAGAGCTAGAGCAAAGGTGGGAAACACCGCCACCAACCTCTTTAAATGGAAAATCTCACCGGGCACTGAATGCCCATGCGGTCACCCCAGACAGACCATGGACCACATCCTGTCCGAATGCTCGCTGGGACCTCACTGCACCAATGCTGACCTGAGGGAATGCAACCAGACTGCCCGGGACTGGCTGACTCACTGGCGCGACAAGATATGATGATGAACAAAGAAGAATACACCCAAATGCTTATAAATCATATTCAAAACAGTACATTAAATGTTTTTTTTGTTGTTGAGAGAAAAGTTATTTCTATTAGAACTGTTATTCTTTATCTGTACGTAATACTATAATCGGCAAAACAACCTCATCCCCTTTGTCATTCTCACTCCCACAATCATCATCATCAAAATCAACTTCACCTACCACCACCATATTGTGTTTGCAAAGAAACGTTTTGATTTGCAGTCACAGGATAATAAATATGAATAATTGTTGTCAAACTGTCTGCGCATCAAAAAGCAACATGGGTCTCTCAGAACTCAGAAGCATAATTTCATAATATATAATACACTTTATAATATAAATGTTGAAAAAAGCATTTTTAGATCGGCAGGAGTTTTAGAGTAGAATTGTATGAGTACTTGTCTGCAAAATTATGTAAAAAGATAAATATAATCATGATATTATTATTATTATTATCATCATTATTATAAAAACAAATTGTCTATATACAATATTATAAAAATGACTCAAAGTTCAGTTAAATGAATAACTTTGAGTTTGAGCAGCTCCTGGTGTCCACCCTCATCAGTGAGTTATCCTCGCAGTTTGATGATAATTTGGTTGCTTCATGACCGATTGTCTTAAAAACCGTATTAAATCTGGATGATTTGGATGCTTAACTTTGGATTGATAGTTAATAAAAAAATATAAGACTTGGGTTAGTTTTTAAATCTTATTAAGGAGAATTAATATCATTTCTTAATAAAGTAACAAAAAAAAAAAAAAAAAAAAAAAAAAAAAAAGAAGACATTTCTGGTTATTTTAACTTCAAAATCAGTTTGTGATGTTGGGTCACAATTTCTTGTCCATCCTATTATAAAAACGCGTTTCGATAACGTGTTTATAATAAAACCAATTAATGACTCCTTCCAGTGGTGGTTGGATGTTCTGAGTGCGTAAGAAGAAAAAGAATAACATCAGAACACATCTATCTAAGTCGACGTTGCATCTTAATTCCATCAGAATGTTATGGTAAAAAGTGCTAAAACTCAGAACATAGCCGATCGATGGGCCCTCCTGGTGATGCCTGGGTCTTCTAATCGCGTTGGCCATAAGCAGGTGGCAGCTCTCCTGATCAATGAGTCATTCTGCAGAAATCTCTGGGTAGAAAAATAAATTATCAGAAGACATATTTTAACCATTTCATTTTAGTGACTTAAACTTAAACAGCGAAATATCATACAATAAATACTATTTTTGAATGTGAGGAATAATAAATAGTGGATGATATTTAGAGTAAAAAGGGAAAACCTGATCCATCCACATCATTTGTCTCTGATTACTAATTTGAAGCTTCTATTCCACTTTACTATTATAACTTGTTAACATTGCAATAAGTGCTAAGTTTCTTGTTCAATGAAAAAATACGAAATCCTGATAGCGGGCTCAAACCCCGGGTCATCCAGATACGAGTGCAATGCCATCCCTCATTATTAAGCCCATCAGAGAGTAATCTACCCATCTGTATAGCATGAAACCCCTACCTCCCAAAGACACACAAATGAAGTTGTAATGTAGTAGAAAAGTATATATATCATATTAGAATATTCTCTTTACCTTTTCTGTATTGAATCACTTCTTCTTCCTGTTATTATGGTTATCTACTTCCTGGCGCCAGAATACCTACATCCTGTTCTCACTTCTACTCTAGTTTTTAGTCAGTCCAGTTCAGGAGCTCAATAAAGTAACATGTCAAACTATGTCTATCTCAGTTCGTTATAGAAGTGTATGATCAATGTCACTACTGGCTTACTTATCAACCATGAGCGTCCTGTGCTTCCTGTATTGTCCACTGTAGAAGTCCATCAAGCTGGTTCCTCCAATTCTGCCTGTTGCAATGGCATTGTCTAAAAAATTCCCCCACACAAGTTCTTCAATCGGTGCACGACTAAGGTAAAAAAATCTTTCCCCTAAAAAAAATACTCTTGGTCTTTTTAGCTTTGTGGAATCTCATTGACATGTTTGTTGTGCTTGCAGATTACTTGTGGAGAGATAGAGACACTCGGATGGTTTCGAATACATCCACTCAGATGATGTAAGGGAGAGGAAAAAAATCTCTCGCATAAAAATATTAACATACCACTGCAATTAACACAGAAAAGCATGCCACAATCTGAAATAATCACAGCAAAGAAAGAAGTAAAAAATAGTTCTTGTTTGCCATAGGGCCATGGTTTTTCTTAGTTTCTGACCAGTCTAATGGAAAATAACAATTGCTTGCTACCCTTTGTTTTTAATAGTTTTACAGCGCTTGCAACACATTAAGGTCATATCAGCGCCAGTAAAAAGGAAAAAAATGTGTTACTAAAAAGTTTTAGAATTACAATTAAAGCACCCAAGAAAAGGTAAGACAAAGGGGAATTGGTTCAAATAGGAAAGAGCAAACTAACAAAGTACTTAGTTTGAGATCACCCGAGTCTCATCCAGACACAAGCACAGGTCCTCACTAAAAGGAATACACTCAAATGTTTACAAATCATATATAATATGTAAATAAAACATAATACAGTGCATTTACAAAACAAAAACTTATCATCTCTCAAAACTAACTATGCATTTGACTGTTTCCCTCCCAGCCAAGGTATATGGCCAGGGCCAGGACAAAACAAAGTAATCTCATTCCAAGACAAAGACAGAAAGCATGTTGGAAAACAGATATCGGGGGATAGAAGACAGTAAGTGCCTCACTGCCAACCATGGGAGGTCAGGAATCCCACCCAGAAATCAAATCTTTCTTATAGAGGTTTTATGTGAAAATGCATTAAAAAGTTACGATCAATAATTAAGTTAAAACAGAACAAGTAAGTGCCTCCCTGCCCACTATGGTGCTACCCTTTTGAATAGGACATTGGTCTGTCTCCTAGTTGGGGTTCTGACAACTCCTGGTTGAAGTTTGTATTTTTTTTTTCTGACCCCCAAGTCCACCCAACAGTGATTGGATAGCTGGGCTGCATGATATGGAGGAAAATACTTGGGATAGTCTAGCGTCCTATCCAAAGGGTATCAAGCAATTGTTATCATCCGTTTCGTGCTATAGAAACCAGAATAAACTTCAGCTCCATGGGCCTTATGTCTCTGAAGGACTCCCATCTTCTAGTGCTACAGGACAACAGTAAAAAGCCACGTAGAAAATGACAACAAATATAGCAGGATCGATGACAGACAATGACAACACCAGCAGCTCTACCCACTCCACACTTTGGGTATGTCAGACCTTTCACAGTTTTAAAGGAAAAACAACTGGAGAGATAAAATATCTCGGAATCAAAAGTTGATCTGCGATTGTTTGTTTGTTTTTAGGGTTTTACGGCGCTTGCAACACATTTAGGTTATATCAGCGCCATAAAAAGGAAAAAAATGGGATAGTTAAAAGTTCTAGAGTTACAATTAAAGCACTCAAGAAAAGTAAGGCAATTGGGAACTGGGAACAAATAGGGATCAGATGTAGATTCCATGAGCATACCACCAATGTAGGACTTATTTAGTTTGAGATCACCTATAAGTCTCATCCGGACACAAGCAGGTGGAAGAGAGTGTATTAAAATACTAATACTAATATATAAGATAAGAAATAAACGAAATAAAAATTATTATTCCCCTTTCATTTTGGGGAAAACCTAATTTTACTGTTGTATAATAGCAAAAAATATGAGCTGTTCCGATTATCCTTCGTAAAGGAAAAGCCGGAGTTCAAAAAAATATTTTTTTCCTGCACATATCCTGTTTTACTAAAATAGATCTTGATGGGGAATCATATCTTTCCCACAATGACAACTCATAGGGTTGAATATTTTGATGTAGGTTAAATTTTCACCCGTTTTGAAAATATGGATAATTCTTGATGACAAATGTCACATTTGATGTCACAGAAAGGGTACGATTCGGAAACAAGTATTCTTGAACTCCTGTTTTTGAAATTTCATACTCGTTCCCAACATGCACTCCCAAGGATGTGCAGTGTTGTTGTTTTTTTTGTTTTGTTTTTGTTTTTAAGGATTTTACGGCGCTTGCAACACATTAAGGTCATATCAGCGCCAGTAAAAAGGAAGAAAATGGGATAGTAAAAAGTTCTAGAATTACAATTAAAGCACCCAAGAAAAAGTAAGACATAATGGAACTGGGAACAAATAGGGATCAGATGTAGAATCCAAGAGCATACCACCAATGTACTTAGTTTGAGATCACCTAAAAGTCTCATCCAGACACAAGCACAGGTCCTAACTAAGAGGAATACACTCAAATGTTTACCAATCATATAATATAATATGTAAACTCAACATAATACAATGCATAACAGAGAGATGATTTACAAGGAAAAAAATATCATCTCCCAAAACTATAACTATACATTCGACTGTTTCCCTCCCTGCCAAGGAGCTCCGGCAAAGATCAGGACAAAACTAAGTAATCTCATTCCAAGACAATGACAGGAAACAATTGGGAAACGGGTATGGGGGGATAGAAGACACAGCATGTACTTCCCTGCCCACTATGGGAGGTCAGGATCCTCACCCAGGCAGTGTTGTTGGGAACTTGTTCGAAACTCCAAACTTAAAGAGTTCAGTAATCTTATATTGAACAACCTTTTGAATTCTAAATAGAGATATCATAGCTAGTTTAGTTATAATTGACTCAGACGCATAGAACAGAATAACAATGTTCATAATGATTTTATTAATGTGTATACTTATGTTATTTTTACCCATCACTAATTCTCTGGTATTGCATTAAAAAAAGCACGAACATGATATGCAAACACATTGGACTCATTCATGTCTATTTTTTTTTCTTTTTACCATCCTTTGATATACACAAAGAAGTTACAATTGAAAAAAAAAAAGGAAAAAGGGGGGGGGGGGGGGGCAAAGACTATAAAGACCTTTACTGGATAGCTGGGGGAAAAGGGGAAAAAAAAGATGAATGGAGCATACCTTACAGTAAAAAAAATCCTTAATTTTCTATTACATGTTCATAACAAATACTACACTGCTGACAGCAGACATTCTTTACCATTGTTTCTTGTGCTCCCCTTCACCTCCCACCCAACTCAATCCACAGAATATTACTGGCCTGTTAGCTGGTTTGCTCAATGAGAAAGTGATTTGGGTTAGACTATTATAATTTCTATAAATGAACAGCGAAATGAAATGAGATAAGAAGGTCAGATGAACATTTTAAATAGCTTAAAAGCAAATTTTGTAGAGATCTTTTCGTGTGTACAATTTTATAGCACATATGTGACCCATCGTCTCAAAACAGTATTATGTCAGGATGAACAAGATGCTGAAAGGTCAATTTTAAGCTTAACTGGTCAAGAAAATGAAATTTCGGTTTTCAGCACTTTAAAATTCTATGTTTTTTATTCAATAATCCATACATGGACTCAACCCAAGTCTGATGTTTTTGGTCATCGATTCTAATCTCAGCACTTTGACCATCCCGACTTAATACCGTTTTGAGGGGACGGGTCACATATTATCAAAACAAAAAGCATCAATTGAAAATAATTTATAATAAAGTACAATAGTTTACCTTTTCCTATTTATTTATTTTTTAAAAATTACTGGTTGTGCTTATATATCTTTATTATGTGTTTTATTGTTTTAATCTACAATAGTGAAAACTTAGAATGAAGACAGCAAGAGCTGATCTCTGCAGCAGTCTCAACCCTGAAAAAATAAGTCTCTGGTTTTAGAACTTTTAACACTAATCGATCAATATATGACGTAAATCCTTCATGGCTGAAAAGAAAAATGGCAGTTAACGGTAAACCTACATCCGGGCCACAGGAAATGGCCTGTGTAATAAGTGTGTAATCCATTTTTAAAACTTAACCAGTTAGTGTTAAATTAAAAGCCAAAATGTGTAATGAATAAAGGCTTTGGTGTGACTTTTAAACAATTCAAAATACAGCAAAACAATGGGTTGCCTTTAAATTAACATCTCAAAATATAGCCATCAATGTGCGTTGTGCCACCCTGAAAGAAGTGTAAACGATGATAACATCAACACGCCTACATTTTGCCATTCATGATGAAATTCACAAACAACTACGGCAGGAATATTTTTAAACTAAAAAATACAAAGGCATTAAGAGAACCATCTGGCAACTCTTAATTTTGGCAAAAAGTCAAGCAACTCGTATGATCCAATAGAAATGAGAGGAAATAAAAATGAATAAGACATTAATAAAATCCAGGCTCAGAGCCGTGTGAAATTGACAAAATAAATCAATAAATCAAAAAGTCAAAGGAATAAATAATATGAATAAATTACAAATCAAAGTATGTGCAATGGATTTATGAATGCAATGCTATTTTAAGAATATGTACAAAAATACAAACATCCAGACATAAATATAGATTCTCTGGGGATTTTTCTTTTCTTTTATTATTTTTTTGGTCTTTATAACGACAGATAAATTTTACACCAATTATCAATGGATTTTAACTGGTCGAAACAATGTCTGGTTAAGATTTTTTTTTAAAAAGGAAAGATGCTTAGTTAGACGTCATATTATCTGTGAACTAACTTCTATTCTTACCCTTTTCAAAGTTGACACATTTTTGTTCAATAGGCCATTTCAACCCTTTAAATTTTGGGCCCAACTTCATATCTTACTATGTTTTGTTTGTTTTTAAGGGTTTTACAGCGCTTGTAACGCATTAAGGTCATATCAGCGCCAGTAAAAAGGAAGAAAATGGGATAGTAAAAAGTTATAGAATTACAATTAAAGCACCCGAGAAAAGGTAAGACTAAGACATAGGGGAACTGGGAACAAATAGGGATCAGATGTAGATTCCAAGAGCATACCACCAATGTAATTAGTTTGAGATGACCTAAACGTCTCATCCAGAAACAAGTGCAGGTCCCAACTGACAGGAATACATTCAAATGTTTACAAATCATATATAATACTACATAAACAAAACATAATACAGTGCATAACAGAGAGATGATTTACAAGGAAAAAAATATCATCTCCCAAAACTAACTATACATTTGACTGTTTCCCTCCCAGCCAGGGCCAGAACAAAACCAAGTAATCTCATTCCAAGACAAAGACATAAAGCATGTTGGAAAACAGAGATAGGGGGATAGAAGACACAGTATGTACCTCCCTGCCCACTATGGGAGGTCAGGAACCCCACCCAGCTATTGCACACTCTGCAATATGACAGGCTGGAGCTGTGTGACCAAATGTATTGATTATCTCTCATGAACATTGGACTTTGACACGTTAAGATTCTTGCACACTTTTTGTCCTCTCCCAAGAGAGTTCTAGAATCCAGCGATTACAATAGGAACAGCCATTCATAACTATGACTACGAGTTCTCCCAAATTTTTGGATTTTGAAAAGAAAAGTAGACTGGTCTGAAAATTATACGGCGTTATTTTGCCTTAATATCAGTCAGTCTCCCCAACGTTTCAATCTTTGATTTCAAGCATTCAGAAGAAAACAGTATTTTAGAATTTCAACAAACGAGCAACTAGCATTTCAACAAATGTGAAATAAAAAGCCTCAAAAGAGAAAAAAACAGTGGTGAAAACAATTGTTCTGTATTTCAAAGTGTCAAGAGAAAGCTAAATATTTTTTTTGTTTTTAAGGGTTTTACGACGCTTGTGACACATTTAGGCCATATCAAGGTCAGTTAAAAGAAGAAAATGGAATTGTCAAAATATTATAGATTTAAAATCAAAGCACCCAAGAAAAAATTAAGACAAAGGGGAATGGTACAAATAGGGAACAGAACAGATGTAGATTCCAACAGCATATCATCAATGTACTTAGTATGAGATCACCTTAAAGTCTCATCCAGACACCACCACAGGATCCCACGACGAGGAACACACTCAAATGTTTACAGAATACATAAAACAACTAACAATACATAACAGAGATGACTTACAAAGAAAAAAAATATCATCTCCTATACATTTGACTGTTTCCCTCCCAGTCAAGGACTCCAGCCAGGGCTGGGACAAATCTAAGTAATTCCATTCCAAGACAAAGACAGAAAGCAACCCGGAAAACAGATATAAGGGGATAAAAGACACAGCGTGACCTCCTGCCCACCATGGGAGGTCCAAGGACCCCGCCCAGAGAAAGCTAAATGATTCAATTTAATGCTGTTTAAGTAACATATTTCTAGACTTGGGTAAATACTAGTGCAATAAACAATTCAGAGAAACATACAATCATCATGAAAGAAAAATATATCAATCCTATTATATCAAAATATGGAAGGCTGTGGAGGGGGGGAGGGGGGGGGGGGAAGGGAGGTTAAAAGACGTGCTCAAAGCTCCAGCTAATAAAGTATGCATAACACTAGAGAGAGAGATAGAGAAAGAGAGAGATATAGATGGATATAGATAGATAGAGAGAGAGAGAGAGAAAGAGAGAGATGGATATAGAGATATAGATAGATAGAGAGAGAGAGAAAGAGAGAGATGGATATAGATATATATATATATATATAAATATAGTATATATATAATTTATATATATATATATAAAATATAATATATATAAATAATATATGAGAGAGAGAGAGAGAGAGAGATAGATAGTTAGAGAGAGAGAGAGAGAGAGAGACAGAAAGAAAGAGATGGATATAGATAGATAGATAGATAGATAGAGAGAGGGAAAGAGAGAGAGAGATAGAGAGAGAGAGAGAGAGAGATGGATATAGATAGAAGATAGAGATAGATAGATAGATAGAGAGACAGAACCATGAAATCTGGCCTCGTCACTAGAATAATAGCACAGTTCTATTGCATTAGTCTCTAAATCATTACATAGATTATGTATATCATGGTTAAACAGTCGGCGTAATATCAGTCATCAGCTGCCTTTTACAACACATGCCTTGAGCTGGGTCAAGAAAATATTCCAAAACTAGCTAAGTGGATACAGGGCAAAATCTTTATGATATGTGCACAAAATCTAAAAAACAAAAACAAAACACACACACACACACAAAAAAGGTTGTCGTTACTGGATGATGTATATTTGTTTTAAGGGGCTCCTTCCTCATAAAGAAAGTAGGTGGAGAACTTTCTAATGTTACTGTTTACACGTCACAAGGAATTTCCCAATTTTATAAATAGCTGGTCATGGGGAAATTTATGTCAAATCGCTCAGGGCATGTGTTGCAAAAGGCGAATATTATCTACAAAGTCAGAGTATTATAACAGATATTGAAGACGGGCACATTACATGTAGAATTTGAGAAAAAAAACCCCAAAAAACAATAGATTCATCACAAACATTTCCTACCAATCTCTTCCCCTAAATCTCTTACAAACAAATATAATATATGTGACCCACTTTGTCAATCTGGTATTATGTCCAAAAGAACTCCATGAAGAATATGGGAGTTTAAATGATCAAAATTAGGAAATCCAGTTTTTTTTCCAAGACCTAAGAAAATAAAACATTTTCCTCAATGAAGGCATTTGATGTACCGTAACTCAAGTCTGATAACCAGAGCTTAAAGCTAAATTTTAAGCTTTAGCTTTACCCTGACAAAATACCGTTTTGAGAAGTTTGATCACCTATTTATATTTTTTCCAAAAATAAAAATCAATCATTGAGTAAAATAAACAAATTAAAAATTATTTTCGAAACAAACCCAGAACGATGAAATGACAATTTTCTTTCCCCTTTAATTCTTGCCTCCATGTAATGGAGAGTACCCGTCTCATTGTGATCATAGTTATGCTTGCACTAAGCAAAGAATAATTTATACTCTTTTGTTATTTATAATATGTTCTCCATTTAAGAAAATACATTAAAAAAAAAGAAAGAAAAAAGAAAACGAAAAAAACCAAACAAAAAAAAAACAAACAATGAAAAATGAAAAAAAATACAATGAAAAATGAAAACATACATGGCCAACAGTGAAAAAGAAAACATTGCAATACATTCATGGTCATAGGTAATCCCGAGCCCATATTAAAACCCTGCAGGAAGTTGTGTTCTTATATTTACTGATTATTATTATTATTACCTATTTATCTAAATTCCTAATTATCCTATCTGAATATTTTTAGGGTTTCTTTCCCATTACCAATTTGTAAATACGTCATACTGTAGTGGCTCAAGAAATGAATGTAACGATATGAGATTTGGTAAGGTTTGCATTGTAACAGAAAAAAAAAGAAAAAAAAAAAAGTATTCAAGGCTGACAAATGTTTTTGGTAAAAAGCTTAGAGTCTAGAAATAATTTAAGAACAATATTACATGCACACTCATCTTAACAAAAACATGAAAACATGTTTACCATTAAAAAAAATAAAATTACACGCAATTGTAATGATTTGGAAGCTATTTATTGATGCATAAGTCACAGAAGAAAAATACATGTTATTTTTCATATTCAAAATGAAAAGCAACAGTTCTTTTTCTTCCTTTTATTTTTATTTATTTATTTTTTTTTTTGCATGTGTTAGGGATGATAGGATAGTAAACTGACAAGCGCAAAGTGAAAGTTCACCAACAGATCAATATTAGTTTGGACAGATCAATTTAACAACATAAGAAAAACGATGCTGCAAATTCAACTAGAAAACAATAATATAAAATGTGAAATACATACCAAACAAAACAAAAATGAATAAATTAATTAATTAAAATGAAGACACGCAAAAATTCCAAATTTAACCATTTATAAAATATATATTTAAAAAGCTGTCACACTGCTTACGACACACAAAAAAACCCCCAAAAAACCCGCTGGACTAGAGACAGGTTATTGTCCGTATGAAATATTATTATACAGTGGAACCTCCCGATTACGACACCTCCGAATAACGACAACCTCCTGATAACGACATTGACCCGTGGTCCCGATTTTTTTTCTATATAAGATCAGTAAAAATAACCTCCAAATAACGACGCACTTTTTGATAAAACCGAATAACGACATCATTTTGGCGATTTTCGGCAGTTTTCGTAGATATCTGATACTAAAAATACCGAGTATGAGTACTCAAAGTTTATAAAAACGATTCCTGCTTGAACCAATGAGAACGCAGCTTTTTTTTTTTTTTTTTTTTGACGAATCTTGGCTGATATGCATTAATAAAAACCAAGGTATAAATGTAAGTGTAAGCAAGTAAACACAAAATCTTGGAAAATGTGATATTATGTGGTGATAGAAGTAGTAGTAGCAGTAGTAGTAGTAGTAGTAGTAGTAGTAGTAGTAGTAGTAGCAGTAGTAGTAGTGTAGTGTTTTTGTGGGAGGAGGGGGAGGAATTTTGTTTGTTTTAAAGGGTTTTACAGCGCCTGTGACACATCTATGTCATATCAGCGCCAGTAAAAAGGAAGAAAATTGGAGAGTAAAAAACATTCTAGATTTACAATTGAAATGACATAAGAAAAAGTAAGACAAATGGGAATGGTTTAAATAGGGAACAGATGTAGATTCCAGGAGCACACTATCAGTGTATTCAGTTCAGATCACCTAAAAGTCTCATCCAGACACACGCACAAGAACCCTCTCAGAGGAATACACTACAATGTTTTGTTTGTTTTGTCAATGTTAATAAAAACTGGTCCCGCGGGCCTTACCACGCCCACTTTGTCCGCCATCTTGGAAACCTCTAAATAACGACACCTCCGGATAACGACATAAAAACTCGGTCCCGTGGCATGTCGTTATCGGGAGGTTCCACTGTAATATGAAATATATAATCTTGTGAGATGACTCTCTACAAGACTCTATCAACGAGGGTACAAATTGGAATTCTGTATGCCTTCAAAAATAAAAGAATATGTCACTTTTTAAGAGTTATATATAAAATTTAAAAAACAAATTGTCATTTTCCATGAATTTGGAAAAAAAAAGATGCTTTCCTTTTAATTTTTGACTATTAAAAAAAAAAAAATCTTTACAGTTCATCCTATATTTATTATCATTATTATTTTTTTGCAAATCAAATCAAAAACCTGCAATGAGTAAAGCCTTGAAATGATTCCACATCCAATCAGTACTCAGATCACATCAGGCAACACACCTCTGACATACTCAAATATATGATAGACTAGAGGTATTGTATCTAAAACTGGCAACAAAAATGCATAAACCTGTTTTTCCAGAGGAATCGGACATGACCTTTGACATCATTCCTATGTATGTTTAAGTTTAATGAATCAACATTGAATACAAAAATATCACAATCCCTATCACATAACATTCTACGATATCTCTCACTGAAAATACAGCAATCATTCTATTTTGATCAAATACACATTTTAAGTCCAGATATAAGGAACTGAGATCCATTGCAAACTTGTATCCATCAAAGACATTAAAATAATCGCCATTTTAATTCTTATTGATTGAATAAATGGTTGAAAAAGGTATGGTGGATTCATCTAAATCCAATGTCATCTCTGGTAACTTTGCTGCATCCCTGCTGTTGTATAATTTATCAATACAATCTTATAATCTTTTTTTAAAAAAAACAACAAAAAACTCCAAAACCCAAAGTTACTTAGAAATTAAAACCATTGGAATCAATTGCTCTGCGAATTTATTTTTAAAAAAAATTAAAATTAAGGGAATTTGTATTCAACTTTTTTGTCACAATTTTTTTCTTTAAATTTTAAAATCTAAATATCTACCGACTGTACATTTAAACTTTATATTTAATGATTTTTTTAAGGTTCACAACATGTTTGACTCACCGAGTTCTTCTCCTAACGATAGGTTGTATGCTATAGAAAAGAACAAGCATTTGAACTGCCTTTCTAATTGAAAAAAAATACAACCACCCTTTGATACTATTGTTTGTTCGTGTAAATTCAATCTCATTCTTGGAATAATGAATTCTAAGGAATTCAAAATCATCTAAATATGACAGCATTTTTACTGTAATACAGACAAAACACATGGCATAAATTTCAGTATTATATTATAGTCCTGGCAGTTTCATTTGTTATCTTTTTTCCCCACTATTTATCCTTTATGCTTAACTTAATGTAGGGACAATCTAAAAGGATAAAGGAATTTTAAAAAAAAGAAAAATCAATAACAACAAAATACAGTCATGTCTCTCTAATCCGGAACTCCACATGGATGTCTCCATTATAAAAAAAAATATGTTAAAATCGAGCTTTTATACAGCGCAATATCCACTAAACGTGCTCAAAACGCTTTACAAGGGGTCCCTGGCCAACAGCCACATGCCACATGTAAGACGGGACATAACGCCTATTACAATTACATTATCCAGACAGGTTGCCTGTGGTTCGATGTTTTTTTCTTCTTTATATGTACACTTTGGGGTCTGATTCCACTATCCGGATGTATCTGTAATCCGGACAAAATGCTGGGAATGGAGGTGTTTGGTTCTGGGGAACCTTGTTAGTTCCAGGAGGAATTGTCAAGCACCAGGAGAAGACAAATACTCTAACCTGGCAGGTCCCCAGGTGGCGGATAGGTCTCTAAATCTGTTGTGTTCACACATGATTCGGCAAGAGCTTTCCAGTCTTTGATAGTACGGGGTGCAAATGATACCCTGTAAGGGGCAACTGCAGTCCCGGACCAAATCACGGGAGGCCCTTTGGCAAGGCCAAGTACCCATTAGCCACCCTCTCTAGGGTAACAGCAAAACAACAGGGAGCTTCTGAAATGAGCAAAGTGCTGGTCTGGTCGGAGATGTTAAGCCAGGGGGCGCACTTTCAAAATCACAACAATCGTGCAAACGCAAATAATGATACCTGCCTACTTGAAAATTTCAAATTCAGTAAGAAATACAAAATTCATCAGTAATTAATGGTCAAATTTCAGTAATACTAAAACAAACAAAAATAATGATAGATACACCCTTTTATATTATATGTAAAATAAGCTAACCATGTTTTATAGGCCTACTATTGCCAATGCAACCTAAATGCTAAGATTGGCAGAGGCAGAGATGGTGACATAATCGGACCACATGGACTCGGAGACAGAAATGAACGAGGAAACATCTGGCAGATTGGTGTAGAACAAATAAATTAATGATTTCAAACACCTGGTTTCAACAACACCCAAGAAGAACCTGGACATGGCAATCACCAGGGGACAGAGCAAGGAACCAGATAGACTTTATAGCAGTATCATCAAGATTCAGAAATGGCATATTAAATTGCAAAACCTACCCAGGCGCCGATGTAGACAGTGACCATGTCCCAGTTGTTTGTACAATAAGGATAAAGTTTAAAGCTATTCAGAGAACAGCTGGTAGAATAAAGAGGGATTACAGGTTATGCAAAGACAATGGCATACAAACAAAAATGAGAGAAGAATTTGAAAATGCACTCATGATACAAAGCCAAAGTGAACCTGATAATGAAAAATGTGAAAAACAATTTGATATATTCCAAAAGTGTGTCAAAGCAACTGCAGAAAAGCATTTACCAATAGCTCAAATAAACAGCAAAAAGGAATGGATGACAAATGAAATTCTAAACCTATTTGAAGAAAGACGAAAATGCAACAGAGGGTCTGCAGAATACCAAACATTGAACAACCACATTAAATCCAAATGCATCGAGGCACACGAGAACTATCTAGACTGGAAATGCTGCGAAATCGAAAGAGAATACAAACCCAACCCCCAACAAGCTCACCAAAGAATAAAAGAACTATCAGGGAAAAGGAAAAGCAAAGCAGCAGGAAGTTGTATCCAAAACAAACAAGGGGAACTGCTATTTGAAGAACAACATATAGAAAACCGATGGGTAGAATACATAGGCGAACTGTACAATGATCCAAATAGAAATGAACCACCACTGAAATTCAAAGAACCATTAAGCGGACCAAACATCACCAAAAGTGAAATTGAACATGCCATGGAACGAATGAGGGATGGTAAAGCAACAGGCCCTGATGAAATATCTGTAGAGGTATTAAAAAGCCTAGGAGATCTAGCAATTGATGAACTTCACATATTATTCAACAATATATACAATACTGGGAAAATTCCAGAAGATCTCTGTAACTCTATTTTCATAGCAATACCAAAGAAAGCAGGTGCAGTCAGATGCGAAAATTTTAGAACTATAAGTTTAATAAGCCACATCAACAAAATACTGTTGCGTATAATTATCAACAGGCTAAGGAATAAGATTAACCCCGAAATCGCAGAAGAACAATATGGATTCCAACCTGACAGAGGGACAAGGAACGCAATATACCTCCTCCGTGTTTTAAGTGAAAGAGCTATACAGGTTCAGACCCCACTATACCTCTGTTTTGTCGACTACAAAAAAGCTTTTGATAGAGTACGCCACGAAGAAATACTAAAACAACTGCACTCCATTGGCGCTGATGAGAAAGACCTCAGACTCATGCAAACATTATACTACACCCAGCAGGCATCTATCAAAATCGGAAACTCTACAGGAAATTCCATTCCTATTAAGAAAGGAGTCCGTCAAGGGTGTGTTGCCTCACCAGATCTGTTTAATCTATACCAAGAAACAATCATGAGGGGCATAAATAATATGGAGGGAATAAAAGTGGGAGGTCACAACATAAATAATATAAGATACGCAGACGATACGGTACTCATTGCAACATCAGAAATCCAACTTCAAAAGATTGTTGACAAAGTGGTAGTAGATAGTGAAGCCAAGGGAATGGAAGTGAATATCACCAAAACGGAATGCATGGTAATACAGAAAAACCCCGAAAACAACAACACCTGCAATATAACGATTCACGGCGAGCAACTTACCAACGTAGAAAGTTTTAAATACCAAGGTTCAATAGTGACAACAGATGGAAGATGTAACCGAGACATACGAGCAAGAATAACTCAAGCCAAACAGGCCTTCATGGACCTGGGAAACATTTTGAAAAACAAACAGATGTCGTTCGGGATTAGATTCCGAGTCTTGAAGTGCTACGTGTGGCCAATCTTGTTATACGGATGCGAAAGCTGGACTACAAATGCAGAAACACAAAAGAACATTGAAGCTTTTGAAATGTGGTGCTTGAGAAGGATGCAGAGAATATCGTATACTGCACACAAAACGAACGAAGAAGTGCTAAAACAAACATACCAACAAAGGAAACTAATGCCCTTAATAGTGGATCGACAACTATCCTTTTTCGGACACATAGTAAGGAAAGATAAGAATGAATACCTGGCAAGTTGTGGAAAAATACCTGGTAAACGCGCCCGGGGGAGACAAAGAAAAACACTCATAGACCAACTGAAGGGCTTCACCAGCCTAACAATCCAGGAGCTGTTTGAAAAGGCAAGAGACAGGGAGGAATGGAGAGAGATAATTCATGCAGTATCCGAAGCCTGGACCAGGCATGGAACCTAGAAGAAGATTGCCAATGACCCCCGCGATAATAATATGCTTATTGATGACCTACTTTCGACACTGCACTGTGTCTACCGACGAGGGTAAAGTTTCCGTGTCGAGTCGTCACTCGTCGCCAGCCAACGAGGCATTGAGATTTTTTATTGTAGCAGGCGGTAAATAATGAAAAAAAAAAATTATTATTTTTTAATTTAACGTTGCGACCATTCGTATCAGTAATATTCCTTCTATTTCCGTAAGTCCGTAATCGTCCTTACACTTCTGTAACAATTACGGACGGTCCACAATAATAGGCAGGTATGCTGGAGGTGTTTGTTTTGTTTTGTTTTTAAGGGTTTTACGGCGCTTGCAACACATTAAGGTCATATCAGCGCCAGTAAAAAGGAAGAAAATGGGATAGTAAAAAGTTCTAGAATTACAATTAAAGCACAAAAGAAAAGGTGAGACAAAGGGGAATTGGTTCAAATAGGAAACGGATGTAGATTCCAAGAGCACACCATCAAAGTACTTAGTTTGAGATCACCTAAAAGTCTCATCCAGACACAAGCACAGGTCCCAACCAAGAGGAATACACTCAAATGTTTACAAATCAAATAATTTAATATGTAAACTAAACATAATACAATGCATAACAGAGAGATGATTTACAAGGAAAAAAATATCATCTCCCAAAACTCTAACTATACATTCGACTGTTTCCCTCCTAGCCAAGGAACTCCGGCCAGGGTCCGGACAAAACTAAGTGATCTCATTCCAAGACAATGACAGGAAACAATTGGAAAACGGGTAGACGGGGATAGAAGACACAGCATGTACCTCCCCGCCCACTATGGGAGGTCAGGATCCCCACCCAGGGAGGTGTTTGGATTGGAGAGACTTGACTGTATAAAGAAAACAAACTCGTTTATAAATTAGGGACTAATTGTTCAATGGTGAATCATCTGGAAGAGGCAATGAGACCAAAGGCTATGTAAGGGTGCACAATGATCAGTCTGAGTATTAACAGAGTAAGAAAAAAGAGAAATTATGATTTGTGTTTTGGAAAACATAATACAACATTTTTATCTCCTATCAGAGCTTAAAGAATTATAATATGAATCTAAAAATCTAAAATTGTAATGTGATTAATGATTTTTTTTTTTCTAATTTATTTGTCTTCATAAGTTTTACAATGCTTGCAACATTTTTAGGTCATTTCAAAGCAAATATTATTATTATTATTATTATTATTATTATTACTATTATTACCGTCATCATTATTACTATTATTATCACCACTATCGTCAGTAACCAAGAATATCATTATTATTAACATATGTGTGTCCTCACAACTATCATTATGAACCTTGTTTGTTCTTATTGTTCTTAAGGGTTTTACGGCGCTTGCAACACATTAAGGTCATATCAGCGCCAGTAAAAAGGAAGAAAATGGGATAGTAAAAAGTGCTAGAATTACAATAAAGCATCCAAGAAAAGGGAAGACAAAAGGGGAATTGGTTCAAATAAGAAACAGGTGTAGATTCCAAAAGCACTCTATCAAAGTATTTAGTTTGAGATCACTAAAAGTCTCATCCAGACACAAGCAGAGGTCCCCGCTAAGAGGAACACACTCAAATGTTTTACAAATCATATATAATATAAAGAAAGCATAATACAGTGCATAACAGAGAGATAATTTACAATGAAAAAAATATCATCTCCCAAAACTAACCATACATTCGACTGTTTCCCTCTCAGCCAGGGCATCTGACCAGGACCAGGACAAAACCAAGTAATCTCATTCCACGACAAAGACAGAAAGCAATTTGGAAAACAGATATAGGGGATAGAAGACACAGTATGTACCTCCCTGCCCACTATAGGAGGTCAGGAACCCCACCCAGATTATGAACCTTGATATTGTTATCATTAATGTTATCACCACTACAACACCAGTTCTGAATAAATATAAAATCATTCATCTATTGTTTTAATATTATTTTCAAAATTACTTTCTACACAATTAATACAGCTAAATGAGGATACGTACGCTGGGCGGATTTACAATGAACTGAAAAGTTATACAGTTATATAATCTTCCTTCAATGCATGGACGCTAGCGATTGAGCTTCAAAACTTCTGCAAATCTCAGGCAGAATCTAAAAAATAACCCGCAGACTTAAGACTAAACCTCTGTGTCAAATCTATTATGAGCGATTTAAATCTGAATGTGAACGTCGACTTAAATCTGAGTAATTGTATTTGAGGGTGGAGAGAGTTTGTTGAATGTGGCAGCCATAGTTGGTGTTTTGACTGAAGAATTTTGATAATCTTTTGCTTGAAGGTCTCTAAATCTGTTGTGTTCACACATGATTCGGGAAGAGCTTTCCAGTCTTTGATAGCACGGGGTGCAAATGAATATTTGAAGATGTTTGAGTTTGCAGATTGGTGGTTTTTTTGTGTGATTTTGAGTGGGTTTTCTTTGAATGCGTGAATTAAGTTGTATGTCTAGTTCTTATGGTGAGATGGCCGTCATTTGTTTGATAAAATGCAAGACAAATAATAATTCCAAAATGCCAGCAACAGTGCCAATTTATCCTTTGAAAGTTTGAAAATAATATCATACTGGCAATTGCTGTAAATCTGGCATCAACATCATGTCATCGTATTTTCCAAGCAAGAAAGAAAACAATATCACAAATGCTCAACTTTAAATATAATCACATCATATCACGTTTACACGTGTGATTGGTCAATTAACATTTTTATACCTTGATATAACTAGTGGTGAAGTATATAATAAGGATGAACTTGAATATTTCGTGTGTAAATATACGTAGCTGTCGTTAATACCCCCAGCTCATGTGTCTCTTTTGATAATACCATGTGAAACTGCCTTTTAAAAAAATGAATATTTGAGTTAAAATTAAAATCCCATTTATCATCGAGATTATTACTGTTAGCAAATATATTTCAATTTGCACGATATACCATGCTGCTTAAACAGAGATTGAAAGAAATCATGACACAAACAATGACAATAACGAGAATAAATAATAATAATAATAATAATAATAATAATAATACTAATAATAATAATAATAATAATAATAATAATAATAATAATAATAATATAACAATAATAATAATAATAATAATAATAATAATAATAATAATAATAACAATAATAATAAAAATAATAATAATAATAATAATAATAATAATAATAATAATAATAATAATAATAATAATAATAATAATAATAATAATAATAGTAACTATTTATCAAAATAATAAAATCTGCATGAAAAAGAATAAATTCTAAAAAAATCAGCTTTGATGAGCATTTTCAAATCATTTATGAAATATCATTTCATCACTAATTAATTATCACCAAAGAAATGCAAATTAAAAAAAACAGTCAACTTTCATATCATTGTGGAAAACATAAATCACCAAATAATGAAACAATGGAATTTTTCATCTTCCTTCAATCATACCAAAATAGGAAATAAGTGCATGTAAATAAATTATCAATAATAAAAATGTCAAAATTCATGAATTCATAATAGTGAACAAAATTATAATAATAATAATTTGAACTATGAAAAAAAAAAAATACAACGTAATACAATTGGCCAAATCACAGAGCTTGTAACAGTACTTTATTATACCATGTTTTCAGGATAAAACAGACTTTCTCTCCTTAATTCGTCTCTCCATTCATTTCTCCGCAGGAAGTACTTTCGTATTTCTGACATAATGAAAACGCTTGAGGTAAGGCATAACAGTGTGACAAAATCTGTGGTGGGAGAAATTGGAGATAAAAATAAGGGATATCACAAATATAAGATCAATACATGTTTGATTCACCTGTGAGATAAACATGATATTAAAAAAAATCACCCCTGGTATATCCATTTAATATACAAGACCCACCCACCATCTCAATCTTGTATAATGCCCGATAAACCTGATGTCGAAACGTGAATTCAAAGTTACAATGATCGGATGGATATGTGAAATTTTAGTTTTCTGCGCTTAGATTAGCCATAATCGAAACCTCAAAAGAATACAGAAAAATAGACAAAGCCCCATCTATTTTACTACAAATTCATTTCCGGCATCTAAATCACCTGAGATAATACCGTTTATAGGGATGGGGCACAAATGTATTTGCATTAATGGGTATTTTTTCTTCTATTCTCATATAGTTTCACATAACAAAGTGTGCGGTTTAACGGTTTGCTTGTTGTCCTCAAAGCGCTTTACAAGGGGTCCATTTAACATTTAACGTTTAAGACGGGACACGATGCCTGTTAGGCGATATTACAATTTTTTTCGCACAGAGACAACGCTTTTAATGGCCAGGTACTCATTTGTCACCTGAGTACAGTGAGAGAATGTGAGTAAAGAGCCTTCTCCAAGGACTCAACTATGCGCCAAGCGAGGCTCGAACCCAGGACCTTCCGATCCGAAAGCAAGTGTCATACCACAAGACCACATAGCTGCACAAATCAAGACAGTAAAGTGTTTTAAAAATGCAGTGAACTATTCAGAGGGTAAGTGATGATGAACAAAAATGCAATGTTACTATGCCAAAATTAAGTTAAATGGATGTATTTACACTTTTTAAGAAAAAGAGCTAAACGAAAAAGAAACTACACATCTTGTAGTCTTGACTCGACTTATTCCCCTCTCTCCTCATGGAGAATCAGGCTGAGAAAATAACATCTGGAGTTAAAGATAAAGGGAGTAAATCTGACTCATGGATGAACATCACAAAACAAACGACGTTTCTGCCTATTTTACTGATAAAGGCCGAGGGGCGAAACGTCGTTTGTTTTGTGCTGTTCATCCATGAGTCAGATTTACTCCCATAATGAGGGCACCTCTATTTATTAAAATAACATCTACAGGCTGTCCTGTCAACATCAGCAGTACAGGCCTCACTCCACAATGCAAATTCCATTTTGCTTCTTTCATTCTCAACTGTCCTTCTCCATGTTTCTCTTGGCACTTCCTCTCTTCCTCTTGCTGTCAGATGTCCATGTTAGAGCCACACGAATAGTAGTCTTAGGGTGTGTTTATTTGATTTTGTAAGTTAAAAAAAACAAACCCCACTGTACTTTGTTTTTTTTTAAATTAAAAAATTGAGATTTTATATAGCGCAATAGCAATAGCAACTCATTTTACACCTAAGCACGGTGAGAGAATGTGAGTAAAGAGTCTTCTCCAAGGACTCAACTATCCAGGGAAGACTGGAATAACCCAGGCGTAAGCCGCAGTGCAGCGCTGCAAATTGAGCTAGGGTGAGTTTGGCTTGCTCAAGGCCACACAGCAGTGGCGTGTGATTGAAGTCAGTACCTTTCGGGTACGAAGCAAAGACTGTACCGCTGCTGAGGCACACTGCCCCCTATTTCCCTGTAATATTTGAATCTAACATGACAAATCCACACTTATTGTAATGAGGGTAAAGATATTAAGGACAGGATGGATGTGGATGGAAAGGAAAGGATAGAAATGTGTCATTGTGACTATGTGTATTATGGTTAGGTGGTCATGAAAACAAAATGTATGGGTGCCAGCAGGAAGAAGTGCTGAAACCTGAAACTAAAATCTCGACACTTTGCCAAACCTAAAAATGTTCCTACTGAAAATGCGGCCTAAACTTTACTCTTATTTCATCACCATTTTTATACCATTATTAAATGATTACACAGCAAACATATTGACACAATGAGGAAATTAATTTGATTTTAAAACCAACTTATAATACATAGTGAAATACTCACAGTGCAGTTGTCTCTCTCTAGGGGAGCCAAAGAACAGAGAGAGACAGAGAGTACCAGAGGTAATCCCTCAACATTTTTTGAAAAATTTAGTATACCGGAGGTATTTGACTTCGAGATATCGCGAAACCGGAATTCTAGAATGAACCAGAAAACTGACACCCATGACAAAATGAGAGCTTTTATATTTATAAAATGTACTCAAAGCATTTTACAAAAGGTCCCAAGCTGTCAGCAGCATTGAACATGTCAGATAAGACATGATGCCCACAAGGCACAATTAATTACAATTTCAAATGAATTTTATTACCTGAGAAAAAGAGAGCCTCAGTTTGGAATGTCCGTTGTAGAGGAGGCAGGTATATAACCATCAGCTGTCCCAGAATGGAGCCACCTACAGCGTAAAGGAATGTCTTGTTGGTGAAAAATCCGATTTTGAAGATGGACTTTGTCTGGAGAGGACAGGAGAGAAGATACAGTAGAATTACTTTAAACCGAAATTTTGGGGACCTTCTAAACCATTTCGGTTTAAAGACATTTTGGTTTAAAGCAAGTTCCCGTTTTGCGATGTTTTTCAAGTGTAGTAACTATAATTTAAGGAATTTGCTCATTTAATCATATCATGGGTTTCCCCTTAAATGGAGTTGTTGAATAAATGCCGTCTTTGTAACCATTTTTTTTAAAATGTTATTTTATTATTCTTTTTGTGTGTGTGTGTGTGTGTGTGTGTGTGTGTGTGTGTGTGTGTGTGTGTGTGTGTGTGTGTTTAAAAAATAGTTTTCGGGTTTTTCGTTTTCCATTCCAAATACAGTAGAATTATTTTAAACCGAAATTTTGGGGACCTTCTAAACCATTTCGGTTTAAAGACATTTTGGTTTAAAGTAAGTTCCCGTGTTGCAATGTTTTTCAAGGGTAGTAACTATTTAAGGAATTTGCTCATTTAAACGTATCATGGGTTTCCCGTTAAATGGAGTTGTTGAATAAATGCCGTCTTCATAACCATAAATTTTAAAAAATATTCTTTTTTTTTTCTGTTTTAAAAATATTTTTGGGGGTTTTCGTTTTCAATTCAAAATTGTTGAAAGAGTTGAGTTCGGGATGCCGTGTAATTTACATATCTCCGTCTTGATCAACTTTTTTTTTCATCGACTTCACATAGTATTTTGATTTTAAACTCCAACGTGTAAGCACAGTGCTTTCTTTTAGACATCTTTTAGTAAAATGTAAAGCTAAAATAAGATCGAAAGTTCTTGTGCGATAATTGATAATGAATGATGCGCAGCTATTCAGAGGTGAAGTGAAATGGAAATGAAAAGGCGTGTCAAAGCTAAGCTGTCTACTCCACATCCCTCTTTTGTTGAAAAGCCATTTCATTAGGTTCAGAGGCCTTATTACATAGAACCTCCCCCCTCCCCCTCCCCCCCCCCCCCCCCTCACACACACATTTAAACAACGAAATGGAAATGAAATGGCATTTCAATTGTAAGTTGTCTGCCCCCCCCCCTCCCCCCTCCTCCTTATTGTCGTGTTGAAAATCCAGTCAGTTCCAAAGCATCAACACACGAGCGAGAACATCTCGCTTGCGTTATTCTACACCCCAACTACCCCTCTTTCCTCATTTTTCGCCTGTCAGTCACCCGTTGTCTTCCTTTTCCAGTCTGCGATTGTGGTGTTGGCCAAACCCAAGTGCAGTGATTGAAGTGTATGATGTAAAATATTATTTTGTGTTCCTTTGACTGATTGATAAGAAAGAAATTTGATCGGCTATGTGGTCTTTGATCGGCTATGTGGTCTTGTGGTATGACACTCGCTTTCGGATTGGAAGGTCCTGGGTTCGAGCCTTGCTTGACGCACAGTTGAGTCCTTGGAAAAGACTCTTTACTCACATTCTCTCACTACACTCAGGTGTAAAATGAGTACCTGGCCGTTAACAGCATTGTCTCTGTTCGAAAAAATTGAAATATCGCCTAACAGGCGTCATGTCCCGTCCTACATGTTAAATGTTGCTGTTGGCCAGGGACCCCTTGTAAAGCGCTTTGAGCACATTTAGTGGATATTGCGCTATATAAAAGCTCATTATTCATTATTTATCGATAAGAAAGAAATTAAAAAAACGGATCGAGATTAAACTTAACAATCATGTGTCACAATCAATAAGTGAACTAAAGTCCATGCAGGCAGAGCTGCCAATCCTAGCCAATGAAAAATTGTGTATAATGGAGATCCAAAATGAGTCACGATTTTGTTGGGTTTTTTTAAATGCGTACAATCCTGCAAAACCGATAATTAGCACTAAATCGGATGATGGACAATTAGACCATACTGGTCATATTATAATTGATAACTTAAATCAATGAATAAACTTACTCTTTATAGACAATATATAAATAGCATCTACTTCCAGGATCCACTTATAAATCTGATATGACCCACCCAGATAATGCTACATTGATGTTTGTTTGTTTGTTTTTAAGGGTTTTACGGCGCTTGCAACACATTAAGGTCATATCAGCGCCAGTAAAAAGGAAGAAAATGGGATAGTAAAAAGTTCTAGAATTACAATTTAAGCACAAAAGAAAAGGTCAGACAAAGGGGAATTGGTTCAAATAGGGAACAGATGTAGATTCCAAGAGCACACCGTCAAAGTACTTAGTTTGAGATCACCTAAAAGTCTCATCCAGACACAAGCACAGGTCCCAACTAAGAGGAATACACTCAAATGTTTACCAATCTATAATATAATATGTAAACTAAACATAAATACAATGCATAACAAAGAGATGATTTACAAGGAAAAAAATATCATCTCCCAAAACAATAACATACATTCGACTGTTCCCCTCTCACGCAAGGACTCCAGCCAATGTCAGGACAAAACCAAGCAATCTCATTCCAAGACAAAGACAGAAAGCAATTGGAAAACAGATTAGAGGGGATTGAAGACACAGCAAGTACCTCCCTGCCCGCTATGGGAGGTAGGAACCCCACCCAGATGCTACATTGAACCCCCTATATGTACGTCCAGGTCAACAAACAGATTAAAGTGTTTAAGTACACTAAAAGAGTGTATGATTGTTAAAAATGCTTTAAAAATATAACAATTTAATAAAACATACACTCCTGAGCAAAATGTGTACAATGAGCAAAAATGCGTAAGAATATACATTAAAAAAAAAAATAAGGTTGATACTACTGCTGATGGAATCTAAAATGGAGTCACTTTAACATCTTAAAGCAGACATTTTAAAAAACTCGTAAGGACAGACTCAAAGCGCTTAGAGTCTGGTGTCTCGGAGTTATAGCGCTATATAAGTTTTCAGCATTATTATTTTTTATTATTTAAGTTCCAATAGAACATAATTACTCAATTTAATATGACAATTATATCCATTAATGATTATACATAAATTTTTTTTTTTAATGTTTCAAAAATCTAAACTTACTGAAGACCGACAGCTTAGGGCATTAAACATGTCAAAAAACACGAAACAAGTAAACGTCATAGTTGTATCACGTGGGGTGATCTTTCCATCTTGCATCTGAAAAAAAAAAAAAATACAATTATGTGGTGACTTTCTCCATTATTGTGTCATTGAGTTGAAAGATAAATGTTTAATAGTTGATCAAATTTGTTGTTGTTTGTAATATCTAAGATTTCTGGTGGGAGAGTGTTCCATTCCTTGACGGTTCTTGGGAAGAAACTGTTTTTATATGTGTCGGTTCTGTATGTTGGAATTTTGAACTTACTGCTGTGATAATTTCTTGTGTAGGCTATGTACAGTGTTGTTTTGTGAAATATTGTGGTAGATAGAGTTACTGCTGTTTTGTTGGAATGTACTGTTCTACCGAGTTTCCTTGTCATCAAAAATCGTCTACAATAATATTAATGTTTGAATCTTATCAACATTTCATTGACTTTTTCACTGCAACCTTTATTGGTTCCATTTTGAAATAGAAAAAGGAATGAATATTGCGTGACAAAAGAGTAAAAAGAAATAAGGCCCTCATACCATAGCCATCTTTAACATATAGCCTGACACTAAAACCCTCTAGGACTGGCAGTTTGACATCATTTTTTAGGTTTGTGTAGCGTCTAGTGAGTTGTCGTTAGTAGAGCTCAAGGAAACAAGTTGTTTCATTGGTTGAACTATTGAATACAACTCACGATTTGTTTTCTTTTGTGGCAAAAGACTGGCATTTTGACGTCATTTTTTGGTCAGTGTCGGGCTATAACTTTACAAAGGCTACGCTCATACAAACAATGGACAAACTTAAAGTAATCAAAAATAAAATGATCAACAAAAAAACAGTACATTCATTTAAATAATAAATAAATAGATAAATAAATAAATAAAATAAATAAATAACTAATAAATAAATAATAAATATAATAAATAAATAATAATAAATAATTAACTAAAATAAATAAATAACTAAATAAATAAATAAATAAAATTTATAAAGCGCCAATCTCCACCTAACATGTTTTACGGCGCTTTACAAGACATAGGTGATATGAGAAGGTAAGGCTTGGTTAGTTACCAGCATTCTCCATATAAGTTTTGAATGAAAGTTATAAAATAGAAAGTTTTCAAATTCCACACTACCTCTCTATGAAAAGTCCACAGTGTCCCACCGATGATGAATAAGGAAGAGGACAAGACGTTGAAGATGAGCTGCCGGTTGATAATGTTGTCGCTGACTTTACGTGGGGGTTTACATAACACATCGCGATCCACTGGCTCCACACCCAGACTGAAATAACAAATTGATAGTAAAATAATAACAAAAAACCTTGAGCATACAGCATAATATCCACTAAATGTGCTCAAAGTGCTTTACAATGGGTCCCAGGCCAACAGCAACAATCAACAAATAGAATGAGACATGATGCTTGTGAGGAATATTACAATTTTTTAAAATATAATAATGACATTATGATAATGATGATGATGATGATGATGATGATGATGAGGTGGAGGAGGATGACGATAATGACAAATGACGACAATGATATGATTATAGGACGATGCAGATAATGATGATGCTGTGGTAGTGGTGTAACTGATGAAATGAATTAGAACATACCTTTGTGCTGGAGGTCCGTCCATTATGATGTTAATCCACAAAATCTGCATGGCATTCAAAGGATTAGGGAGGCGAGTGATCATAGCAATGGCAACAAGAGAAAGGGCTGCAATGCTCCTAAAAAAAATAATTAAATGTTTGATCAACAAACATATATATGATTTTTTTTTTGTTTGTTTGGAATTTTCTAATGCACAAATACTGAAAATCTTTTCAATTTTTTATTTTGAGATTTCTTAAAATACTTTCTTATAATATATATTAATATAAAAATATATTATTTTAAAAAATATTTACCACAATGTTTGAGACAGTCTACATTAATGTTTCAGGCTTAATTTGCCATCGTCAGGACTGAGTTGTTTTGTTGACTGTTGTTGTTTCTTGAAGTGGTTCCGGTTTAAAGTTGATTAACAAGAACTTCTTTCGATGTGGACACGTTCCGTACATCTCACTTTTCGTGTTGAGTGTGGCTTCATGAGGGTGTTTGATTATAGTATATTTCTCTTCCAGGCATAAGCTACATTGTTTTGATGTTGGTGTGTATCCTGTTGCTTTAGATAAAATTTTCCATGAAATGTTGTGGTCCAGTTTGTTGTCTTTTAATTTCCAAATATGTTCGCTGAGTTTTGTGGATGTTTTTTTGTTAGTGTTTCTAAATGTTGAGGTGTGGAGGTTGTATCTTGTTTTGAAATTATTTTCTGTTAGTCCTACATATTTTTCTTGTTTGTTTGTTTTAGTTTCTGTGACTGTGGCTTGGTAAATTAAACTTGATTCTAAGCATTGTTTGTTTAGCGGGCAATGTTCTTTATTTCTGCAGTTGCATTTTCTGGTGGGTGGGTTTTGCTCTTGTCGGTGGTTTATTAATATTTTTTTGTTGTGGCTTGAAATTATTTGTTCTATGTTGCGCATACACGAGTAGCTTATTTTTATGGTATTCCTGTTGATAATTTTATGTAGCTTGTGGTTTTTTGGAAAGTGTGTATCAATTAATTTCAGGAACTGCTGTCCTATGTTTGTGCTGACGTTTTTGTTGAAAGGTGGGTTGAACCAAGTTATGTGTCGTTTTCTTGTTTTACGTTCTTCACTTGTGTGTTGGGGTTTACATGAGAGGGAGGCGTCTGTGTATTCAAATGGTGTGTTGTATCCGCTTTTTGTGAGTGCTTCTTTGTAGGGGGTGGCTGCGACGTTGAATATCTCTCTGTTTTCCGAAAGTTTGCTCACCCTCAGTGCTATGTTTTTTGGTATGTTTTCAATGACGGGACGGGGGTGGTTGCTGTTTTTATTAATGTAGCTAATGGTGTTGTTTGGTTTTCTGAACGGTTGGAATGCATTGGATTTTATGTCGAATGTGATGTCGAGGAAGTCAACTGTTTTTTTGTTTGCTTCTATCGTGATTTTCAAATTGTTGTTTTGGAATATTTTACAGATTTGTTTTTTGATGTTTTCGTTCTCTCTTGGTCGTCTGTTGGTTATAGCGAGTCCGTCATCTCTATAGAGGCCGATGTATGTGTGTGTATGTTGCAGTTGTGACAGGATGTAGAGTCCGACCAGTTCGCATGTTTCAGCACCATCGAACGAACCATTGTTACGTCGAAATCATTATGTCGCTTTGTCCACGGCGTGTTGTCATAGTATAGTGTGCTGTGCTTGGTGTGTTTGATGATGTGTTTTTCCTCTTCTGTGATGTTGGTGTATTTTGCTGCGAATTCCAATGCTTTGTTTAGTAAGTCTGGAGTGATGGAGGGGTAAAAATCGCAAATGTCGAAAGAGATGAAAGTGCAATTTTCTTTGTTTTGGATATTTTTAAACCATTCAATGACTTCATCGGTGTTTTTCCACTGGTTGAATTTAGTTGCTTCTTTGACGTTTTTATTTATTTTTTCTAATATCTTTTTGCTGATTTTTCCAATTTCAGATTTGTATGGATTTATTAGTCTACATTTTGGATTATTTTTTAAGTCAGGCTTGTGATCTTTTAATGTGATGAACGCTTCTCTTCTTGGTGCTATATCGATTCGATCGCTAAGGTCAAGTCTGTTCGCTATATTCTTATCTTCTTTTGTGATCTCTTCGGTTCTATGTGTTCTGTCTTTTTTATAGTCTTTGTTGATTTGTTTGTGTGTCATTTTATCATATTCCTCAGGTGTCATTTTGTAATAGTTGTTGGATTTGTCGGCTGGTATCTGAAATTAATTGATACACACTTTCCAAAAAACCACAAGCTACATAAAATTATCAACAGGAATACCATAAAAATAAGCTACTCGTGTATGCGCAACATAGAACAAATAATTTCAAGCCACAACAAAAAAATATTAATAAACCACCGACAAGAGCAAAGCCCACCCACCAGAAAATGCAACTGCAGAAATAAAGAACATTGCCCGCTAAACAAACAATGCTTAGAATCAAGTTTAATTTACCAAGCCACAGTCACAGAAACTAAAACAAACAAACAAGAAAAATATGTAGGACTAACAGAAAATAATTTCAAAACAAGATACAACCTCCACACCTCAACATTTAGAAACACTAACAAAAAAACATCCACAAAACTCAGCGAACATATTTGGAAATTAAAAGACAACAAACTAGACCACAACATTTCATGGAAAATTTTATCTAAAGCAACAGGATACACACCAACATCAAAACAATGTAGCTTATGCCTGGAAGAGAAATATACTATAATCAAACACCCTCATGAAGCCACACTCAACACGAAAAGTGAGATGTACGGAACGTGTCCACATCGAAGAAAGTTCTTGTTAATCAACTTTAAACCGGAACCACTTCAAGAAACAACAACAGTCAACAAAACAACTCAGTCCTGACGATGGCAAATTAAGCCTGAAACATTAATGTAGACTGTCTCAAACATTGTGGTAAATATTTTAAAAAATAATAATTCGCTCCATTACTACATGTCGAGCACTTTTCGTACCATATTTGTATCAAACACGATCCAATATATATATATATATGTATACATTGTCGTCATAGATTCTCAAATTTGTGTTTATACATTTTTATGCATGCTACGTCGGTAAACGAATTTCCATTTTTTTGGATGAATAAAGTATATATTATTATTATTATTATTATTATTATTATTATTATTATTATTATTATTATTATTATTATTATTATTATTATTATTATCATTATTATTATTATTATTATTATTATTATTATTATTATTATTATTATTATTATTAATATTATCATTAAAACAATAATTCATCAAGTTTTAAAGATGTTATAATTATAATTTCTATACTTTCACAGAACACTAAATTATATCAAAACGATAATACTCTGAGTAGCTTTAATTTCTTGAGTCAATATTATGGACTTATTTGATTTGCAGCATTTTTTTTGTTTTTTTGTTGTTGATAATTTCATCACACAGTACAAGAACTTTTGATTGATTTCTATTCCAAGTTTTTGTTCCATGTTAAAGAGTAAAAGAGACTCTTCAACTCTAGAATGGAAGGTTTGCTACCCGTTTGTGGAAAAATACGTATAAACTTGTAAATCATCAAAAGCTGGCATATTCGCAGTGATTAGGATAAAAATAAAATAAGTTTCTTTCAATAAATAAAAAAAAAAAACCAAATGCCACTTACGTGCTAAGTTGAAAATTAACAAAATTTTTGATGTTGTAATAAATTCCTTTGCCTTCCTCCATGGCAGCCCTGTGAAGAGGGTAAAAAAGCATGTAAAAATCTGTTTTAAAAATTGACTTTAAGGTGCTTGCTTATCCATCAATCATTCCAACCATCAACAAAGAGAAAAATGAGCGTGTTTCCAAAAATAAAAAATCAAGATCGTTGATCAGAGATAGGTTCTTTCGCAAAAATGCTAAATGCTTTGTTCAATATATTATGTGTACAATTATATGTCCAATCATTAAAATGTATTCTACTTTTTTTTTTTTCAAAGGTTGGCATCTGTGTCTTATATCAAATTATCATTATATATTCTGTTTTACTAAAATATTGTTTACTTCAGAACACAATTGTCAAAATTGGATAATTAATGTAGTTGGAGTACATATACAAACATCAAAGATAAAAGAAGATATCCTGATTCAGTAAAATGAAGTTAAATTTACCCTTCATTTTAATCAAGAAAGACAAAATAATGTGGACGGATGCCTTGGGCTTCCATTTTCCCATAGGGAATGAGATCAGCGGAAGAGTAGCATCCCTTGATTGGACGTCACCTTACAGAGAGAACGTCAAAATGGTTTTGCGCATGCGTCTCTCTCTCGTCCTTGCTTTCGGTGAAGTGTCTCATGCCGCACAACCAACATGGCGTTCTCTCTCTAATAACTTTTTTTGCTCGTGACTTCCAATCAAGGGATGCTACTCTTCCCCTAATCTCATTCCCCATTGATGTGGTAAATGATGACTTGGACATACAAATTTATCATCAACCACAATTCGGAGATAAAAATTCCCTCAGAGTCATTGGGATCCATAGAGCCTGAGTTAACCCCCCGTATCTACAGCATGAAACGGACAATCGTAATTGCTTGCTACCCTTTGGACACGATGCTAGTCTATCGAAAGTACTTTCTGCCAGCTCTAAGGGACCCAATCACTTTAAATGCCTGCACTAATTCAAATTCTTTTCTTTTTATTCTAAATTTAAAAAAAAAACACAAAAAAAAATTTCTTTTGCCTTTAAACTCAAAACAAATATTTGCATTTCACTCACAAAATGGTGTTGAGATTATCATCCACCAGAATCATATCAGCGGCCTCCTTGGACACATCAGTTCCTGTCTTTCCCATGGAAATACCGATATCGGCAGTCTTGAGTGCCACAGCATCGTTGACACCATCTCCCGTCATACCAACTACATGGTGGACTGATTGTAATGCCTGATGACATTTAAAAAAAAAAATGAGCTTTATATAGCGCAATATCCATTAAATGTGCTCAAAGCGCTTTACAAGGGGTCCCTGGTCAACAGCAACATTTAACATGTAGGATGCCTGTTAGGTGATATTACAATTTTTCGGACAAAGACAACGCTGTTAACGGTCAGGTACTCATTTTACACCTGAGTACGGTGAGAGAATGTGAGCAAAGAGCCTTTTCCAAGGACTCAACAATGCGCCGAGCGCGAGGCTCGAACACAGGACCTTCCGATCCCAATGAAAGTGTCATACCACTAGACCACATAGCCGCACATATTTATGGACACATTGACTAATTTAGGAGGCTACGATAAGAGGTCATTTTGTATGTTGAAGGACATGACATGGTGCAGGATGAAGGAAAAGGAGTGGAATAGGAATTGAATTGGCATAGTCGAGGACAGAATGAAATAAAAGGAAAATGGCCATGCCTTATATGTGTACTGGAGCGCTCAGAGCCAGTTTTATATTATTATTATTATCATTATTATTATTATTATTATTATTATTATTATCATTATTATTATTATTATTATTATTATTATTATTATTATTATTATTATTATTAGTAAATGTTAATTTTTATACAGAATCCATTGGTTCAAACTTTTAATCTCCAATTTTTTTCATTTTGTAAATGTTCATTTTTATATACAATCCATCAGTTCAAACTATAAATCTCTAACTTTCTCAACTTTGCTAATGTTAATTTAGTATGTGAATAAATAGACAACCACAAAGGCAGGTTAGACCGCAATCAGATATACAATTTTCGTAAGGGTCAAACCACACGATACGAAGAAATGAAAATTGAATCACTCCCACGATTATAAATTTAAAAAATTATGCCTTTTCCGCCACGACATCATAAGACATCGTCGCCTAGGCATTCCACGAAGGAATATAGATAACTCATCAAACACTCCCACAATTATGATCTTCGTAAAAAAAAAAGACATACCTTGACAATCTTAAGTTTGTGTCGGGGGGTGACTCTGTAAAATATATTGATGTTACTGATGACGTCCGCCAGCTGGTCGACGTTAAGCTGCTCTAAGGTATCACCTGACATACAATTTCCTCCCTGAGAATACATTCCCAACCTGGCACCTGTGATACAGAATTTAAGAGATAACTTTTGATTAGAAATATAAAAAATAAATAATTTAATAATAATTGAGCCTTATATAGCGCAATATCCACTAAATGTGCTCAAAGCACTATACAAGGGGTCCCTGGTCAACAGCAACATTTAACATGTAGGACGGGACTTGGAACGCATCACAGGCATGTATAAGGAGGGTACAGATTTTTGTAAACAGGTGCATGCGTAAGCTACTCAGAATAAAATGGATGGATAGAATAAAAAATGAAGAAGTATGGAAAAGAACACAGCAGAAACCAGTGGGAGAGGATATAGGAAGAAGACGATGGAGGTGGATTGGACACACGCTTAGAAAGAATGACTCAACCATAACAAAGAAAGTATTGGACTGGAACCCTCAGGGCAGAAGATCAAGGGGAAGGCCACGAGGAACATGGAGAAGAATTAAAGAAGCTGATATACAGAGAAGTGGTAAGACCTGGAATGAGATAAAAAAGTTGGCTCAGGATAGAGAAGGATGGAAACTGTTTGTCTGTGGCCTATACCCTGACCCAGGGTGAAAAAGGCAATGATGATGACGGGACATGCCGCCTGTTTTACAATTTTTCGGACAAAGACAATGCTGTTAACGGCCAGGTACTCATTTTTCACCTGAGTACGGTGAGAGAAAGTGAGTAAAGAGCCTTTTCCAAGGACTCAACTATGCGCCGAGCGCGAGGCTCGAACTCAGGACCTTCCGAAAGCGAGTGTCATACCACAAGACCACATAGCCGCACACCTTTACAATTAATCAAGTATTTAAAATACTCATAATTCTTAAAATATTTTAACAGCTTAAGTAAGCAAAGGAGAAAAAGATATGTTTGCATTTTTAAAAATATCTCTTTGTGAAAAGATAATGTTCAATTCATTGAACTATAACAAGTGAATAATCTGAAGCTGATTCTGACTTGATTTTGAAGTCCAAATTTAGGTGGGAAACATGGTCTTGTCTTTGTATAAAAATTGTATAAAAATAAAACAATAATAAAAAATAAAATGTAGAGGGCGGTTGTCTCCACCAACATGTTCAATGACGTTTAACAAGAATATAGTTGTCATGACTTTAAAAAACTAAATGCTGCAATAATTGTAGATAATCTATTAAGTTACGCCGATATTAATGGAATATGAAGAATGTGGTTTTTAAATATTATTTTAGCCTCTTACGACACTTAGAGGTTTAAACTTGAAAATATAAAGACAACAATGTCAATAGACTGTTCTTCTGAAAATTAAAAAAAAAATATATCAATTTGTTTTCTCATAAGTAAAATGTCTAACGTCCACAAGACTCCTACATATTCTCAGAACTACAGTAACACTTCCATGTTACTTTGCAGACTTGCCAAATTGAAAACTTCATATTTAGTAATTTTAATGTCAATTTTTAGTAACTTGACAAGGAAATTCGTAATTTCTGAAATTGTGTATGAACAACCACAATATTATTATTATTATTATTATTATCATCATCATTATAGTAGTAGTAGTATTAGTAGTAGTTGTTGTTGTTCTTCTTCTTATCATTATTATTTTTATTATCATTTAAGTATTACTAAGAATTAAAAATTCGTAATTTTCCATAAAATTTCATATTTGGCCATGAAATTTGTCTAAAATTTGTAAAACTACGAAAAATTCGTAAGATTCGGCATGTATGACTTTGCATTAGAAATCCTTACCAACAGCCTTGGCCGTGTCTTCAGAGTCCCCAGTCAACATTTTGACAGCAACTCTCATTCCTTGCAATGTTTCTGTGGCCTCCCGTACCCCTTCTCTAGGCGGGTCAATAATTCCCACCATTCCAGCAAATATAAGGTCCATTTGGTCTGTACCTACGGACATGCCTAAGACTGGACGAATAAACAAAATTCAGAAAAAAATAAGTGAATCAGGCAGAGGTATGGTCTATCTCAATTCATCAAAATAATATATAAAGTGTTGCTATTAGTTCTTGGTTGTATATTTTTACATTTTTGTGCATTTGCATATATATATATATATATATATATATATATATATATATATATATATATATATATATATATATATATATATATATATATATATATATATATATATAAGGAGTTTGGAACTGGAAGAATATATAGAAGGTGTGACCTCACGACTTCTCTCTGCCGCATTGTGGAAGAAAAGAGTTTGTTCCACCCACCTCTGAGTCCTGTAGCTGCCAGGGCATGGCCTTTGTTGCCCAATTCTTCCCTGACTTTATCGTTCATCAACTCGACGCGGTCATTGCTGTCGTAGTAATGAGTTGACCTTTGCAAAACATACTCAAGAGCTCCTTTGACAAACAGGCTGACTTGTTTCTATAGAAAAGAGATAAAAAGAAATAATAACAATTTCATGGAAACATTCATAAAAAAAATAAATTATCATTTAAAACTTATCAATGGCTTTATCTCTTGTTTAAAATAGATTCCAAATCTATTAGGGTTTATCTCCAATTGCAAAAAAATACTTTATTGTGTTTTAAAATGACTTAAAACGATATTAAAATTTTTTTTAATGAAAAAAACAAACAAAAAAACCCCAATCAATATTTTTTTAAACTAAAAAAACACCTTGGCATCTTTCAATAGATCCATAAAATGATGGATGCTAAGTTTTACCATTTACCAGGATTACCTTCAATTCAGTCCTTTTTGGTATACTCTATGCAACTCACCTCTTTAATATCGATATAAAAAGGAGGTAAATCAAATTGCATAGAGTGATAAATATCTAAGCTTTATTATATAAACTTGGTCAACTTAAAAAAAAAAAAACAACATAAAAACACATGTATTTTTTTTCAAAAGAAGAGACCTTAAAACGGTAAAAACAACCCCCCAAAACCAAACTATTTTTATCACTAACCTCATTTCTGACATGGTGACACTTCACTGCCATAACCTTGGTGTCGCTACTAAAAGGCCATTCTTGAAGTCTGACGTAGTTTTTGCGGACATCTCCCATGTTGAACTAATGAATGAATGGAATACAATAGTTTAACAATGCTAAAATTAATGAAAGCTCCAAATAATTCAATTTGTAGTGCAGTGAACTCAAAATTAAGGGGACAGGCAACAATCCCTGGTTCATTTGAGATTTATTTTTCTGACTCCTCTGTCCACCTCACAGTTTGATTTTGTTTTAAAGGGTTTTACGCGCATGCAACACATTAAGGTTATATGAGCAACAGTAAAATGGAAGAAAATGGGATAGTAAAAAGGGATACACTCAAATGTAAACATAACAATACAGTGGATAAAAGAGAGATGATTTACAAGGAAAAAAAATATCATCTCCTACAACTATTACATTTGACTGTTTCCCTCCCAGCTAGGGTACCCGGTCAGGGCCTGGACAAAACCAAGAAATCTCATTCCAAGACAAAGACATCAAAGTGCAGATAAAAGCAATGGGATGTAATGAATACTATACCAACCTTATTGGCAGCAGATAACAGAGCCCCCTCTGTAGGTTGCCCTAGTAATCCTTGGTGAGTGATCTCAGCATTGTTACACACGCATCCGATCTAAAAGAAATTTTTAAAATGATCACCTAGGCAACTCAAAATAAGATAAATAGATATAGTTGATTTTACCCACATGTACATATTTTCTTGGTATATAAAATTGAGTATAATCTAACTTCATGTAATTTTCACTGAACTCCAAAAGAACTTAACACTTAATGTAGGCCATACTGTGAATAAATACTATGACACTATCAAACATTTGACTTTTGCGTTATAAACAATGAATATTGACATTTGTTAGTGTACCCCCTTTACATATTCTGCAAATTGCTTATAAAAATTTCTGAAATATATTTCCAGCATTTATGACTTTTACAAGTCAGAATTAGATATCTACATGGCATTAATTGATTTAAGTCACTTTTTTAAAAAAGGACATTAAAAAATACAACCAAACGTACAGAGAAAAACAAAAACAAAAAATGCAATAATCCAATGAAAACACAGTAAAATGACATACCTCAATGACACGTTTGATGGCATCTTCTGAGGTCTTGGAAGTTTGAGATAAGACTTTAACGACTCCTGGAGTATCGTATCCCACTCCTGTCAACTGAATCGTCAATGAGAAAAGACAATTAAAGAAATTTTCCAAATTCAAATACTTGATCCAAAAAAAAAAAAAAATAAATAAATCCCTTTGAAAACTTCTTCATAATCTTTAAGGTCAATGACCTGATGTTGTAGAGTTACCATAGTGGCCTTTATTGTTTGTCATTCTGTCTTGTTTGTTTTTCGTTTTAATTACATCTTTTAATACATAAAGTGTCGCTATTGGTTCTTGGTTGTATATTTTTACATTTTTGTTCATTTGCATATATATATATATATATATATATATATATATATATATCTATACATTGTCGCCATAGATTATCAACTTTGTGTTTATACATTTTCATGCATGCCACGTCTGTAAACGAATTTCCATTTTTTTAAATGAAAAAAGTATATATTATTATTATTATTATTATTATTATTAATACCAAATGTACCAATACCAAAAGATTCTTTTCGGCTCAGATGTCTAACACTCTGAATGTGACAGGTTTTTCTGATGTATTCTTCCAATTACAACAAACAAACAAACAAACAAACAAACAAACAAAAAAACACAGAACAAAAAAACCTCAACTTATTTCATCATGGAAATTATACATATCAGAGAGTTTTATACAGATATGACTGAGGTCGACTGATTTTTTGGGACAGTTTTTTTTTTCTCGTCTATTTTTCATTCTTGCTTTGTCTAACACCTTTCATACACACTTGTTCAGATCTTTATCTTATACTGGTGCCTGCTCCTTAATTTCTTTTAGTTGATATGACAATACAGAGGATTATCATTATATTCATCACGTTGAATTTTCATTTGTGGACGCCTTAATTATATTGAAAACAAAACTATTATGCAGTTTTTAATAATATTCCCCTCATAAAAAAAATAATTAATTAATTAAACAAAGAAAACAAAATTGAGCTGAGCTTTATACAACGCAATATCCACTAAATGTGCTCAAAGCGCTTTACAAGGGATCGCTGGTCAACAGCAACATTTAACATGTAGGACGGGACATGATGCCTGTTAGGCGATATTACAATTTTTCTGACAAAGACAACACTGTTAACGGCCAGGTACTCATTTTACATCTGAGTACGGTGAGAGAATGTGAGTAAAGAGCCTTTTCCAAGGATTCAACTATGCGCTGAGCACGAGGCTCGAACCCAGGACTTCTGATCCGAAAGCGAGTGTCATACCACTAGACCACATAGCCGCACATAAACAATCAACAATATAAACAATCAGGAAATTCTCCTCTTCTAATGACGTACAGCTGATTGAGAAATTAAAGGTAAAGAAAAACACTTCAAATCATCAAGCTGAATTTAAAACAACAAGTTGAGAAGTCTTTACGCCATGACTTTTGATGATGCCCTAATGTTGACTTGAATTTCTAACTAAACCAATAACTCTTATTGTCAAAATAAACAACGTAAAAATATGGAAACTTTTCTTGAATCAAAAATTTTACAAAAAAATATAAATATAAATAATAATAATAATTTTTGCTTAGCTCCCTTGTGTTTTTGAAGGTCCTGATAGCTAAGTAAGCAGAGCCCGCGCTTCAGACCAATAGGGACTAAGATCGATTCCTGGCGAAGTCGATATTTTTTCTGACAATCTGTCTGGAGGAAAGTACTTTGTTATAATCTAGCATCCTATCCAAATGATAGCATGCATGCAACTGCTATTGTCCGTTTCGGGCTAAAGAAACACCAGGTCCACTGGTCTAATGACTCTGAAGGACCACGTAATCTTTTCTCTCTTTGTGTTCCCATGAACAAGCTATTAAATAAAGTTATCATTGTCCATTCATAACCCAGAGTGTTAAGTAAATCCAAAACAGTGAACCATAACATTATCGAATACAAATTTAATAAACAAAACTTAAATCAAACAGAGATACACTGTCTACAAGCCTAAAAGTTTTACTCACAACATGTAATGTTCTTAATTATGGTTGCTATAATAATTTTTGGAAACTATTTCTGACAAATTCTCTATTCAAAACCTTAACTATCATTATCAAAGCCCTTTCATTACCTCAGCATCACTCCCATCAGGAGTGACAACGCGTGTCACGGTCATTTCATTCTTTGTCAGCGTTCCTGTTTTATCACAGCAGATCACGTCCACACAGCCTGAGAGAGATTGAAGATTTAAAATAGAGAGAAACACATCAAAATAAAATGTAAAGAAAAAATAAGATTTAAAGAATTTTACAACAAAATCAAAGGCACAAAAATAAAAAATTAATGTTTTATTTTTTGGTTTTTAATTTAAGTTTAATTCTCAATGATTAAAAATTTAAAAAAAAAAAAAAAAAAAAAAAACAACCCCAAAACAAACAAAAACCAAAAGGTCTACAAAAATACATAAAAACTAATGGCCTAAGACAAAATGAGAAGAAATAATTTGGAAGCAATGTCAGTTTTTATATCCCTGAAATAAAACAATAAAGGCACCTTTTCTTTTTGATATTGAAAGACAAGGGGGGCGGGGGGGGGGGGGGGGGTAGAATTGTTATTTAAATGAAAAAAAAAGAGTTTTTCCTCTTACCAAGTGTTTCTACTACAGGGAGTTTCTTTACAATAGCTTTCCGCTTTGCCATTCGCATGACACCAATGGCTAGAGTGACCGTCACGACAATGGGTAGTCCTTCTGGTATGGCAGCCACTGCAAGACTGAAATAAACAACAACAAAAAATAGGCTGATCTGAACAGAAATATTGAATCAATTATTACATTATTACATTATTATTCTGCTATTATTAGTCTTTTCAGTTATCATGCACAAAATATTTTAAAATTGAAAGAGTATGGGAAAAAGATGGGGTTTTTTTCCCTTTCCTTTTTTTTTGTCTTTTTTTTTTAAACATTGTAATTGGTACCTTACAAAAAAAAGTTTGAATGCTGTGTTCCCATTTTAAATAATACAATTT